>NC_086452.1:379561879-379894736 GCF_028390025.1 Pseudophryne corroboree | reverse complement strand
CTGTGCCCTCCGTGTCCCTCCTTCACAGCAGCGGCTAGGGAAGGAGGGACACAGCAGATTGACATGCGGGCTTGTCCGCATGTCAATCTGCGCTAAATCAGTGGCGGCGCCCCCCGCAGCCCTTGCGCCTCCCAGCCACCGCGAGGGCAGCTGGGGCAGTAGTTATGCCACTGTGTAGGGCCCTTAACCTGGTAAGAGTACTTCTTGAGCATATGATCTGATAGTAATAGCACAGATATTTCTTCACACTGCTAATAAATGCTACTGGTAAATGTTCAACAATATCACTACAATGAGTTACTGTAACCACATGAGCACAACATGGCAAGTGAGTATTTTCCCTGACAGAAAAGCAGTAACAATATTTGAGACATTACAGTATTTCCAATCTCCAGCTGAACAACTGCTCAAACAGTGGACATAACAGAGGTAGAAACTGCATCTGCCTTAGGGCTGGTGCAAGTTTTAATGGTGCGCTGATGGTGAGTCTAAATGTACTCCAAGGTGGATTTAAATGGTGTGGTATGTTAGATAGACTAGACTTAGTGTCTAGGTCGACCACTAATGGTCGACAGTAAGTAGGTCGACATGGTTTCTAGGTTGACAGGGACTCTAGGGCAACATGTACTAGGTCGACATGAAAAAAGGTTGACATGAGTTTTTTTAATGGCTTTTGGTGTCATTTTCTTTGTAGAGTGACCGGGAACCCCAATTAGTGCACCGTGTCCCTTCGGGCAAGGTGTCTCGCTCCACTACCGCTGCACTCGGCACGGGTTATCGTTCCCAATTGTAGTCCACATGGATCGTAAAGTATGAACAAGTTCAAAAGATTAAAAAAAAATTGAAAAACTCATGTCGACCTTTTGTCATGTTGACCTAGTACATGTTGACCTAGAGTCCCTGTCGACCTAGAAACAATATCGACCTACTTACTGTCGAACCAATAGTGGTCGCCCTAGACAGTGCCGACCTAAGTCTTGTCGACCTAAAGACCGGATCCCGGATTTAAAGAGGTGCAAGAAGCTGCAAGATAGGGACGGAAATCATTTGATGTTTTCATAGGCAGCATTGGTCAAATGGTTCTTATGGTCAATGTTTAACCCTACAAGGGTGATGATCCAATGTTTCCTTCCCATCGCTAGGTTACTTCTCCAACTTTCCTCAATGTTTTCCAATGTGGTTTTTTTTTGCGTGTGTGCTGCTGCTGTGGCTGGTGGTTGTCGGTTGACAGAGTGAAAGACTCTTTGGTCAGGCAATCAGCAGCAGCACATAGGACAGGGGCAGGAGCGGATCTAGGCACGGGCAAGCAGGGCGGGTGCCCGGGGCTCTGCGGTCCGCGGGCGCAGTAACCCCACAGGCGCCCACCGCCCACTCACACCCTGCATCCTTCTATCTGCTCTCCGGCCATGGGCTGTGTAGGTGCCCGCTGCAGCCGGTGCCACTGTCAGACGCTAGAGGTCATAATTGACCTCTAATGTCTGTGCGGCACTGCTATGGGAGAGACGTCATGACGTCTCTCCCATAGAGAGAAGCGGGCGGCCAGAGACGGAGGGCAGCGCAGCAGTGGTCGGGAGCAGGAGCGGGGCTGGTAAGTATTGTGTGGTTGGTTTGTTTGTTTTTTGTGTTGTAAGCGCAACTACTGAGGGCACAACTACAGGCGGCACAGCTACAGGAGGCACAGCTACAGGGGGCACAGCTAATGGGGGCATAAGTACAGGGGGCACAGCTACAGGAGGCACAGCTACAGGGGGCACAACTACATGGGGCACAGCTACTGGGGGCACAAATACAGGGGGCACAGTTACAGGAGGCACAACTACAGGGGGCACAGCTACTAGGGACACAGCTACTGGGGGCACAACTACTGGGGGCATAACTACTGGGGGCAAATCTACTGGGGGCACAACTACAGGGGGCACAGCTACAAGAGGCACAACTACTGGGGGCAAATCTACTGGGGGCACAACTACTGGGGGCAGATCTACTGGGGGCACAGCTACAGTGAACACAACTACTGAGGGCACAGCTACAGCGGGCACAACTACAGGGGGCACAGTTACAAGGGACACAGCTACAGGGGGCACAACTACTGGAGTCACAGCTACTGGAGGCACAACTACTGGGGGGCACAGTTACAAGGGGCACAGCTACAGGGGCACAACTACTGGGGGTACAGCTACTGGGGGCACAACTACTGTGGGCACAGCTACAGGTGGCATAACTACTGGGGGCAAATTTACTGGAGGCACAGCTGCAGGGGGCACAACTACAGGGGTCATAACTGTGGCCACGCTCCTTCCCTATGAAGCCATGGCTTGTTGGCAGCTAATGTGAATCTGCAGTGAGTGATGTCAGTAACTCACTGCGTGTGTAGATAGATAGATAGATAGATAGATAGATAGATAGATAGATAGATAGATAGATAGATAGATAGATAGATAGATAGATAGATAGATAGATTGGCCTACTGGGTGCTGTAGCAGGGAGTGCAGGGGTTAAAGTGAGCTGGAACGGGGCGGAACTGCTTTCCGTCAGTTCCACTTGGAGACGGTACGCAGTTCCGCCTCCTCCAGCTCACCTAAACCGATGTGTGCCCGGCACCGCAGGGAGATGCCGGGCGCCCGCTGAGATTGTGTTACCAGTGGGCGCCCGGCTCTCTCTCCACAGCGGAAGCCGGCGACAGGAGCTCACTACTGACATCCAGCTCCCGGCTTTGTCAGTGTGCGCTATGGGGGAGACGTCATGACGTCTCTCTCATAGTGCTGGGGAGCCAGACACCAGGAGGATCACAGCGGTCAGACACGGGAGCGGGGCTTGGTAAGTATGTTTTTTTTGTTTTTTTTTAGTGTGTTAGCAGCGCGTCTACTGGGGGCAAGCTACAGGAGGGCAAACTACTAGGGGCAAGCTACAGGGGGCTAACCACTGGGGCAAGCTACTGGGGGCAAACTACAAGGGGGCTAGCTACAGGGGCATATTACTACTGGGAGCATAACTACAGGGGCATTACTACTAGGGGCTATACTACAGGGGGGAAACTACAGGGGGCATAACTACTGGGGGCATTACTACTTTGGACAAACTACATGGGGCTAAACTACAGGGGCTAAACTACTGGGGGCATAACTGCAGGGGCTAAACTACAGGGGACATTACCACTGGGGGCTAAACTACATGGGGCAAAATACATGAGGACTAAACTACAGGGGCTAAACTACTGGGGGCATTACCACTGGGAGGTAAACTAAAGTGGGGGTAAACTACTGGGGTCATAACTGCAGCGGCATTACTACTGGGGCTAAACTACAGGGGGCTAAATGACTGGGGCATTACTACAGGCGACATTACTACTGGGGGCAATACTACACAGGGGCATTACCATTAAGGGTATTACTAATGGGAGCACTACTAATGAGGGCATTGTAAAGGGGCATCACTCCTGGGGACATAAGGGGCACTACTACTGGGGGTATTGCATAAGGGGCAGCACTATTATGGGCTCTATATGAGGGGCACTGCCACTGTGGGCACTACCAGTACAGTGGACATTGCATAAGGAGCACTACTACTGTGGTCATTGTAAAAGGGGCGCTACTGCTGTGGGCATTGTGTATTACGGGGTGCTACTACTGTGGGCATTATGTTTATTAGGGGTGCTACTACTGTGGGAATTATTACTATTGTGTGACCACGACCCTTTCTTTTTGAGACCATGCCCCTTTTTTGGGCACGCAATACTTTTATTGCATGGGCGCCAGGGGGAGTGAGTTCCACCACCTCTCTAGGACCAGGGGCGGAACTCTCGGAGGCAACGGAGTCTGTTGCCGCCGGGCTCCAGCCCTGAAGGGGGCACATCCCTCCTCCATTGTCTCCCAACCTACCCTTCTTGCTTAAATACAAAAGAGGCGGAGCGCCGATCAGCATCAATTGCTCCTCCGCCTCTGTAACCTAGAGACTCAGTGGGGGGGGGGTCATTAAAAGATCCCCCTCACGCAAAACCCGGAAGTCTTAGGAGACAAAGGACCACGGCACCATACCGATGTGTATCCAATACACACCAGGAACCGCGGTGCCGGCATGGGACATGAGCAGTCTAGCTTTTAACAAAACATCTCTCCCGAGGGATGGAGAGCGGGGACACATACAAGGTCTCACTGCCATTCAGTGGCTGGCTGAGAGCTGACGAGTGCTGCGGAAGGAAGGAGGATCCAGAGGTAGACCCAGGCAGTGCTGCACATAGCAAGAGAACCTGGAGGTGCTGCCTTCCACTGCTTTGGTACAGATAGAGGAGGCAGTCAGCGGACATCCCTGGAGGAGGAGAGCCTAAAGGTACACTCCCTGAAACCCCGCCCCCTTACACCACGATCGGTGCGAGAGATAAGACAAAATACAATCAGAGCGCCGGGAGCACAGTTCGCATGGCTCCCGGCCATAGTACATGCGCTGCACACTACTCCGGTTCCCCAAACAGGCTACAATGTGCTGGCCCAGGGGGCAGCTGGCACCCTGCCCAATCCGGCACTGCTGCCATTGGGTAAGAGTGTCAACGGGGATTGGGATGCCGTTCCATTGCATACAAGAACCGACTCTCTCTCATTCCCTCCATGGCTCTCTCCCTCCTTTCCATGTCTCTCTCTCTCTCTTTGCCTCCATCTCTTCCTCTCTCCCCATCTATCGCTCTCCTGTCTCTCTCCCAATCTCTCTCCCTGTCTCTTTCCATCTGTCTATCTCCCTCCATCTCTATCTCTCTACCTCATCTCTCTCTCCCCATCTGTCTCTCTCCCTGTCTCCCTCCGTCTCTTTCTCTCTCGTCTCTCTCTCTCTCTCCGTCTCCCTCCGTCTTTCTCTCTCCCTGCGTCTCTCGCCCCTTCCCTCCATCTATCCCCATCTCTGCATCTCTCTCCCCATCTCTGTCTCTCTCCTAGTCTCTGTCTCTCTCCCCGTCTCTTTGTCTCTCTCCCTGTCTCTTTCCCTCCATCTCTCTCTCTCTCTCCCTTCTCTCTCTCTCTCTCTCTCTCTCCCCATCTCTGTCTCTCTCCTAGTCTCTGTCTCTCTCCCCGTCTTTTTGTCTCTCTCCCTGTCTCTTTCCCTCTGTCTCTCTCTCTCTCCCTTGTCTCTCTCTCTCTCTCTCTCTCTCTCTCTCCCCGTCTCTGTCTCTCTCTCCCCATCTCTGTCTCTCTCCCCATCTCTGTCCCTCTCTCCCCATCTCTGCATCTTCCTCCCTGTCTCTCTCCCTCGTCTCTCTCTCTCTCTCTCCCCCCATATTGTCACTCTACCTGTCTCTGCATCTCTCCCTCTATCTCTCTCTCTGTCTTTCTCTCTCTCTCTCCCTCTGTCTCTATCTCCCATTTCCTATGTCCCTGTCTCTGTGTGTGTGTGTGTGTGTGTGTCTCTCTCTCTGTCTCTCTCCCTTTTCTCTCTCGCTCTCTCTCTCTCCCTCCGTTTCTGCGTCTCTCCCTCTGTCTCCCTCCATTAAACTGTCACTCCCTCTCCCCGTCTATATCCCCCCTCCATGTCTATCTCCCTCTCTCTCTCTCTCTCTCTCCCTTTCTCTCTCTCACTCCCTGTTTCCGTGTCTCCCTGTCTCTGTCTCTGTGTCTCACACAGTGGGAAGGGTGACATGGCTCACACAAATAATTTTTTGTAAGGGGGGGCACAACATTTTCTTGCCTCCGGGCAATTGGGATGAAGTTACGCCACTGTCTAGAGGAGGATTGATTTATCGACATCGAGAGGGGTTACTTTTTTCCCTCCTCTCTTCTCCTTTTTTCTTTTTTTTGATATTAGTGTGGCCAATACATCCTGTTTGTTTGTTTGTTTGTTTGTTTGTTTGTTTGTTTGTTTGTTTGTCTTTTAAGGTGATGTGTAAATGTTTTTTGTAGCGAGCAAATGCTGTACTTCTAGTAGAGTATTGTCTTGAAATACATGGGGTGGGCTAATGGTGATTCAGGTGAAGGCTATATTGTGGCCCTCGCTATAGAATATAATAAATAATATATGGGTCTTCACTTTTTAGTCATTATTTCTTGAAGCCACCATTTCCGCCCTATGGTATTTCTCAATGCTCTTTGAACTTTGGTTACAGGTGGGGACAAGCTCTTGTTTTAATGTATGGTCTGGCTCTGGTGCCCTCATGTGTCACGCAGCGTGTCCACAATGTGTCCATGCCTATTATATTTCTTATTATGTGGATTATATACTTTATAAGTTCTTACATACGTTTAATTATGGAGTGACAGGTGCTTTGTGGCAACATCTTTCCCTTCAGGTGTTTACATTGGACTAATGCGGCAGTACAATTGGTTGTGTCTATATTGCCTTCGTGCAAAGGACCTGGACGTGACAAAACGAGTGGGCAGGAGACAACTTCCGCCCTTACAGCTCCTAAATGTTTTCTTCGTTCTCCGTTTGTTTGGGGTATTTTTTTTTCTATGCAGCATTGGACCCTCGCGGACTCGCTTTGCTCGCCACGCATCGGGCTCGGTGTCTCGCTCCGCTTCGCTCTCCACACTTTTCTATTCCAAATAGATTGTGACATGGACCCAGGGGGTTATGGGAAAGGTCCTCTGCACGAAGAGAATCTAGACGCAACCCAGTACAATTGACCCGTGAGCCACTTCCTTGTTTGCATTCCACTGCGCTCTATTGACTTCCGGTAGCGGGACGCGTGCGTTCCATAGACCGGAAGTGTGGAGCGATGGATCGCGCGGGTCTCCGTGTTTTTAGTGTTTGGTTATACATATAATTTGGTGATGCTGGCAGGCCATTGTGAACACGCTGGGTGACTCTGTCTGTATGTGAGTAGTAGTAAGTTTTAAAGTTGGTTTGTGTGTTGTAGATGTTGATTTTGATTTACGCGTCTGGCTGATGATGTCATCAGTATGATTTTGGCGGTAATTTTGGTTGTGTTAAGGGTATATATAGGGCCAGCCAGGCAGTACCAGCCTTGCTGTTGGACTGCTAAGGGACTGGATCCTTGTTGTGCACTATATGCTGTTGTCTTTTGAGTCTCTTGATGAAGGCCCGTCTAAGGTCGAAAGCGCTTGAGATGCCTCAAAACAAGTCGTGGATTCTGATGAGTATTATGCAATAAATGTCAGTATATTTGAAAAGCCTGAAGAGTTCCCCCTCTATGTCTTATATATATATATATATATATATATATATATATCGCCCGCATTGATAATCATATTTCCCAAGGGTGCCCTCTCCGATCATCTGTGTGCGGGTGTTGTGGAGCTCCAGAGAATAATGGTGCTTCCTTCTAACTACACATTCACAATCACAGTCCCCTCACTCACATCCTTCACTTCTGCTCTCTCTTCCCAGACTGGGTTCAGCTCTAGGGTTGCATCATTGTTTTTCAGGTCTGGTGGTGTCAGGTGATGCCGAGTTCCAGTTAGGTAACTCCTATCCTTCACCCTAACCCTCCCCCCCACAGCCTAAGCGTAACCCTCCTCCAACAGCATAACTGTAATAGTGATGAGCGGGTTCGGTTTCTCGGAAACCGAACCCCCCCGAACTTCACGCTTTTTACACGGGTCCGAGGCAGACTCAGATCTTCCCGCCTTGCTCGGCTAACCCGAGCGCGCCCGAACGTCATCATCCCGCTGTCGGATTCTCGCGAGGCTCGTATTCTATCGCGAGACTCGGATTCTATATAAGGAGCCGCGCGTCGCTGCCATTTTCACACGTGCATTGAGATTGATAGGGAGAGGACGTGGCTGGCGTCCTCTCCGTTTAGATAGAGAGTGAGACACTTGATTTACTAGTAATTTAATTTTAGTAATTTTGGGGAGCATTAGGACTGGAGTATTCAGAGAGTGCAGAGTTTTGCTGATAGTTATACTAGTGACCACCAGTTTTATTTATTATTTAATATAATCGTTCTCTGCCTGAAAAAAAACGATACACAGTCACATACCATATCTGTGCTCAGCCTCAGTGTGCTGCATGATAATATCATCTATGTATATCTGATTGTGCTGAGTAGTGCTCACTGCTCACACAGCTTAATTGTGGGGGAGACTGGGGAGCAGTTATAGCAGGAGTACATATTTAACAGTGCACACTTTTGCTGCCAGAGTGCCAGTGTGACTGACCAGCAGTGACCACCAGTATATTGTCTGCCTGAAAAAGTTAAACACTCGTGTGGTGTTTTTTTTTTTTATTCTATAAACGCATTCTGCTGACAGTGTCCAGCAGGTCCGTCATTCATTATATTTCTATCTTCTTCATACTAGTAGTTTAGGAGTCTGCAGTGCTGACAGTGTCCAGCAGGTCCGTCATTATATAATATATACCTGTCCTGCAGTAGTGATATATATATATTTTTTATATCATTATCATCCAGTCTATACTAGCAGACGCAGTACGGTAGTCCACGGCTGTAGCTACCTCTGTGTCGGCAGTCGCTCGTCCATAATTGTATACCTACCTGTAGTGGTTTTTTTTTTTCTATCTTCTTCATACTAGTAGTTTAGGAGTCTGCAGTGCTGACAGTGTCCAGCAGGTCCGTCATTATACAATATATACCTGTCCTGCAGTAGTGATATATATATATTTTTTATATCATTATCATCCAGTCTATACTAGCAGACGCAGTACGGTAGTCCACGGCTGTAGCTACCTCTGTGTCGGCACTGGCAGTCGCTCATCCATAATTGTATACCTACCTGTGGTGGGTTTTTTTTTCTATCTTCTTCATACTAGTAGTTTAGGAGTCTGCAGTGCTGACAGTGTCCAGCAGGTCCGTCATTATACAATATATACCTGTCCTGCAGTAGTGATATATATATATTTTTTATATCATTATCATCCAGTCTATACTAGCAGACGCAGTACGGTAGTCCACGGCTGTAGCTACCTCTGTGTCGGCACTGGCAGTCGCTCGTCCATAATTGTATACCTACCTGTGGTGGGTTTTTTTTTTCTATCTTCTTCATACTAGTAGTTTAGGAGTCTGCAGTGCTGACAGTGTCCAGCAGGTCCGTCATTATACAATATATACCTGTCTTGCAGTAGTGATATATATATATTTTTTATATCATTATCATCCAGTCTATACTAGCAGACGCAGTACGGTAGTCCACGGCTGTAGCTACCTCTGTGTCGGCACTGGCAGTCGCTCGTCCATAATTGTATACCTACCTGTGGTGTTTTTTTTTTTCTATCTTCTTCATACTAGTAGTTTAGGAGTCTGCAGTGCTGACAGTGTCCAGCAGGTCCGTCATTATATAATATATACCTGTCCTGCAGTGGTGATATATATATTTTTTTTATATCATTATCATCCAGTCTATACTAGCAGACGCAGTACGGTAGTCCACGGCTGTAGCTGCCTCTGTGTCGGCACTGGCAGTCGCTCGTCCATAATTGTATACCTACCTGTGGTGGTTTTTTTTTTTTCTATCTTCTTCATACTAGTAGTTTAGGAGTCTGCAGTGCTGACAGTGTCCAGCAGGTCCGTCATTATACAATATATACCTGTCCTGCAGTAGTGATATATATATATTTTTTATATCATTATCATCCAGTCTATACTAGCAGACGCAGTACGGTAGTCCACGGCTGTAGCTACCTCTGTGTCGGCAGTCGCTCGTCATCCATAAGTATACTAGTATCCATCCATCTCCATTGTTTACCTGAGGTGCCTTTTAGTTGTGCCTATTAAAATATGGAGAACAAAAATGTTGAGGTTCCAAAAATAGGGAAAGATCAAGATCCACTTCCACCTCGTGCTGAAGCTGCTGCCACTAGTCATGGCCGAGACGATGAAATGCCATCAACGTCGTCTGCCAAGGCCGATGCCCAATGTGATAGTACAGAGCATGTAAAATCCAAAACACAAAATATCAGTAAAAAAAGGACTCAAAAATCTAAAATAAAATCGTCGGAGGAGAAGCGTAAACTTGCCAATATGCCATTTACCACACGGAGTGGCAAGGAACGGCTGAGGCCCTGGCCTATGTTCATGGCTAGTGGTTCAGCTTCACATGAGGATGGAAGCACTCAGCCTCTCGCTAGAAAAATTAAAAGATTTAAGCTGGCAAAAGCACAGCAAAGAACTGTGCGTTCTTCGAAATCACAAATCCACAAGGAGAGTCCAATTGTGTCGGTTGCGATGCCTGACCTTCCCAACACTGGACGTGAAGAGCATGCGCCTTCCACCATTTGCACGCCCCCTGCAAGTGCTGGAAGGAGCACCCGCAGTCCAGTTCCTGATAGTCAGGTTGAAGATGTCAGTGTTGAAGTACACCAGGATGAGGAGGATATGGGTGTTGCTGGCGCTGGGGAGGAAATTGACCAGGAGGATTCTGATGGTGAGGTGGTTTGTTTAAGTCAGGCACCCGGGGAGACACCTGTTGTCCGTGGGAGGAATATGGCCATTGACATGCCTGGTGAAAATACCAAAAAAATCAGCTCTTCAGTGTGGAAGTATTTCAACAGAAATGCGGACAACATTTGTCAAGCCGTGTGTTGCCTTTGTCAAGCTGTAATAAGTAGGGGTAAGGACGTTAACCACCTCGGAACATCCTCCCTTATACGTCACCTGCAGCGCATTCATCATAAGTCAGTGACAAGTTCAAAAACTTTGGGCGACAGCGGAAGCAGTCCACTGACCAGTAAATCCCTTCCTCTTGTAACCAAGCTCACGCAAACCACCCCACCAACTCCCTCAGTGTCAATTTCCTCCTTCCCCAGGAATGCCAATAGTCCTGCAGGCCATGTCACTGGCAATTCTGACGAGTCCTCTCCTGCCTGGGATTCCTCCGATGCATCCTTGCGTGTAATGCCTACTGCTGCTGGCGCTGCTGTTGTTGCTGCTGGGAGTCGATGGTCATCCCAGAGGGGAAGTCGTAAGACCACTTTTACTACTTCCACCAAGCAATTGACTGTCCAACAGTCCTTTGCGAGGAAGATGAAATATCACAGCAGTCATCCTGCTGCAAAGCGGATAACTGAGGCCTTGGCATCCTGGGCGGTGAGAAACGTGGTTCCGGTATCCATCATTACTGCAGAGCCAACTAGAGACTTGTTGGAGGTACTGTGTCCCCGGTACCAAATACCATCTAGGTTCCATTTCTCTAGGCAGGCGATACCGAAAATGTACACAGACCTCAGAAAAAGACTCACCAGTGTCCTAAAAAATGCAGTTGTACCCAATGTCCACTTAACCACGGACATGTGGACAAGTGGAGCAGGGCAGACTCAGGACTATATGACTGTGACAGCCCACTGGGTAGATGTATTGACTCCCGCCGCAAGAACAGCAGCGGCGGCACCAGTAGCAGCATCTCGCAAACGCCAACTCTTTCCTAGGCAGGCTACGCTTTGTATCACCGCTTTCCAGAATACGCACACAGCTGAAAACCTCTTACGGCAACTGAGGAAGATCATCGCAGAATGGCTTACCCCAATTGGACTCTCCTGTGGATTTGTGGCATCGGACAACGCCAGCAATATTGTGTGTGCATTAAATCTGGGCAAATTCCAGCACGTCCCATGTTTTGCACATACCTTGAATTTGGTGCTGCAGAATTATTTAAAAAACGAGAGGGGCGTGCAAGAGATGCTGTCGGTGGCCAGAAGAATTGCGGCACACTTTCGGCGTACAGGCACCACGTACAGAAGACTGGAGCACCACCAAAAACGCCTGAACCTGCCCTGCCATCATCTGAAGCAAGAAGTGGTAACGAGGTGGAATTCAACCCTCTATATGCTTCAGAGGTTGGAGGAGCAGCAAAAGGCCATTCAAGCCTATACAACTGAGCACGATATAGGAGGTGGAATGCACCTGTCTCAAGCGCAGTGGAGAATGATTTCAACGTTGTGCAAGGTTCTGCAACCTTTTGAACTTGCCACACGTGAAGTCAGTTCAGACACTGCCAGCCTGAGTCAGGTCATTCCCCTCATCAGGCTTTTGCAGAAGAAGCTGGAGACATTGAAGGAGGAGCTAACACAGAGCGATTCCGCTAGGCATGTGGGACTTGTGGATGGAGCCCTTAATTCGCTTAACAAGGATTCACGGATGGTCAATCTGTTGAAATCAGAGCACTACATTTTGGCCACCGTGCTCGATCCTAGATTTAAAACCGACCTTGGATCTCTCTTTCCGGCAGACACAAGTCTGCTGGGGTTCAAAGAACTGCTGGTGAGAAAATTGTCAAGTCAAGCGGAACGCGACCTGTCAACATCTCCTCCTTCACATTCTCCCGCAACTGGGGGTGCGAGGAAAAGGCTCAGAATTCCGAGCCCACCCGCTGGCGGTGATGCAGGGCAGTCTGGAGCGACTGCTGATGCTGACATCTGATCCGGACTGAAGGACCTGACAACGATTACGGACATGTCGTCTACTGTCACTGCATATGATTCTCTCCCCATTGAAAGAATGGTGGAGGATTATATGAGTGACCGCATCCAAGTAGGCACGTCAGACAGTCCGCACTTATACTGGCAGGAAAAAGAGGCAATTTGGAGGCCCTTGCACAAACTGGCTTTATTCTACCTAAGTTGCCCTCCCACAAGTGTGTACCCCGAAAGAGTGTTTAGTGCCGCCGCTCACCTTGTCAGCAATCGGCGTACGAGGTTACATCCAGAAAATGTGGAGAAGATGATGTTCATTAAAATGAATTATAATCAATTCCTCCGTGGAGACATTCACCAGCAGCAATTGCCTCCACAAAGTACACAGCTACCTCATTGCGCCTCTTTTTTTCTTTGCGTCATGTGCTGTTTGGGGGGTGTTTTTAGGAAGGGCCATCCTGCGTGACACTGCAGTGCCACTCCTAGATGGGCCAGGTGTTTGTGTCGGCCACTAGGGTCGCTTAGCTTACTCACACAGCTACCTCATTGCGCCTCTTTTTTTTCTTCTTTGCGTCATGTGCTGTTTGGGGGGTGTTTTTTGGAAGGGCCATCCTGCGTGACACTGCAGTGCCACTCCTAGATAGGCCAGGTGTTTGTGTCGGCCACTTGGGTCGCTGAGCTTAGTCATCCAGCGTCCTCGGTGCAAATTTTAGGACTAAAAATAATATTGTGAGGTGTTCAGAATAGACTGAAAATGAGTGGAAATTATGGTTATTGAGGTTAATAATACTTTGGGATCAAAATGACCCCCAAATTCTATGATTTAAGCTGTTTTTTAGGGTTTTTTGAAAAAAACACCCGAATCCAAAACACACCAGAATCCGACAAAAAAAATTCGGTGAGGTTTTGCCAAAACGCGGTCGAACCCAAAACACGGCCGCGGAACCGAACCCAAAACCAAAACACAAAACCCGAAAAATTTCCGGTGCTCATCACTAAACTGTAATCTCCTCCCCCCACAGGCCAACCATAACCATACCCACAGAGCCTAACCGTAACCCTCCTCCCATAGCATAATTGTGACCTCCCCTCCCACAGCCCTACCATAACCATACCCATACCCCCAGAGCCTAACCGTAACCCTCCTCTCACAGCATAACTGTGATCTCCCCTCCCACAGCCCTACCATAATCATACCCCCAGAGCCTAACAGTAACCCTCCTCCCACAGCCGCCTAATTGTTACCCCCCCACATCCTATCCATAACCATAACCCCAGAGCCTAACCGTCACCCTCCTCCCACAGCATAACTGTGACCTACCCTCCCACAGCCCTACCATAACCATACCCCCAGAGCCTAACCGTAACCCTCCTCCCACAGCGGCCTAATTGTAACCCCCCCCCACAGCCCATCCATAACCATAACCCCAGAGCCTAACCGTAATTCTCCTCCCCTAGCCGCCTAACTGTCCCCCACCCCCTCTCCCCCACAGCCCAACCATAACTTTACCCCTGCACCCTAACCATAACAACATTTTGGGGGATATTCAATTGTTTGAAAAGTTAGTTGGGTGTCTGTTTACATGATAATGTTCATCTTCTACCAGCACAGAGCAGTCTCTTCCTGCTGCTCGCGGCCTGTGATTGGTGTATAGTAGAAGTAGGTTCTCCTTTATTGCTCATGCATACCGCTCCTCTTTTCCATTTTCTGGATTTGAGACAGCTTTATAAAATGGTGGTCACAGTCCTGAGAAGGGGATGTGGTCATGTCATGTGTGGGTGTGGCCACATTGGGGCATGACACAACCTTCAGATTCGTGTCCTGTGCGTTCAAAGCACCTTTTTATCCCCCATATACAGTATCTTCTCTTAAAAACAGCCCTTCAATGTCGTCAACTGTTAGCGGGGCACACCTCACTCACCATCGAATGATTTTTCCAGTCTGTGCAGTCTGTGTGTAGCCCAGGACCTACTCCTACAGTGCAATGAGAACAAGCTGATCGGGCCAGATCTGACGTCACACACCCTCCCTAAAAACGCTTAGTAACGCCTACGTTTTTCCTGACACTCCCAGAAAATGGCCAGTTACCACCCACAAACGCCCGCTTCCTGTCAATCAACTGCGTTCACTCACGATCAAAAAAGATGCATGATTTCTTCGCAGTTTGGCCTCGCGCCTGCGCATTATGATCCGTACGCATGCGCAGTCCTTCAATAATTGGCCGCTGTGTGATTTCGCACAACAGCAATTAGGTCTGAATTAGGCCCAAAATCCTGACCTGTAGGATGACGGGACAGTCCTCTCAAATCAGGATTTGCCTTCTTACATCGGGAAGGAGAACACACATTTATCTCTTTCATATATACAGTGTCGGACTGGGGCATGAAGGGCCCACCGGGGAGTGCAGTGGTAGGGGCTTATGTTTAGGGGTATCGACAGTCTCAAGGGGGGGGGGGGGGGTGGCCAGCTGCTACATTGGTTTGCCTAACCATTAGTGAGTGCATGCTTAACAAATATATAAATACTCAGAGCCGGCCCTAACCAATATGATGCCCTAGGCAAGGTTTTGTCTGGTGCCCCCTAGCACCACTGCTAGTTCCGCCTCTGACCCTGCAGCCCTTTCCCAGCACCATCACCCCCCACCCATAGCAGTCCTTTTTTTCCCCTACCCCCTGTAATTTAAATAAGAACAGTGTGCACATTCGGCGTACAGCCCAAAAAGGTATGTGTCTTTGCTGGCAAGGGGCATGGCCACACAATAGTACCCCCAATTCAAATTATGCCTCACAGTAGTGCAACTTTATTCACAATTTATCATGCAATAGTGTCCTTTATTCACATTACATCACACAGTAGTACCACTTAACCTTATATACGTTACTCCTCACAGTAGAGCCCCTCATTCCCATAACATCATACTGAATTGCTCCTTATTCACATTACACCACACCATATTGCTCTTTATTCTTATTACACCACACCATATTGTTCCTTATTCACATTATAACACACCATATTGCTCTTTATTCACATTAGACCACACAGTAGTGCCCTTTCTATACGTTATGCCACACAGTAGATCACCTTATACACATAATGCCACACATTGGTAATGCATTTATACACATAATACCACACAGTAATGCCCCTTACACATATGACACACATTATTAATGTCCTTATAATATAATGCGCCTTACACATTATGCCAACCCTAATTAATGCCGTTATACACATAATTTCCCTTACACATATGCCGCACATTATTAGTGCCCTTATACACATAATGACAAACATAGTGCCTCTTACACATATGTTACACATTATTAATGTCCTTATACACATAATGACACGTATAGTCCCTGGCGTGAGTCAGCTGGCAGCTCTGCTAAAGTCGGGTGCCTATTTTTTATGAAAATGCATCTTATTTGCATTGCTATGTGGCTAGTATGCACAAGCAGCTTCTGCTGATTAAAATGATATGCGGCATGCCTATATACTGTGTGCGACTTTGGCTGTATCTTCATGCAAAATGCTACACACAGAATATAGGCATGCCGCATATCATTTTAATCAGCAGCAGCTGCTTGTGCCCCTAGGCATACCAGATGCCCTAGGCAATTGCCCAGTTTGCCTATGCCTAGGGTCGGCTCTGTAAATACTGCTAGTGCTTGCATGATAATGTACAAGATAAATATTGTCAATGCACTGTAGAGAATACACCATAGTCCTGTGCAGTATAAGGTAACATATGTATAATGTATAATTCAAGAACACAGTCTGGATCCTGATCACTAGAGGAGGAGGAGGGCCTTCAGGCAGTGGGGCCCACCGGTGGTTTCCCCTGTACCCCTGGGGGCTAGTCCGACCCTGCACATATATAAAAAGATGACTCATTCTCAGCCATTTAAAATAAGTATTTTCACTTCTACAAGCATGAGCAGCGGTTTGGTGGTCATCATTTCACTACCCTGTGATTTTCACACAATTATTAAGCTTCATGGAGATAATGGACTTTTTGTATGGAAAATTTGCAAAAGGTCTGTGAGAAGTCAGTTGTTGAAATGAAGGGCAAGCTTGAAGCATAATGACATTTTAGTGGTTAGCGATGCACACATAGTCAGTCAGTAACAGTTGCAGCTATAACCACAATATATAATTTGTATGTCATATTACAGAACCACAATGATTCCCCCGTAGAATGTAATTTTCTCATTCAGTAAATCGTGTTTATGATACAAAATATTTTATGTTAGAATTCAGAAGTACTTCTCATAGGTGTAATGTAAGGGAACGTCACTTTGCTTGGAACACTGATATGAAAATGATCTGACGTTGCATTTGCTGGACCACTGTCCCCTCCTGCAGCCTAGCCTTCACTGTCCCCTCTGCAACCTAACCCTAACCCTCCCCCCAGTGCCTAATCCGCACCAACTCCTCCCACAGCCGAAACCTAACCCACTCCTCTCACAGCCTAACCCTACCTGTCCCCTCCTGCAGCCTAACCCTTACCCAGTGCCTAACCCTAACTGTCCCCTCCTGCAGCCTAACCCTAACCCTAACTGTCCCCTCCTGCATCATAACCCTAAATGTCCCCTCCTGCATCATAACCTTCCCCTAGCAGCCTAAACCTAACTGTCCCCTCCTGCATCATAACCCTCCCCCTAGCAGCCTAAACCTAACTGTCAAAGACCAAAAACAAACAGATTTAACTGTAAAAAAGCGCCTCAATATGATAATTAAACGTATATATCAGAAGCCCTCTGAATTACTGCGCAGCCTGCAACTATATGTGTAATAGTGGGGAGAAATAGACTGAAAAAGAGAACTGGCTGCGCTGAATTTCAGAAGGATTCAAATAACAAAGGAGAGAGCCAATGTATCAATATAAAAAGACAGCAAGTTTATTTAAAACATAATGTGTTAATTAATAAAAATAATAATAATAAACAGACATGTTGCATTAATGATAACACAGTCCGGTGTCTCACAGTGTCAGCAGTATGTTGGACTTTTACAGAACTGCCTCTGTAGATGTGGTGTGTTAAAGTCCAAAATCCATGCCAGATATTAGGTGCCGTTCATAATGCTCAGTATTGATGCATGAAGAAAAGTGATATAACTGATTCCAATATGGGATCACATAGGGAGGCCAGTGAGTCCGTAAATAATGAACAATTACCTCTCCAGTGGGTTGGTCCGTCTACCGGGCGTCCCCGGACAGGAATCCTGCGTTACCCACACACAACAGCAGTGTCACGGAGAGGAGAGCGAGCACCGCTCAGGAATCAGCTGGCTGTAGCGGTATGAGACGGCAGCGGCAGCGGCTATTTGGAGATCTCAAAGCCGCCCGGAATAAGATCGTCAGAGGTGCTGGGATGGTAGTACATATGAAACACCTGAACAGGTGTTCAAGAGGCGGGTCCTAACGCGTTTCGTCACGCTCCACGTGACTTTTTCAAAGGTGAAAAAGTCACGTGGAGCGTGACGAAACGCGTTAGGACCCGCCTCTTGAACACCTGTTCAGGTGTTTCATATGTACTACCATCCCAGCACCTCTGACGATCTTATTCCGGGCGGCTTTGAGATCTCCAAATAGCCGCTGCCGTCTCATACCGCTACAGCCAGCTGATTCCTGAGCGGTGCTCGCTCTCCTCTCCGTGACACTGCTGTTGTGTGTGGGTAACGCAGGATTCCTGTCCGGGGACGCCCGGTAGACGGACCAACCCACTGGAGAGGTAATTGTTCATTATTTACGGACTCACTGGCCTCCCTATGTGATCCCATATTGGAATCAGTTATATCACTTTTCTTCATGCATCAATACTGAGCATTATGAACGGCACCTAATATCTGGCATGGATTTTGGACTTTAACACACCACATCTACAGAGGCAGTTCTGTAAAAGTCCAACATACTGCTGACACTGTGAGACACCGGACTGTGTTATCATTAATGCAACATGTCTGTTTATTATTATTATTTTTATTAATTAACACATTATGTTTTAAATAAACTTGCTGTCTTTTTATATTGATACATTGGCTCTCTCCTTTGTTATTTGAATCCTTCTGAAATTCAGCGCAGCCAGTTCTCTTTTTCAGTCTAAACCTAACTGTCCCCTCCTGCATCATAACCCTCCCCCTAGCAGCTAGAGATGTGCACCGGAAATTTTTCGGGTTTTGTGTTTTGGTTTTGGGTTCGGTTCCGCGGCCGTGTTTTGGGTTCGAACGCGTTTTGGCAAAACCTCACCGAATTTTTTTTGTCGGATTCGGGTGTGTTTTGGATTCGGGTGTTTTTTTCAAAAAACCCTAAAAAACAGCTTAACTCATAGAATTTGGGGGTCATTTTGATCCCAAAGTATTATTAACCTCAATAACCATAATTTCCACTCATTTTCAGTCTATTCTGAACACCTCACACCTCACAATATTATTTTTAGTCCTAAAATTTGCACCGAGGTCGCTGGATGACTAAGCTCAGCGACCCAAGTGGCCGACACAAACACCTGGCCCATCTAGGAGTGGCACTGCAGTGTCACGCAGG
Organism: Pseudophryne corroboree; assembly: GCF_028390025.1. Classification (NCBI taxonomy): domain Eukaryota; kingdom Metazoa; phylum Chordata; class Amphibia; order Anura; family Myobatrachidae; genus Pseudophryne; species Pseudophryne corroboree. Next base: position 379,875,885 of record NC_086452.1, on the reverse strand, counting down.
ATGGCCCTTCCAAAAAACACTCCCCAAACAGCAAATAACGCAAAGAAAAAAAGAGGCGCAATGAGGTAGCTGTGTGACTAAGCTCAGCGACCCAAGTGGCCGACACAAACACCTGGCCCATCTAGGAGTGGCACTACAGTGTCAGGCAGGATGGCCCTTCCAAAAAATACTCCTCAAACAGCACATGACGCAAAGAAGAAAAAAAAGAGGTGCAATGAGGTAGCTGTGTGAGTAAGCTAAGCGACCCTAGTGGCCGACACAAACACCTGGCCCATCTAGGAGTGGCACTGCAGTGTCACGCAGGATGGGCCTTCCAAAAAACATTCCCCAAAGAGCAAATGATGCAAAGAAAAAGAGAGGCGCAATGAGGTAGCTGTGTGACTAAGCTCAGCGACCCAAGTGGCCGACACAAACACCTGGCCCATCTAGGAGTGGCACTGCAGTGTCAGGCAGGATGGCCCTTCCAAAAAATACTCCCCAAACAGCACATGACGCAAAGAAAAAAAGAGGCGCAATGAGGTAGCTGTGTGACTAAGCTCAGCGACCCAAGTGGCCGACACAAACACCTGGCCCATCTAGGAGTGGCACTGCAGTGTCACGCAGGATGGCCCTTCCAAAAAACACTCCCCAAACAGCACATGAAGCAAAGAAAAAAAGAGGCGCAATGAGGTAGCTGTGTGACTAAGCTCAGCGACCCAAGTGGCCGACACAAACACCTGGCCCATCTAGGAGTGGCACTGCAGTGTCAGGCAGGATGGCCCTTCCAAAAAATACTCCCCAAACAGCACATGATGCAAAGAAAAAAAGAGGCGCAATGAGGTAGCTGTGTGAGTAAGCTCAGCGACCCAAGTGGCCGACACAAACACCTGGCCCATCTAGGAGTGGCACTGCAGTGTCAGGCAGGATGGCCCTTCCAAAAAATACTCCCCAAACAGCACATGACGCAAAGAAAAAAAGAGGCGCAATGAGGTAGCTGTGTGAGTAAGCTCAGCGACCCAAGTGGCCGACACAAACACCTGGCCCATCTAGGAGTGGCACTGCAGTGTCAGGCAGGATGGCCCTTCCAAAAAATACTCCCCAAACAGCACATGATGCAAAGAAGAAAAAAAAGAGGCGCAATGAGGTAGCTGTGTGAGTAAGCTCAGCGACCCTAGTGGCCGACACAAACACCTGGCCCATCTAGGAGTGGCACTGCAGTGTCAGGCAGGCTGGCCCTTCCAAAAAACACTCCCCAAACAGCACATGACGCAAAGAAAAATGAAAGAAAAAAGAGGTGCAAGATGGAATTGTCCTTGGGCCCTCCCACCCACCCTTATGTTGTATAAACAGGACATGCACACTTTAACCAACCCATCATTTCAGTGACAGGGTCTGCCACACGACTGTGACTGAAATGACGGGTTGGTTTGGACCCCCACCAAAAAAGAAGCAATTAATCTCTCCTTGCACAAACTGGCTCTACAGAGGCAAGATGTCCACCTCATCATCATCCTCCGATATATCACCGTGTACATCCCCCTCCTCACAGATTATCAATTCGTCCCCACTGGAATCCACCATCTCAGCTCCCTGTGTACTTTGTGGAGGCAATTGCTGCTGGTGAATGTCTCCATGGAGGAATTGATTATAATTCATTTTAATGAACATCATCTTCTCCACATTTTCTGGAAGTAACCTCGTACGCCGATTGCTGACAAGGTGAGCGGCGGCACTAAACACTCTTTCGGAGTACACACTTGTGGGAGGGCAACTTAGGTAGAATAAAGCCAGTTTGTGCAAGGGCCTCCAAATTGCCTCTTTTTCCTGCCAGTATACGTACGGACTGTCTGACGTGCCTACTTGGATGCGGTCACTCATATAATCCTCCACCATTCTTTCAATGGGGAGAGAATCATATGCAGTGACAGTAGACGACATGTCCGTAATCGTTGGCAGGTCCTTCAGTCCGGACCAGATGTCAGCATCAGCAGTCGCTCCAGACTGCCCTGCATCACCGCCAGCGGGTGGGCTCGGAATTCTGAGCCTTTTCCTCGCACCCCCAGTTGCGGGAGAATGTGAAGGAGGAGATGTTGACAGGTCGCGTTCCGCTTGACTTGACAATTTTCTCACCAGCAGTTCTTTGAACCCCTGCAGACTTGTGTCTGCCGGAAAGAGAGATCCAAGGTAGGTTATAAATCTAGGATCGAGCACGGTGGCCAAAATGTAGTGCTCTGATTTCAACAGATTGACCACCCGTGAATCCTTGTTAAGCGAATTAAGGGCTCCATCCACAAGTCCCACATGCCTAGCGGAATCGCTTTGTGTTAGCTCCTCCTTCAATGTCTCCAGCTTTTTCTGCAAAAGCCTGATGAGGGGAATGACCTGACTCAGGCTGGCAGTGTCTGAACTGACTTCACGTGTGGCAAGTTCAAAAGGTTGCAGAACCTTGCACAACGTTGAAATCATTTTCCACTGCGCTTGAGACAGGTGCATTCCACCTCCTATATCGTGCTCAGTTGTATAGGCTTGAATGGCCTTTTGCTGCTCCTCCAACCTCTGAAGCATTAAGAGGGTTGAATTCCACCTCGTTACCACTTCTTGCTTCAGATGATGGCAGGGCAGGTTCAGGCGTTTTTGGTGGTGCTCCAGTCTTCTGTACGTGGTGCCTGTACGCCGAAAGTGTCCCGCAATTCTTCTGGCCACCGACAGCATCTCTTGCACGCCCCTCTCGTTTTTTAAATAATTCTGCACCACCAAATTCAAGGTATGTGCAAAACATGGGACGTGCTGGAATTTGCCCATATTTAATGCACACACAATATTGCTGGCGTTGTCCGATGCCACAAATCCACAGAAGAGTCCAATTGGGGTAAGCCATTCTGCGATGATCTTCCTCAGTTGCCGTAAGAGGTTTTTAGCTGTGTGCGTATTCTGGAAAGCGGTGATACAAAGCGTAGCCTGCCTAGGAAAGAGTTGGCGTTTGCGAGATGCTGCTACTGGTGCCGCCGCTGCTGTTCTTGCGGCGGGAGTCCATACATCTACCCAGTGGGCTGTCACAGTCATATAGTCCTGAGTCTGCCCTGCTCCACTTGTCCACATGTCCGTGGTTAAGTGGACATTGGGTACAACTGCATTTTTTAGGACACTGGTGAGTCTTTTTCTGAGGTCTGTGTACATTTTCGGTATCGCCTGCCTAGAGAAATGGAACCTAGATGGTATTTGGTACCGGGGACACAGTACCTCCAACAAGTCTCTAGTTGCCTCTGCAGTAATGATGGATACCGGAACCACGTTTCTCGCCGCCCAGGATGCCAAGGCCTCAGTTATCCGCTTTGCAGCAGGATGACTGCTGTGATATTTCATCTTCCTCGCAAAGGACTGTTGGACAGTCAATTGCTTGGTGGAAGTAGTAAAAGTGGTCTTATGACTTCCCCTCTGGGATGACCATCGACTCCCAGCAGCAACAACAGCAGCGCCAGCAGCAGTAGGCGTTACACGCAAGGATGCATCGGAGGAATCCCAGGCAGGAGAGGACTCGTCCGAATTGCCAGTGACATGGCCTGCAGGACTATTGGCATTCCTGGGGAAGGAGGAAATTGACACTGAGGGAGTTGGTGGGGTGGTTTGCGTGAGCTTGGTTACAAGAGGAAGGGATTTACTGGTCAGTGGACTGCTTCCGCTGTCGCCCAAAGTTTTTGAACTTGTCACTGACTTATGATGAATGCGCTGCAGGTGACGTATAAGGGAGGATGTTCCGAGGTGGTTAACGTCCTTACCCCTACTTATTACACCTTGACAAAGGCAACACACGGCTTGACAAATGTTGTCCGCATTTCTGTTGAAATACTTCCACACTGAAGAGCTGATTTTTTTGGTATTTTCACCAGGCATGTCAATGGCCATATTCCTCCCACGGACAACAGGTGTCTCCCCGGGTGCCTGACTTAAACAAACCACCTCACCATCAGAATCCTCCTGGTCAATTTCCTCCCCAGCGCCAGCAACACCCATATCCTCCTCATCCTGGTGTACTTCAACACTGACATCTTCAATCTGACTATCAGGAACTGGACTGCGGGTGCTCCTTCCAGCACTTGCAGGGGGCGTGCAAATGGTGGAAGACACATGCTCTTCACGTCCAGTGTTGGGAAGGTCAGGCATCGCAACCGACACAATTGGACTCTCCTTGTGGATTTGTGATTTCGAAGAACGCACAGTTCTTTGCTGTGCTTTTGCCAGCTTAAGTCTTTTCATTTTTCTAGCGAGAGGCTGAGTGCTTCCATCCTCATGTGAAGCTGAACCACTAGCCATGAACATAGGCCAGGGCCTCAGCCGTTCCTTGCCACTCCGTGTGGTAAATGGCATATTGGCAAGTTTACACTTCTCCTCCGACGATTTTATTTTAGATTTTTGAGTCCTTTTTTTACTGATATTTTGTGTTTTGGATTTTACATGCTCTGTACTATGACATTGGGCATCGGCCTGGCAGACGACGTTGATGGCATTTCATCGTCTCGGCCATGACTAGTGGCAGCAGCTTCAGCACGAGGTGGAAGTGGATCTTGATCTTTCCCTATTTTTGGAACCTCAACATTTTTGTTCTCCATATTTTAATAGGCACAACTAAAAGGCACCTCAGGTAAACAATGGAGATGGATGGATACTAGTATACTTATGGATGACGAGCGACTGCCGACACAGAGGTAGCTACAGCCGTGGACTACCGTACTGCGTCTGCTAGTATAGACTGGATGATAATGATATAAAAAATATATATATATATCACTACTGCAGGACAGGTATATATTGTATAATGACGGACCTGCTGGACACTGTCAGCACTGCAGACTCCTAAACTACTAGTATGAAGAAGATAGAAAAAAAAAAACCACCACAGGTAGGTATACAATTATGGACGAGCGACTGCCGACACAGAGGTAGCTACAGCCGTGGACTACCGTACTGCGTCTGCTAGTATAGACTGGATGATAATGATATAAAAAATATATATATATCACTACTGCAGGACAGGTATATATTGTATAATGACGGACCTGCTGGACACTGTCAGCACTGCAGACTCCTAAACTACTAGTATGAAGAAGATAGAAAAAAAAAAAACCACCACAGGTAGGTATACAATTATGGACGAGCGACTGCCGACACAGAGGTAGCTACAGCCGTGGACTACCGTACTGCGTCTGCTAGTATAGACTGGATGATAATGATATAAAAAATATATATATCACTACTGCAGGACAGGTATATATTGTATAATGACGGACCTGCTGGACACTGTCAGCACTGCAGACTCCTAAACTACTAGTATGAAGAAGATGGAAAAAAAAACCCACCACAGGTAGGTATACAATTATGGACGAGCGACTGCCGACACAGAGGTAGCTACAGCCGTGGACTACCGTACTGCGTCTGCTAGTATAGACTGGATGATAATGATATAAAATATATATATATATCACTACTGCAGGACAGGTATATATTGTATAATGACGGACCTGCTGGACACTGTCAGCACTGCAGACTCCTAAACTACTAGTATGAAGAAGATAGAAAAAAAAAAACCACCACAGGTAGGTATACAATTATGGACGAGCGACTGCCGACACAGAGGTAGCTACAGCCGTGGACTACCGTACTGCGTCTGCTAGTATAGACTGGATGATAATGATATAAAAAATATATATATATATCACTACTGCAGGACAGGTATATATTGTATAATGACGGACCTGCTGGACACTGTCAGCACTGCAGACTCCTAAACTACTAGTATGAAGAAGATGGAAAAAAAAAACCCACCACAGGTAGGTATACAATTATGGACGAGCGACTGCCGACACAGAGGTAGCTACAGCCGTGGACTACCGTACTGCGTCTGCTAGTATAGACTGGATGATAATGATATAAAAAATATATATATATCACTACTGCAGGACAGGTATATATTGTATAATGACGGACCTGCTGGACACTGTCAGCACTGCAGACTCCTAAACTACTAGTATGAAGAAGATAGAAAAAAAAAAACCCACCACAGGTAGGTATACAATTATGGACGAGCGACTGCCGACACAGAGGTAGCTACAGCCGTGGACTACCGTACTGCGTCTGCTAGTATAGACTGGATGATAATGATATAAAATATATATATATATCACTACTGCAGGACAGGTATATATTGTATAATGACGGACCTGCTGGACACTGTCAGCACTGCAGACTCCTAAACTACTAGTATGAAGAAGATAGAAAAAAAAAAAACCACCACAGGTAGGTATACAATTATGGACGAGCGACTGCCGACACAGAGGTAGCTACAGCCGTGGACTACCGTACTGCGTCTGCTAGTATAGACTGGATGATAATGATATAAAAAATATATATATATCACTACTGCAGGACAGGTATATATTGTATAATGACGGACCTGCTGGACACTGTCAGCACTGCAGACTCCTAAACTACTAGTATGAAGAAGATAGAAAAAAAAACCCACCACAGGTAGGTATACAATTATGGACGAGCGACTGCCGACACAGAGGTAGCTACAGCCGTGGACTACCGTACTGCGTCTGCTAGTATAGACTGGATGATAATGATATAAAAAATATATATATATCACTACTGCAGGACAGGTATATATTGTATAATGACGGACCTGCTGGACACTGTCAGCACTGCAGACTCCTAAACTACTAGTATGAAGAAGATAGAAAAAAAAACCCACCACAGGTAGGTATACAATTATGGACGAGCGACTGCCGACACAGAGGTAGCTACAGCCGTGGACTACCGTACTGCGTCTGCTAGTATAGACTGGATGATAATGATTTAAAAAATATATATATATCACTACTGCAGGACAGGTATATATTGTATAATGACGGACCTGCTGGACACTGTCAGCACTGCAGACTCCTAAACTACTAGTATGAAGAAGATAGAAATATAATGAATGACGGACCTGCTGGACACTGTCAGCAGAATGCGTTTATAGAATAAAAAAAAAAAACACCACACGAGTGTTTAACTTTTTCAGGCAGACAATATACTGGTGGTCACTGCTGGTCAGTCACACTCAGGGGCGTCGGAACTGGGGGGGCAAGGGGGCAGCTCGCCCCCCCAAAAATTTTTTATAGAGGCGCCGATCAGAGCCGGCTTTAAGAATCCTAGATTACAGGACAGTCTGCCTCTCACCTATTACGGTGCGCTGGGGGGTGGAGGGAGAGAGAGAGAGGAGGAGTAGAGTAGATGAGGGGAGAGACAGTGCAGCGGCAGCATGATGCGCCGTGCAGCAGTGTGGGAGCGTGGTGTGGGCTGAGCGGGACGGGAGCTGAGGGGGCAGGATCCAACAACTGCCGTCCCTCCTCTGTCTCCTCACATGCAGAGCAACGGAAAAGTAGAACGAAGCACAGATGGAAGCGCCGATGTACCAGTACATGACAGAAGAGTGTCCCTGGACTAAGCTCCTCCAATGAGCTAAATATCAGTATGAGCAATACTGATCTGCCCCAGCTTCTCACTATAGCTGTCTCTGCCCTATCCCAGGCTCAAGTATGTGTCAGCATGTATACCTCCCCCCCCCCCAAAAAAAAAAAAAGCTACAGTGTGTGTGTGCCGTCTAGTGCTATCCCAGGCCCCAGTGTGTCCCCTACCACCGCCCCCAAATCCACTGTGTGTGCCCTCTTGTACTGTCCCAGGCCCCAGTGTGTGTACAGTATGTAGCCATGTCCCCCCCCCCCCCCCCTTGTACTCTCTCAGGCCCCAGTGTGTACAGTATGTAGCCATGTATCCCCTCCATCCCCAAGAGCTAAAATGTGTCCCCCCTTGTACTGTCCGAGGCCTGCGTTCCTGCCAACTTTTTTTTTTTAAATCAGACTGCAGATAATCATTAGTTTTATAAGAGCTGGCAGGCACTAGGACCTGCCACAGCTCTAGTAACCATGCAGACATTCACTGAGTTGGGGTGCAGGGGCAGCCCGCATCTAACTTGGTGCAGATGATGCCGGGCGCCCGTTCCCAAGTCCTGGCTCTTTCAGTGACGTCCTGCTCCCATCTCCTTTACTGACCTCCACAGTGGGCTCCCCCAGCTGTAAGGAAAGACATCATCTCCACTGTGGAGCTGTGGCGGCAGACACACCAGGGTGAGTGCTGCATATGAGTTGATAGGGAGGGAGGCAGTGACAGGGTACTGCCCCCACAAGAGTGTGGTGGTGTTTGTTTAATGCACATGGGGCGTTACTAACTTACTACTGTGTGGGCAATATGTGTATGGGCACTACTACTACTGTGTGGACACTATGTACGAGGCACTACTACTGAGTGGGCAATATGTGTATGGGGCACTACTTCTACTACTGTGTGGGCAATATGTGTACAGTCACTACTACGACTGTGTGGGCACTGTGTATGGGTACTACTACTACTACTGTGTGGACAATATGTGTACGGGCACTACTACGACTGTGTGGGCACTATATGTATGGGTACTACTACTGCTGTGTGGGCAATGTGTGTACGGGCACTACTACTGTGTGGGCACTATGTGTACAGGGAACTATGGTGTGGTGTTATGTGAATAAGGAGCAATATGGGATGGTGTGATGTGAATAAGGAGCATTATGGTATGCGGTAATGGGAATAAGGAGCATTATGGTGTGGTGTAATGGGAATAAGGAGAATTATGGAGCGGTGTAATGGGAATAAGGAGAATTATGGAGCGGTGTAATGGAAATAAGGAGCATTATGGTGTGGTGCAATGGGAATAAGGAGAATTATGGAGCGGTGTAATGGAAATAAGGAGCATTATGGTGTGGCGTAATGGGAATAAGCAGCATTATGGTGTGGTGTAATGGAAATAAGGAGCATTATGGTGTGGTGTAATGGAAATAAGGAGCATTATGGTGTGGTGCAATGGGAATAAGGAGAATTATGGAGCGGTGTAATGGGAATAAGGAGCATTATGGCGCGGTGTAATGGGAATAAGGAGCATTATGGTGTGGCGTAATGGGAATAAGGAGCATTATGGTGTGGTGTAATGGAAATAAGGAGCATAATGGTGTGGTGCAATGGGAATAAGGAGCATTATGGCGTGGTGTAATGGGAATAAGGAGAATTATGGCGCGGTGTAATAGGAATTTGGAGCATTATGGTTTGGTGTACTGTGAACAAGGAGCAATTGCAGGGTGGTGTAATATGAATAAGAAACAATACGGGGTGGTCTAATGTGTGACATACTATGTGACATAATGGGGAGGGGTACTGGGTCAGAGGTTGAACTAGCACCGGTGCTAGTGGGCACCAGCCAAAATCTTGCCTAGGGCATCAAATTGGTTAGGGCCAGCTCTGGCGCAGATCATTTATGCACAATGCTCCTGCGGGTGGCTACATTCACTGCATGGAGCGCAGGATGTAATGTGCAGTCTTTCACTTGAACGCACATCGCTCCTCCGCTCCTTATGTACAGGAGAAGCGATGTGCAGTCAGGTAAAAGACCGCACATAGGGGGTCATTCCGAGTTGTTCGCTCGGTAAATTTCTTCGCATCGCAGCGTTTTTCCGCTTAGTGCGCATGCGCAGTGTTCGCACTGCGACTGCGCCAAGTAAATTTGCTATGCAGTTAGGAATTTTACTCACGGCTTTTTCATCGTTCTGGTGATCGTAATGTGATTGACAGGAAGTGGGTGTTTCTGGGCGGAAACTGGCCGTTTTATGGGTGTGTGTGAAAAAACGCTACCGTTTCTGGGAAAAACGCAGGAGTGGCTGGAGAAACGGAGGAGTGTCTGGGCAAACGCTGGGTGTGTTTGTGACGTCAAACCAGGAACGACAAGCACTGAACTGATCGCAGATGCCGAGTAAGTCTCGAGTTACTCAGAAACTGCACAGAGATGTCTTATCGCAATATTGCGAATCTTTCGTTCGCAATTTTAAGATGCTAAGATTCACTCCCAGTAGGCGGCGGCTTAGCGTGTGCAAAGCTGCTAAAAGCAGCTTGCGAGCGAACAACTCGGAATGAGGGCCATAACATCCTCCGCTCCGTGCAGTGAATGTAGCCACCCGCAGGAGCATTGTGCATAATATTAGCCCGCCTACTCCCTGGTGGTCCCGAACTCCCGGCCGGCAGCCAGCCTCACCTATAAAGCAACATACTGCTGCTATGCTCCGGTCCCAAGCTCCTCCTCCGCCAACCGCAGCGCATTTCATTAACAATGAGGCATTCACTATGAGGGGGCGAAATTTAGTGATTCAGCAATTTAGGGGCGCCGAAATGAGAGTATATCTTGCCCCCCCCAACCTAAAAACGTTCTGACGCCCCTGGTCACACTGGCACTCTGGCAGCAAAAGTGTGCACTGTTAAATATGTACTCCTGCTATAACTGCTCCCCAGTCTCCCCCACAATTAAGCTGTGTAAGCAGTGAGCACTACTCAGCACAGTCAGATATACATAAATGATATTATCATGCAGCACACTGAGGCTGAGCACAGATATGGTATGTGACTGTGTATCGTTTTTTTTCAGGCAGAGAACGGATTATATTAAATAATAAATAAAACTGGTGGTCACCACTAGTATAACTATCAGCAAAACTCTGCACTCTCTGAGTACTCCTAATGCTCCAGTAAATCAAGTGTCTCACTCTCTATCTAAACGGAGAGGACGCCAGCCACGTCCTCTCCCTATCAATCTCAATGCACGTGTGAAAATGGCGGCGACGCGCGGCTCCTTATATAGAATCCGAGTCTCGCGATAGAATACGAGCCTCGCGAGAATCCGACAGCGGGATTATGACGTTCGGGCGCGCTCGGGTTAGCCGAGCAAGGCGGGAAGATCCGAGTCTGCCTCGGACCCGTGTAAAAAGCGTGAAGTTCGGGGGGGTTCGGATTCCGAGGAACCGAACCCGCTCATCTCTACTAGCAGCCTAAACCTAACTGTCCCCTCCTGAATCATAACCCTCCCCCTAGCAGCCTAACCCTACCTGTCCCCTCCTGCAGCCTAACCCTTAACCAGTTCCTAACCCTAACTGTCCCCTCCTGCAGCCTAACCCTAACAATCACCTCATGCAGCCTAACCCTAACTATCCCCTCCTGCAGCCTAACCCTCCCCCAGTTCCTAACCCTAACTGTCCCCTAAGCAATCTAACCCTAATTGTCTCCTCCAGCAGCCTGACCCTACCTGTCCCTTCATGTAGCCAGGGCCGTTTCTAGCCAATTTGGCTCCCAGTGCGAGATTTAAAAATGCGCCCCCCTCCCATTCACATAAAAAAAAATGCGCCCCCCATAGATATAAAGAGTAAAAGCATGCGCGCGCCGAAGTCGCGCGTGCTCCCGGCAAGGGGTGTGGCCTCGTTAAAATGGGCGTGGCTTTGGTAAGATTTTACACATTGCAGCAGGCACGTGCCCCCATTTTACACAGTACAACGGGCAAGTGTCCCCATTTTACACATTGTGGCAGGCACGTGCCCCCATTTTACACATTGCGGCAGGCACGTGCCCCCATTTTACACATTGCGGCAGGAAAGTGTCCCCATTTTACACATTGCGGCAGGCACGTGCCCCCATTTTACACATTGCGGCAGGAAAGTGTCCCCATTTTACACATTGTGGCAGGCACGTGCCCCCATTTTACACATTCCGGCAGGCAAGAGTCCCCATTTTACACATTCCGGCAGGCAAGAGTCCCCATTTTACACATTCCGGCAGGCAAGTGTCCCCATTTTACACATTGCGGCAGGCACGTGCCCCCATTTTACACAGTACAACAGGCACGTGCCCCCATTTTACACATTGCAGCAGGAAAGTGTCCCCATTTTACACATTGCGGCAGGCACGTGCCTCCATTTTACACAGTACAACAGGCAAGTGTCCCCATTTTACACATTGCGGCAGGCACGTGCCCCCATTTAACACATTGCGGCAGGAAAGTGTCCCTATTTTACACATTGCGGCAGGAAAGTGTCCCCATTTTACACATTGCGGCAGGAAAGTGCCCCCCTTTTACACATTGCGGCAGGCACGTGCCTCCATTTTACACATTGCGGCAGGCACGTGCCTCCATTTTACACATTGCGGCAGGCACATGCCTCCATTTTACACATTGCGGCAGGCACGTGCCTCCATTTTACACATTGCGGCAGGCACGTGCCCCCATTTTACACAGTACAACAGGCAAGTGTCCCCATTTGACACATTGTGGCAGGCACGTGCCCCCATTTTACACATTGCGGCAGGCACGTGCCCCCATTTTACACATTGCGGCAGGAAAGTTTCCCAATTTTACACATTGCGGCAGGCACGTGCCCCCATTTTACACATTGCGGCAGGCACGTGCCCCCATTTTACACATTCCGGCAGGCAAGAGTCCCCATTTTACACATTCCGGCAGGCAAGTGTCCCCATTTTACACACTAAGGCAGGCACGTGCCCCCATTTTACACATTGCGGCAGGCACGTGCCCCCATTTTACACAGTACAACAGGCAAGTGTCCCCATTTTACACATTGCGGCAGGAAAGTGTCTCCATTTTACACATTGCGGCAGGCACGTGCCCCCATTTTACACATTGCGGCAGGAAAGTGTCCCCATTTTACACATTGCGGCAGGCACGTGCCTCCATTTTACACAGTACAACAGGCACGTGCCCCCATTTTACACATTGCGGCAGGCACGTGCCCCCATTTTACACATTGTGGCAGGCACGTGCCCCCATTTTACACATTCCGGCAGGCAAGAGTCCCCATTTTACACATTCCGGCAGGCAAGTGTCCCCATTTTACACATTAAGGCAGGCACGTGCCCCCATTTTACACATTACGGCAGACTGCATCCCCATTTTACACATTCCGGCAGGCAAGAGTCCCCATTTTACACATTCCGGCAGACAGGTGTCCCCATTTTACACATTCCGGCAGGCAAGAGTCCCCATTTTACACATTCCGGCAGACAGGTGTCCCCATTTTACACAGTACGGCAGGTGGTGGTGGTGAGGGAGGAGGAAGGGAGGGAGAGAGAGAGAGAGGGAGAGGGGCTGACTTACATTTGAAGCGGTTCTTCCCGCTCTTCAGCCACCTCTCCCTCGTCTGCACGGCGCTGCGGCTTGGCTCCCCCTTCTCCCTCCTCCCTCCTCCCGAGTGCCCAGCTCGGGGGGCGGGGTTTCGCGGAATGACGCACTTGCGTCGTGACATCACGACGCAATCGCGTCATTCCGCGAAACCCCGCCCCCCGAGCTGGGCACTTGGGAGGAGAGGGGATTGAAAGTCCTCAAGAAGTGCCGCGGCGGGAGCCCCGTGCGGTTGCACGGCTCGCCCGCCGCAAGAAACGGCACTGCATGTAGCCTATCTCTTCCCCATTGCCTAACCCTAACTGTCCCCTCCAACAGCTTAACCCTCCCGTCCAGCAGCCTTACCTTAACTGTCCCCTCATGCAGCCTAACCCTCACCCAGTGCCTAACCTTAACTGTCCCCTCTTGCAGCCTAACCCTAACACTCCCCTCCTGCATCCTAACCCTAACTGTCCCATCCTGCAGCCTAACCCTCCCCCAGCAGCCTAACCCTAACTGTCCCTTCCTGCAGCTTAATCCTCCCCTCCCGCAGCCTAACCCTAACTGTCCTCCCAGTGCCTAACCTTACATCTAACCGTAATACGATCGGTATTCGTCTATATTTTTACCACATGGACTCCGGAGTAGGTATTTTCACTGTGGGGATGGTAACCGCCGGGATCCTGACTACATCCTGTTCCATGTTGGCAGTCTTTTTTCTTTAAAATGTCTAAGATATAAACCCCCCTCCACCAAATCACCAACACACACATTTCAGGAACAATTTCTAAAACTTAGGGGGAGATTTATCAAAGCTTGGAGAGAGATACTGGGCCTAATTCAGATCTGATCACTGGGCTGCGTTTTTTGCTGCCCTGTGATCAGATAGTCGCCACCTACAGGGGAAGTGTTTTTTTGCTGTGCAAGTGTGCGATCGCATATGTAGCAGAGCTGCACAAACTGATAGTGTGCAGTCTCTGCGCAGCCCAGGACTTACTCTTCCTGTGCAATAGAATCCTGATGATAGGGGCCGGAGCTGACGGCAGACACCCTCCCTGAAAACGCTTGAGCCCGTCTGTGTTTTTCCGGACACTCCCTGAAAACGGTCAGTTGCCACCCACAAAAGGCCTCTTCCTGTCAATCTCCTTGCGAACGCCCGTGCGAATGGATCCTTCTCACCATACCATTGCTGCCCGGCGAAGCCCATTGCACCCGTCTGACACACCTGCACATTGCGGTGCATACGCATGCGCAGTTCAGGTCTGTTCGCCCGCTGTGGAGAAAACACACAGCAGCGATCAGATCTGAATTAGGCCCACAGAACTAACCAATCAGCTGCTGTCATTTTACAGACTGTGGGCTAGATGCATTATCGCTTGGAGAATGATAAAATGGAGAGAGAAAAAGTGCCAGCCAATCAGCTCCTAACTGCCATGTAATAGGATGTGACAGTAAGGAGCTGATTGGTTGGTACTTTATCTCTCTCTACTTTTGCCCTCTCCAAGTTTTGCTAAATCTCACCTTGTCTCAGTAAATGAAATTTGGTAAGTGTGAACACATGCAATAAACTCAGTCCTCAGGACCCCACACAGGTCATGTTTTCCATGTCACCCAACAGGTGCACTGTGTATCACCAACTGTCACATTTCAATATCCACAGGTGACCTGGAAAACATGAACTGTGTGGGGTCCTAAGGACCAAGTTTGAGAACAAATGTTCTACGTATTTTCAAGAGAATGTATACCTCCCAGCATTTTGAAATGCCAAATCATGACAACATAAGCCCATCGTGATTCATCTAAATTGTACTCCTTTGAGTCCAAATACACTACACGGTGGGTGGGAAGGGGGTGTCACATACATTCACATACACACACTCATAAACACATTCACTCACACACACTCCACACACCTCACATACTCATCATTGCTGCAGAATACCTGGATCACGATGCTGGATGAAGAAGACACCACTTTGGAAAGCGAGTAATTTCAGACTAATTAAGCTAATTGGAAACTTACAATAGCTTAATGAGTCCTCAGGGAATAGGGGGACGGGTGCTCCGGCGGGGTCCTAGAGCAAATCACAGTGATTTTTCGTAAAGTAAATTAGTTTAGGAAATATCAGATCTGCTGTGGAGCCGTGGGAAAAAAGACACAGTGATCTTTATAGAGATCACCACCTCCCATTTTCTGTTATTTAATTGCATAGCACAACCCAGCAGCTGTAGGCAAAACCCCATGCTGCAGATTTTTTTACATTTCCCACTGGCAATTGAATTCCCCTGCTGGTACCTTGATGGTGTGGCAGAAAAGTTCTCATGAGCACCGTGGGCACGCAGGATCCGGTCTGAAGATCGACAGTGTCTAGGTCGACAATGTTTAGGTCGACCACTATAGGTCGACAGTCACTAGGTCTACATGGATGGAAGGTCGACAGGGTTTCTAGGTCGACATGTGCTAGGTCGACAGGTCTAAAGGTCGACATGAGTTTTTCACATTTTTATATTTTTTTTGGATTTTTTCATACTTAACGATCCACGTGGACTACGATTGGAACGGTAAAGTGTGCCGAGCGAAGTGGTAGCGGAGCGAAGGCACCATGCGAGGGGACGCGGTGCACTAATTTTGGATCCCGGTCACTTTACGAAGAAAACGACACCAAAAAAATAATAAATCCTCATGTCGACCTTTAGACCTGTCGACCCAGCACATGTCGACCTAGAAACCCTGTCGACCTTCCATCCATGTCGACCTAGTGACTGTCGACCTATAGTGGTCGACCTAAACATTGTCGACCTAGATACTGTCGATAAAACGAACCACACCCGGGCACGCTCCTGCTGCCAGTACATGGGCTTTTCACTCTCCTTATTGCTGGAATATTATTGCTGCTCAGAAGATGGGTAAAGTCATACTCATGTAAAAATGTGATACAGATGAAAATATATGTCTATAACACATAGTAAAAGCAAATCTGTTTACACGTATTGTTTCTTCAGATATACATTTAATATGCAGTTCTAGGTTATATACAGCTTAGTTTCAACTACACAAAAATGCACGTATCAGCCATAACATTAAAACAACTGACAGGTGAAGTGAAAAGCAGTGATTATCTCATTACCAGTGATTATCTCGTTACATTGGGACCTGTCAAGGGGTGGGATATATCAGGCAGCAAGTGAACAGTTCTTGGAGTTGATGTGTTGGAAGCAGGAAAATGGGCTAATGTAAGATCTGAGCGACTTTGACAAGGGCCAAACTGTGATGGCTAGACACTTGGGTCAGAGCATCTCCAAAACGGCAGGTCTTGTGGGGTGTTCCCGGTATGCAGTGGTTAGTATCCACCAAATGTGGTCCAAGGAAAAACAACCAGTGATGCATGTGGTGAGTGAAGGCTAGCCGCTTGGTCCAATCCGACAGAAGAGCTACTGTTGCACAAATTGCTGCATAAGCTAATGTTATCTATGAGAGAAAGGTGTCAGAACACTGCATTTCAGCTTGCTGCATATGGGGCTGCGTAGTCACAGACCAGTTAGAGTGTTCATTAAGGTGGCCAATCCCGGGCCATTTTTTCAATTACGGGTATCGGGATTGAAAAATGGTCAATCCTGGGATTCCCGGGATACCCAGGATTGGCTTTTTTACTGTGTGTCTGCTCGTCCCCCAAGCCCTGCCCCACCTCAAACTCGGCGGCGGGTGATGGCTGGTGACTGCGCAGCGTGACCTCAGAGTCAGAGGCCATGCTGCACAGGGGGAGCCGGGAGGAGGGAGCCGGGCAGTGTTGAGTGTCCTGAGGATCCCGCAATCCCCAGGATTGGAGCTTCCAATTCCAGGATTGAATCCCGGACAATTTTTGGCCTAAATCCTGGGATCTCGCTTATCCCGATCCCAGGATTGGCCACCCTAGTGCTCACGATGACCCGTGTCCACTGCTGAAAGTACCTACAATGCGCACCTGGGCATCAGAACTTGACCATGGAGCAATGGAAGAAGCTGGCCTGGTCTGAGGAATCACATTTTCTTTCACATCATGTGCACATTGTTTGCCTGAGGACGAGATGTCATCAGGATGCACTATGGGAAGAAGGCAAGCCAGCAGAGGCAGTGTGATGCCCTGGGCAATGTTCTGCTGGGAAACCTTGGGTTCTGGCATTCATGTGTATGTTACTTTGACACTGTAAATACCAAATTGCTTTCTAACAAATATTTAAAATGCTCTAATATATACTGCAGACGCCAGGCGCATCTTATTACCATATATGATAAAAGTGCGCTGCACATCTCAAAACACTACATCCCTTAATAGAAAAGAATACACCCACACATGGGGGTATATTTACTAACATTCGTAATTTTCGGAAAAAGGTCAAAGTTCAATCACGAATGACATCGAAAGTGTAAACTTGCAACTTTTTGAATTGATTACGACTAATTTACTAAGCTGTCGTATTCTGCATTTTCATTTGTTCCGATGTCGATGTCATTCGTGTTTTTTTTACCTTTTTTACGGCAGTGATTAGCAAAACACTGCCGACTTTTTAAAAATGAATCTCGGCCGGATCTGTTTGATCCGTGCTGGGGTTCATTTTTTTTTTTTTGCTAAACTAAACACTGTAAAATCTCAAAAAAAAATTGCGTGGGGTCCCTCCTCCTAAGCATAACCAGCCTCGGGCTCTTTGAGCCGATCCTGGTTGCAGAAATATGGGAAAAAAAATGACAGGGGTTCCCCCATATTTAAGCAACCAGCATCGGGCTCTGCGCCTGGTCCTGGTTCCAAAAATACGGGGGACAAAAAGAGTAGGGGTCCCCCGTATTTTTAAAACCAGCACCGGGCTCCACTAGCTGGACAGATAATGCCACAGCCGGGGGTCACTTTTATATAGTGCCCTGCGGCCGTGGCATCAAATATCCAACTAGTCACCCCTGGCCGGGGTACCCTGGGGGAGTGGGGACCCCTTCAATCAAGGGGTCCCCCCCCCAGCCACCCAAGGGCCAGGGGTGAAGCCCGAGGCTGTCCCCCCCATCCAATTGGCTGCGGATGGGGGGCTGATAGCCTTTTGTGAAAATGAAAAGATATTGTTTTTAGTAGCAGTACTACAAGGCCCAGCAAGCCTCCCCCGCATGCTGGTACTTGGAGAACCACAAGTACCAGCATGCGGCGGAAAAACGGGCCCGCTGGTACCTGTAGTACTACTACTAAAAAAATACCCAATAAAAGACAAGACACACACACACCTTGAAAGTAAAGTTTTATTACATACATCCACACAAACATACATACATACTTACCTTATGTTCACACGCAGGTCGGTCCTCTTCTCCAGTAGAATCCAAGGGGTACCTGTTGAATAAATTATACTCACCAGATCCAGGGTCCCAGGCTCCTCGTAGAATCCATTTGTAATCCACGTACTTGATTAAAATAAAAAAACGGAGAGCCGAGCCACACACTGAAAGGGGACCCATGTTTGCACATGGGTCCCCTTTCCCCGAATGATAGAAACCCACTCTGACTTCTGTCTAAGTGGGTTTCTTCAGCCAATCAGGGAGCGCCACGTTGTAGCACCCTCCTGATCGGCTGTGTGCTCCTGTACTGACTGACAGGCAGCACGCGGCAGTGTTACAATGTAGCGCCTATGCGCTCCATTGTAACCAATGGTGGGAAGTTTCTGCTCAGCGGTGAGGTCACTTTCGGTCAACCGCAGGGCAGAAAGTTCCCACCATTGGTTACAATGGAGCGCATAGGCGCTACATTGTAACACTGCCGTGTGCCGCCTGTCAGTCAGTACAGGAGCACCCAGCCGATCAGGAGGGTGCCACAACGTGGCGCTCCCTGATTGGCTGAAGAAACCCACTTAGACAGAAGTCAGAGTGGGTTTCTGGCATTCGGGGAAAGGGGACCCATGTGCAAACATGGGTCCCCTTTCAGTGCGTGGCTCGGCTCTCCGTTTTTTTATTTTAATCAAGTACGTGGATTACAAATGGATTCTACGAGGAGCCTGGGACCCTGGATCTGGTGAGTATAATTTATTCAACAGGTACCCCTTGGATTCTACTGGAGAAGAGGACCGACCTGCGTGTGAACATAAGGTAAGTATGTATGTATGTTTGTGTGGATGTATGTAATAAAACTTTACTTTCAAGGTGTGTGTGCCTTGTCTTTTTTTGGGTATTTTTTTAGTAGTAGTACTACAGGTACCAGCGGGCCCGTTTTTCCGCCGCATGCTGGTACTTGTGGTTCTCCAAGTACCAGCATGCGGGGGAGGCTTGCTGGGCCTTGTAGTACTGCTACTAAAAACAATATCTTTTCATTTTCACAAAAGGCTATCAGCCCCCCATCCGCAGCCAATTGGATGGGGGGGACAGCCTCGGGCTTCACCCCTGGCCCTTGGGTGGCTGGGGGGGGACCCCTTGATTGAAGGGGTCCCCACTCCCCCAGGGTACCCCGGCCAGGGGTGACTAGTTGGATTTTTGATGCCACAGCCGCAGGGCACTATATAAAAGTGACCCCCGGCTGTGGCATTATCTGTCCAGCTAGTGGAGCCCGGTGCTGGTTTTAAAAATACGGGGGACCCCTACTCTTTTTGTCCCCCGTATTTTTGGAACCAGGACCAGGCGCAGAGCCCGATGCTGGTTGCTTAAATATGGGGGAACCCCTGTAATTTTTCCCCCCATATTTCTGCAACCAGGGTCGGCTCAAAGAGTCCGAGGCTGGTTATGCTTAGGAGGGGGGACCCCACGCAATTTTTTTTTAGAAAATAACCACTTTCCCACCCCTTCCCACTGATATACATGCACGGATCTCATGGATCCCTGCATGCCTATACAATCACGGATTAAAAAAGCAGGTCTGTTTTTTTTTAGCACTTTTTTACGAGTTGTAATTTTTCACGGCAGTGTTTTATTTTTTTTTGCTTTGCACTTCTTAGTAAATGACCGAGATTCATACTTAAACAGTCGCGTTTTGACCGATGGTGTATTCATTCGTAATTATTTTCATGGACTACCCAAAAAATACGAATGCCCTCATCACTGCCGTGATTTGAGTTTAGTAAATTACTGAGATGACACTTTGAAGAAAAAACGGCATCTCGGTCAAAATCGGGACCTTAGTAAATATACCCCATTATCTGAGTTCCAAAGCTCATTGATATATATATTTGTTATTAAAAGGATATGTATTCAATATATCACAATGTACAGTATACATATAGTTACATGGTTACAATTTATACAGTAATCAGTTAATACAAAATACATACAGTTACAGGCCAACATACAATACCATTCCCTCAATGCATCCTCCTCTTAATATATATATCTCTCTCTCAGCAAATAAATACAGGAACTGGTCTGGCAACATCTCCACCATCGTCTGGGACAACACAGCAACTAACTCCTGTGTGTCTGATCAGCAATGTGTTATCTAGTTTGGAGGAGTGCACACATCTAGTCTAATGGAGGGAACTTTCTCATTCATGATGAGTCACTGGTCTGTTCGTTTGCTAACCAGGTTCAGCCTTAAAGACATCAAAAGGGCTGGCTGAGTTTCCTGTCCACCACCTGTTTGGAATGTCCATTGTCCTAATAAGAGTAATTTTAGCTTTCATACATTTAATCATAACTACTTGATGCAATGTCCTACAACTTAATAACAAGTATCAAATGAATGTACACATTAATCTGGTTGCTTTAATACCAAATATGACATGTCTATCTTGCTCCACTCCAATAATACGCATACATGACGTTACTCCATTATATAATTTTAAATCATTATGATGTCTGGCGCTTGATATGTTATAATTATGTGCTGTATGAAATAAGTGTCGAATCCATCTCTGTGGCATGTCCGTGTAAATGCGTGTGTTACCATATATTGCTGTGCTCGCTACGCGTATTTGCAAGCATAGTGACTCATAATGTGTGTAGTCTGTATGTTCTCTCTATGTAATATTTTTGACTTCGACAGTCCACCCTTTGGCAGTAAACAATAACTGCCATCAATTATTAACATAAGAAAAAAAATATTTCAGACAATAATCGGTGACCTAGAAACAAGTATATATTCATTTTGCAAATCAGATGTTTGACCATATTTGGGGAAGACAGGGAGGAGGACAAGACATCCTCTATATGCACTCGGCGGTCACGGGACCACTTGTTGGATGTGGGACAACATTCAACCTATAGAGTATGCTGGGACAGTGCTTTGGCCTATAATGTCTGATTTGGATGAACATTTCACACATACATGTACCTACGTCTTTGTACACTGATGTTTGGATTCGATTGAGGTTCTGCTGGGTAGATGAAGAAGACACAAACAAATTGTGAAAGTGACATATAACATTTTCATGATCTACATATTCCTATCCTTTTCTGAACATTGTTTCCATTTCTGGAACGTATGCTAGGTCTGTTTAATAATTGAACAAGGGTTATAAGTAGTGTCCTTCCTAAATAACATAAACCTTCGGAGTTCGGGGAGAGCCACTCATAAACCTTTCTTCCACATATATTAATGAGCTCTTTATCTGCAATGTGTGAATAGCCATTGTCTGATTGTTCCTGATTACTTTCGGACTCCATAACTACTAGATCTTTGATTTTTCTCTGGCTTTAACAAACTGATCGGCTAATCCTGGGATCCTATAAGGAAATCACTCCTTCCTCCAGAACCAGTTCCAGTCCCACACTCGACTCCTCATAAAAAAACCTCGCAAAAATAGAATGTCCTTAAAAAATTGTTTGTCAGCGGGAAAGAGAGAAAAGAGAAGTAGAATAAAACAACTCTTGTTCATAACAAATCAATAACAATGACTGGTCTTTCTGCAGTCCTTTAGTATGCTCAGGCAGTGTTCAACAGTGCCGCCTCTCAGTCTTCACGGAACAGACTCTCTGGTGATACTTTTGCAATCTCACTCCATTTACGAGTTCCTTCCGGACTACCGACTTTCCTGCAATGGGAATCATGGACCCAAGTCTCTCTCTCGGCTACTTTCACTGGGATAGTGCTGTCAACAAAACTTGGTACGGTCCTTCCCACCTGTCTGTTAGGCAACCTGAGCGTAAGAACAATCACACAGTCTCTTGGTTCACAATGAAGACAGTTAGTATTTGGCATACCAGCAATCAACAGTTTCAAGTTCTTTTGTCAAGTTCTCAAATGCTGGCTCATCTCGATAAAGTACTGTACTGTCACCTCATTGGTGTATTTCTGATCATTGTGCAGATCAATCATGACATGAGGTTGTCTTCCAAAAACAACAAAAAAGACACTAACACCAAAACAAAAACAAATTTTGAAGAGGGTGATTCGTTAAGTGAAGATCTGGGAGTGGTTCCGATGCTACATAATACTAGTGGCAGTATCTATGATCACAATAGTACAATTTCAAGCTTTGCTCCTACTTCTAGGAATACCATTATCTACACACAAATTTCTGCGCAATTTTTTCTTTGCGGTAAACACAGCAGCATCCGTGGCGGCAAGAAATGCCTCTACCCAGTTTGATAAAACATCAGTGCACACCAATACATAACAATAATTCCTAAAGGGTGTTAACTGTACGAAGTCGTTGTGTGTTTGCAATGTAGAGTACCATGAGCATAACTCAAAAAAAAAGAAAAAAAAAACATCTCTAGAGGAGAGAAAGTAAAAGAAAATGAAAAAGAAAATGTCAGGTTTGCCATTCACCAACAGGCATATCAGTGTCTATACAAAATTTCCCTTCACCAGTATTCTCAACTTTCCTCCACCCTGTGATGTTAGTGTATTAGAATGCTTAATATTTGGAGACACTCCCTTACTAATCTGTGTAAGCCTGAATCTTCAGTGATGGTCCCTGGGACCAGGGGGATGCTGGGAAGTGGGTGGTCCAGTGTGCAGTGTGCCTGGAGTTGGTGATGGAATAAAGCAGCACCGCAGTGAACTCACATGTCTCTGTATCAGCTCCACATGCAGCAAGATATATATTAAACCTTTGCTTAAATCTTTTCCAGTTTTCAGACAAGTTACCAGACATCAGCATGCCGGTTGGAGGAGCTAGTTTATCCATGGTTACTCACTGTTTGAAGAGAGGAGCACATGGCAGGTTTTGCAGACACTGAGTATCACAGCCTTACAGACTGCTGCAGGATTCTGTCACACTCTGAGAGCACTAGCAGTCCAAGTTAAACTTCTTCTGACACCATGTTTTGTTCATATGTTTGTATGTTTGTAAATCCAGTCATCAGGACACAGAGACATGTGAGTTATGTCTTACGTATAGACCGAAACAACAAGTCGAGCCACTGAGTCCTCACGCAGTGCTAGAGAGACCGTACCAGAAAGTTGGCGCAGATTTGTTTGATTGTAATGGGAAAGCGTACATTATCGTGACTGATTATTACTTTTACTACCCTGAGGTGAAGACACTACATACAACTACTAGTATAGCCGTAATCAATTGCATGAAGTCAATCTTTGCAAGGCATGGTGTTCCTATGGAAGTGTTCACTGACAATGGTCCTCAGTTTTCCAGTGCTGAATTTAGACAATTTGCTGATGAGTGGGAATTTGTCCATACTACGTCAAGTCCCCACTATCCACGCTCAAATGGGTTGGTGGAAAGTTCAGTAAAAACTGTAAAGAGTGTCATGAAAAAAGCTCAAGAAGGTAAAGAAGATTTCTACAAAAGTCTTTTAATCTACCGCAGTACACCTTTACAGAATGGACTTTCTCCTGCACAAATGCTGATGGGAAGGAGGATTAGAGCAAATCTCCCGATACATGATGAACTGCTTAATACACATAACTCAGCGTTGGTCAGACTGAGTAAGGAACGTCAACAGGCGAAACAGAAACTCTTCCATGACAGGCGAGCAAAAAGCTTATCTAATCTAAAATCAGGTGACCAAGTCTGTCTCAGAGATCACGAGAAAGGTATTTGGGTGCAGAAAGGTATTGTGCAAGCACAAGTAGCACCAAGATCTTATACTATACAAAATTGGTCTAAAAACACAGCGCTTTGTGCTCATACCACCAAGAAATCTGTTAAATACTCCTAAAGGACCAAATCCCTGCTGCTCCCACCGGTGGTACTGCACCACCAATTATTAAATTACTTAAAAGATATTTTAAACAAGGGAGCGCTAGAACATGGTTACTTTATATCACAAATTTATTACAATCCACAAATAAACAACAATATAAAATCAAATTATAATATCCGGATATTAAAACAGTAAAGTGCACTGATATTTAGTCTCTTGCCCTGGGCTCCACTATATACCGTCTGTTTATGCAATCACAGTCCGTTCAATTCACCATTTGATCCCATTAGTTGTAACTGGCTGTGGCCACGTTATGATGGAAATATGTTACAACTGTCTCCTTTAAAGCAAGCCAAGTTGTTACAGTCACTAGGATACTTTTTGGTGTGTAGCTGCCGGGGGAGAGTGCTGTGCTGTATGTATGTGCACAGCGGTATGCTACAACCCCTTACGTCCCAGCCGCAGCGCGTCTTTGCAGAAATACTCACAGCCGCCTCGGCTTCCTTTGGGGTGCGGACCGCCTTGCATTTGGTCCCGCTATTGCCTTCTCCCCAAATGTGAGTTTCACATGTATTCTGTGCGGCACTGGGATCAGTTCGTGGAGCACTCTGGGCACCGGAATCCAGATGATGAAGCCCCTTCATCATCTGGATTCCGGTGCCCGGAGTGCTCCAGAGTGCTCCACAGACGGTATATAGTGGAGCCCAGGGCAAGAGACTAAATATCAGTGCACTTTACTGTTTTAATATCCGGATATTATAATTTGATTTTATATTGTTGTTTATTTGTGGATTGTAATAAATTTGTGATATAAAGTAATCATGTTCCAGCGCTCCCTTGTTTAAAATATCTTATACTATACGTACAGAGCATGGAATGGAAGTAAGAAGAAATTGGGTGGATTTAAGATCTCAACCTAACCATAATGAAGTCAACATGACTGAAGAATACCCTTCATCTGACATGTATGATGATCCTGATAATGGTGAACAAACCACAATTCTAGAAAGGTCCAACATGGTCGATGAAACACAGACTGTGTATGAAAGACCCAAAAGGGAAATACGCAGACCTGAGAGACTCATTGAAACGTGTTAGATGATGTTCTTAATATGACGTTGTTAATTGTTGCATTGAAGCGTACAGGGCTTATCTTTACAGAAAAGAGGATGTGATGTTAGTGTATTAGAATGCTTAATATTTGTAGACACTCCCTTACTAATCTGTGTAAGCCTGAATCTTCAGTGATGGTCCCTGGGACCAGGGGGATGCTGGGAAGTGGGTGGTCCAGTGTGCAGTGTGCCTGGAGTTGGTGATGGAATAAAGCAGCACAGCAGTGAACTCACATGTCTCTGTGTCCTGATGACTGGATTTACAAACATATGAACAAAACACACCCTTTGTGCATGACAAGGCACACTGCAGTAATACTGGTGTTATCGTGCTGGTGAGATATACTGGGTTCGGGCAGAACTCTGAAGGACCTAGGCATGTGGAGTTTGAACTGTAATTGGGTCCATGTATTGTACCACCCTGTGTGAAAGCAAAAGATGACGAGGAAACTGTAGAGAAACAGAATAGAGGTTGGTGACAGATGAGTTTGTAGAGGTGGAGAAGATTTTATAAAAATTTGGCACTACGGGGAAGTGATTCTCTACTTTGTCTACTCCCCTTAAAAAAATTCTGTGTTTGTCGTATCGCTATTGGGACTATCCCAGCCATCAATCCAGTGTCCTGTCCATCCTAAGTTCATAGGGAACCCGGTATCTGGGAGATGATTTCCTCTACCTGTGATGGACATGCATCTAGAACAGTGAAATGTAACATTAGTCTTCGTGGGTGTCTAACATACTTTGTACTTCCTGAGCGGGAGCACATTATATATATATATATATATATATATATATCATATATCATATATATATGTGTATATATATATATATATATATATGCATGTATGACCGGCACTCCAACAGCACAACATAAATACCTGGGTGCCCTCCCGTGGCACTACAGGGCCCAGCAGACAACACAACTTGGTGGGCGGCACTCCAAGGATTTGTAAAAGATTCCACAGCTACACAAGCTTTAGTGATCAACGTTTCAGACGCCTTTATTTGCGCCTTTCGTCAGGATACAAATGATATACAATCTACATACCTATATACCACCAGAGCGTGATAAATCCCTCCTGCCGCTCCCGCGTTTCCGGCACCAGCGCGATGACGTAATACGTCCGTCTCCGTCCTAATGGTAACCATGGGAACCGTGGGCGGGACTGTCTCCACAGCAACGAGATTAACATATATATATATATATATATATATATATATATATATACCTATCTCATATCTAACAAAGCTCCTGTTAAGTTAATCAGGGGCCATTTCTGCTAGGAAAAAGAAGCAAAAGTTTAGAGGCCCCATCTTAACCCCAGCAAGTTTTGTCAAAGGGTAATGTTGCATTTATTTTGTTCTTCCCATTAGCCGAATCTGTGTTTTCTATATGGCTTATGATTCCTTACTATATGTCCCTTGGTCCCGTCTATGTATTTAATAATGTGGCTTGTTTTCTCTGTCTAGGGGTCTATATTGACTATGTGTCCTACTACTCCTACAATTTCTGGCAAAATGTCCTTCCTTCCTACAAGTGTAACATATTATTGACCATTAGGGATCTGGGGTTTGGACTGATGGGTCTTTCCTGTATGTGCCTGTATACTTACCGTCCTCAACCTCTCCACCTGTTGTTCTCTGCGCCTAGCACTATTCTTGTGATGTTCAATAGCACACTATCTAAGATTAGCTACTGTGACCCCTTTCCAATTTTGCAAAGAAGTCTGCACCATGACACTCAATGCCTTATTGAGCCCGTCCATTAGCACAGAGACAGCCACCTCCCATTTGCCGAATTAGTGTTTACCAGTGATCTTATCCAGATGGAGAGTTTTCTACTACTGCAAAAGACAAAAAAAAAAAGTTTAACAAGCTTCTAGGTCTTGCGAAGTATTCATTCAATCCTTCTCATCCCGTATTAAGGGTCTGTACATGGCATACTTGCCTACTTTTGAAAACTAGTTTCAGGGAGATTACAGCTGGGAGTAGAATGTGTAGCATGAAGCGCGGCGTTGAGGGGTCATTTCATGCTACTCCAAAAGGGTGCGTCTAGCTCCACCTATGGGTGTATCTATTGCCACACAGGGGTGTGTCCTGCAGTGGCAGGTACAGAGGGGGCTTGTGTATGCGTGGAATGTGCAGTTGCAAAGAATTGCTAATTTCCGTGATCATTGGCACTGCGTCCTAGTCAGCATCAGCCCCGGTATCACACATACTGTTGTCCCAAATGAATACCTTACATAGTCACACATGAATATATTGATCATACTCATCATCTATAGACATAGATTCTATATCATACACTGCCACTATGGGGGGAAATTAAATTAAAACAGCACCCAGTCTCGCACCCTTCACCATGCCAATTTACCCCTTGATTTGCACATAAGTTCTTGCTACCCTATAGGGTTGCAAACACTTTTGTGTGAGATCCTATTGCTGTAATGTATGGTGGATGCCGCACAGATTTGGCCAGGCGAACAATTGGCCAGTTGAATTCTCCCATATGAGTCAGAGCACCCCGATCACAATTACACTCACAAGTTATATACAGTATCTGCAAGGAGCTGGATTAGCATTGGTTTCCAGATACAGATACTGGGTGCTAGTTGTTAACGCCTGAGTTTATTGTTAATGGCAGCAGAAGTTGCATACATTTACCAGCTACTGTGTATATATATATATCAGACATCAATTCCAATGTACATGCACAGCTGAAGTATAGCAACATTATGCATCAATGTTCACTTACAGTGAAAGATATTAGTTATAGATTGTTGCTCCACTCCTGCCGGTTGCGACTTTCTCTGTTCACGGGCATGCTGTAGCTGCGGCCGCACTGATATCGGTTGCAGGCTCCTCTCAGCTGTTTCCTAGTCAGGTGGTGAGTGGGGGAAACAGTGAGCTTGGGAATTAGGATTTACGGCTGCTCTTGTCCAAGCCCCACCCCCATCACATTCGGATTTGCACACATGCAGTTTGGATTCCAAACAGGTTCAGGGCAATCCAGGGGTTTTGTTTAACATTGTGGGGGACTAGTTTAATTTAAAGTCTCCTGCAGGATGCCGGAGGATGGGCAGCTGTGATATATACTCCAGCACTACATTAGCCACTACAGTATTATACATAAACACATATACAGTATAGCTCCTGCCAACTCCCTCTCACACATGTATACCTAGCCCTGCCCCTCTCACATATACTATATACCCCAGCCCTGCCCCAATCATCTTCCTCTCACACATATACCTGTCCCTGCTCCATTTACCTACTACATCCACCTATACTCAGCCCTGCCCTATCCATCTCCCTCTCATACGTATATATTACCCACCCACCTACAACATCTACCTACACACACACATATACCTAGCCCTGCCCAGCCACCTACCTATACACACTCTTACATATACCCAGCCCTGCCCCCTACCGCATCCACCTACACACCTCTGTATACCCAGCCCTGCCCACTACCACATCCACCTACACACCTCTGTATACCCAGCCCTGCCCTCTACCGCATCCACCTACACACCTCTGTATACCCAGCCCTGCCCTCTACCGCATCCACCTACACACCTCTGTATACCCAGCCCTCCCCCTACCACATCCACCTACACACCTCTGTATACCCAGCCATTCCCCAGCACCTACCACATCCACCTACACACCTCTGTATACCCAGCCCTCCCCCTACCACATCCACCTACACACCTCTGTATACCCAGCCATTCCCCAGCACCTACCACATCCACCTACACACCTCTGTATACCCAGCCCTCCCCCTACCACATCCACCTACACACCTCTGTATACCCAGCCCTGCCCACTACCACATCCACCTACACACCTCTGTATACCCAGCCCTCCCCCCTACCACATCCACCTACACACCTCTGTATACCCAGCCCTCCCCCCTACCACATCCACCTACACACCTCTGTATACCCAGCCCTGCCCCAGCACCTACCACATCCACCTACACATACATGTATATCCAGCCATCCATCTCTCTGTGACACACATATACTCAGCCCTGCCCCATTCACCTACCTAACACACATATACCACAGCCATCTGCTTTCCACACATTTACTCCAGCCTGCCCCAGCCATCTGCTTTTCACACATATGCCATGCCCCAGCCATCTGCTTCTCACATATATATCCCAACCCTGGCCCTTCCACCTACCTCTCACACATACCCCAGCCCTGCAACTGCCCCAGTCACATCTCTCTCAGTCCTGGTCTGATCAAGGTCTGTTTGGGCCCAGTTCTTCTCAGTTGGAGCCAGAGGTGCAGCATGTGTGCTGGAGGGGGCGGAGCTTAACGCCGGAGTGTGAAACAGGAGAGTAGCAGCAATACAATCAGTGTCACTGATCTATGAGGTGCTGCGGGGATGCTGTGTCCGGCACTGCAAGGAAGAAGCCTGGGAGCTAGCATTGCGATCTGTGGTGAGAGGCTATCAATGGTGGGAACAGACACTCCCATCCTGTCCTTACCTCTGGTAAATGCATAAGGAAGCCTGCCCGTGCACAGCTTGTTCTGACAACTTCCTGGACATTGCTACGCTGCATTACTACTCCCCACATCAATTCCCCCGTCACATCCGGTCAGAGCATGCACAGTCCGGATTGCCGATGGACCCGTGAGGAATGCGGGAGGTTTGTGTAACCGTGCAGGAGAGCGGGAGACTCCAGGCTGAATTGGGAGTCTCCCGCGGAATGCGGGAGGGTAGGCAACCATGGTACATGGTCCAACAAACATTTCCGAGCTCATCTAGACTAGGGGCATTACTAGGAATGAGTACTTCTTATATGGTAACTAAAAGAAATACCTGGGGGTTACCAGGCTCTGTCCGCTTTCCTACTGGCAAATACTAAAGTGCGGACAGGTTTTTCTCCATTTCTGACGTTACTTTCTTGATTTTTATTTTATTTTTGGTTTCACTATATATGTACACGAATGATACCATGCTTACCAGTTCCACTGGTCTCAGCCACTTCCCCCACAGGCTACTGCTCTTCTTTTACCGGTTGGATACTCCTGTGAGTGCATGAGAAATGGCTGAAAACAATCAGGTCACCTTCTCCTCCTAAATAAAACTTCAACATTCATTAGTACATATATAGGTTACAGTCATATTTTTCAGATTTTTAATATTTTCTGTAGTTTGTATGCTGGCCGTAACTGCTTCCACATCTACATATGGCAGTGTACTTGCATTCTCTTTTTCTTCCTACTTGTTTATTGTTGCTACAAGTTCAAACAGTTCTTATATTTCCATTCTTGTCTTATATGACTTTGGTTAGACATACCACCTGCAATACCTTAGGATCAAACTCACCAACCCCTCTTGCTGCCACAGGTTTAAACAATTTGTATGTCTGACCCTTTGTTTTCTGGATTTTATCAGACATATTTTAATACCTACATTCTGCAGTACCTCTGGTTCAAAGCTGCTCACCCTAGGGAATGATACCCTATCTTTGTCAGTCATACGTACCCACTCATTGCAAAAAACTGCCGTGTGTGAACCATATTTTTCACACATGATAAACCTTGCTGACCCTTTTGGTCTTTCTTCTTCAACCTGAACCCTGCACAAACGTCTCTCACTTGAGCAACTGGCTCCCATATTTGTGGGTCTTTCTAATAACTAAAAATTCCCACAAATATCAAAATACTCAATGCAAGTAGACGGTGGAAGTATCTCCGAGCGCCTTCCACTCGCTCTCGCCCACGCTGGCCAGTACTAAGACACACTGTCGATAGTGGATCGCGATGTACCCAACTTAGGGCTCCTATAAGACCTTACAGCACCGTGATTTCTCTTGGTGGAGGTTCTGTTGGAATATTTTCCTGAGAGAGGCAGCGAAAAATTCCTTTTCAGTATCTTTCCACAGGAATTTTTTTTGTAGGGTGAAAAACAGAGAAATTTGATAACTATTGTTCACCCTTTCCAGTGGAAGACCACCAGGGAGATTTCCCAACGTTATCAAAGAAAAACCCCTTTGTCTATACAATCACGTCTGCGTATGCTTCTCCAGCCCATATGACACAATGGTATCACATTGTGCTGTGCAGAACACACGGACAAGCGATGCAATCGCACAGCCTATAGATACTAGTTATTTTTATGCCCTACGATTGCTGTAGACCACCTAGAAACACCTAGACCACTCTAGATCACCTACTTGTATGGGACACCTAGATCACCTAGACCACCTCAGATCACCTAGACCACCTAGTTCTAATCACACAAGGTAGCGAACACTAAGGGCCTCTACTAACCCAGCGTTACCACTCCAGAAAATCACCTAGACCACTTAGTTCCCGGGTTCAGCCCGGGTTCAGCTCCACTCACTCCGCTTTCACTCACTCAAATACACCTTGTTTTTCTGTACAGAAAATTTCCACTCGTTCTGATCGGCAGCTTTTCCCCCAGAGGCAATACAGTTTAAACAAAAGTTTTCTACTAATCTGCTTTTGAAACCGGATAGTTATGTACTATTGTAGCATGGCTACTGTCCCACCTTTTGAACAAAACTATCGTGTAATTTGTACTTAGTGTCCGCACTCTTACGCACTTTGCGTAACCACACGACCAGTGTGCCTTTTACATTACGAGCGCTCTACCACACAGTCTCTATAAATGTGAGCAATACTAACTATAATCGCTCACTTAACACAACACCCAGTTTTTTTTTCTGTATAACAACCAGGCCATAACTGCGTGTTATGTCTATAATTACTCCCTTAAATACATATATTTCAAATGTATCTGTATAGCAAACAAATGTATCCGATTTCACACAGATCTATAATGACTGCAATAATCTATAATTTAAATGATATGATTCAGATTGGATAGCTATCTTGCAGAACATACACTGATATAAATATACACATAATTATAATAATATTATATATTTCTCTATCGTCCTAGTGGATGCTGGGGTTCCTGAAAGGACCATGGGGAACAGCGGCTCCGCAGGAGACAGGGCACAAAAAGTAAAGCTTTAGGATCAGGTGGTGTGCACTGGCTCCTCCCCCTATGACCCTCCTCCAAGCCTCAGTTAGATTTTTGTGCCCGGCCGAGAAGGGTGCAATCTAGGTGGCTCTCCTAAAGAGCTGCTTAGAAAAGTTTAGCTTAGGTTTTTTATTTTACAGTGAGTCCTGCTGGCAACAGGATCACTGCAACGAGGGACTTAGGGGAGAAGAAGTGAACTCACCTGCGTGCAGGATGGATTGGCTTCTTGGCTACTGGACATTAGCTCCAGAGGGACGATCACAGGTACAGCCTGGATGGTCACCGGAGCCTCGCCGCCGGCCCCCTTGCAGATGCTGAAACGAGAAGAGGTCCAGAATCGGCGGCAGAAGACTCCTCAGTCTTCTTAAGGTAGCGCACAGCACTGCAGCTGTGCGCCATTTTCCTCTCAGCACACTTCACACGGCAGTCACTGAGGGTGCAGGGCGCTGGGAGGGGGGCGCCCTGGGAGGCAAATGAAAACCTTTTTTGGCTAAAAATACCTCACATATAGCCTCCGGGGGCTATATGGAGATATTTAACCCCTGCCAGAATCCGTTAAGAGCGGGAGACGAGGCCGCCGAAAAAGGGGCGGGGCCTATCTCCTCAGCACACAGCGCCATTTTCCCTCACAGAAAGGCTGGAGGGAAGGCTCCCAGGCTCTCCCCTGCACTGCACTACAGAAACAGGGTTAAAACAGAGAGGGGGGGCACTAGTTTGGCGTTAGAAATATATAAAAAAGATGCTATAAGGGAAAACACTTATATAAGGTTGTCCCTATATAATTATAGCGTTTTTGGTGTATGCTGGCAAACTCTCCCTCTGTCTCTCCAAAGGGCTAGTAGGTCCTGTCCTCTATCAGAGCATTCCCTGTGTGTGTGCTGTGTGTCGGTACGTGTGTGTCGACATGTATGAGGACGATGTTGGTGAGGAGGCGGAGCAATTGCCTGTAATGGTGATGTCACTCTCTAGGGAGTCGACACCGGAATGGATGGCTTATTTAGGGAATTACGTGATAATGTCAACACGCGCCAAGGTCGGTTGACGACATGAGACGGCCGACAAACAATTAGTACCGGTCCAGACGTCTCAAAAACACCGTCAGGGGTTTTAAAACGCCCGTTTACTTTAGTCGGTCGACACAGACACAGACAGGGACACTGAATCCAGTGTCGACGGTGAATAAACAAACGTATTCCTTATTAGGGCCACACGTTAAGGGCAATGAAGGAGGTGTTACATATTTCTGATACTACAAGTACCACAAAAGAGGGTATTATGTGGGATGTGAAAAAACTACCGTAGTTTTTCCTGAATCAGATAAATTAAATGAAGTGTGTGATGATGCGTGGGTTCCCCCCGATAGAAAATATGGGCGGTATACCCTTTCCCGCCAGAAGTTAGGGCGCGTTGGGAAACACCCCTTAGGGTGGATAAGGCGCTCACACGCTTATCAGAACAAGTGGCGGTACCGTCTATAGATAGGGCCGTCCTCAAGGAGCCAGCTGACAGGAGGCTGGAAAAATATCATAAAAAGTATATACACACATACTGGTGTTATACTGCGACCAGCGATCGCCTCAGCCTGGATGTGCAGAGCTGGGGTGGCTTGGTCGGATTCCCTGACTAAAAATATTGATACCCTTGACAGGGACAGTATTTTATTGACTATAGAGCATTTAAAGGATGTATTTCTATATATGCGAGATGCACAGAGGGATATTTGCACTCTGGCATCAAGAGTAAGTGCGATGTCCATATCTGCCAGAAGATGTTTATGGACACGACAGTGGTCAGGTGATGCAGATTCCAAACGGCACAAAGGTGTATTGCCGTATAAAGGAAGAGGAGTTATTTGGGGTCGGTCCATCGGACCTGGTGGCCACGGCAACTGCTGGAAAATCCACCGTTTTTACCCTAAGTCACATCTCTGCAGAAAAAGACACCGTCTTTTCAGCTTCAGTCCTTTCGTCCCTATAAGAGTCATATCTGCCCAGGGATAGAGGAAAGGGAAGAAGACTGCAGCAGGCAGCCCATTCCCAGGAACAGAAGCGTTCCACCGCTTCTGACAAGCTCTCAGCATGACGCTGAGACCGTACAGGACCCCTGGATCCTACAAGTAGTATCCCAGGGGTACAGTTTGGAATGTCGAGACGTTTCCCCTGCGCAGGCTCCTGAAGTCTGCTTTACCAAGGTCTCCCTCCGACAAGGAGGCAGTATGGGAAAAAATTCACGAGCTGTATTCCCAGCAGGTGATAATTAAATTACCCCTCCTACAACAAGAAAAGGGGGTATTATTCCACACTATATTGTGGTACTGAAGCCAGAAGGCTAGGTGAGACCTATTCTAAATCTAAAAAAATTTGAACACTTACAAAGGTTCAAATCAAGATGGAGTCACTCAGAGCAGTGATAACGAACCGGGAAGAAGGGGACTATCTGGTGTCCCGAGACATCAGGGATGCTTACCTCCATGTCCCAAATTTGCCCTTATCACTAAGGGTACCTCAGGTTCGTGGTACAGAACTGTCACTATCAGTTTCAGACGCTGCCGTTTGGATTGTCTACGGCACCCCGGGTCTTTACCAAGGTAATGGCCGAAATGATGGTTCTTCTTCGAAGAAAAGGCGTCTTAATTATCCCTTACTTGGACGATCTCCTGATAAGGGCAAAGTCCAGGGAACAGTTGGAGGTCGGAGTAGCACTATCTCGGATACTGTTACAACAGCAGGGGTGGATTCTAAATATTCCAAAATCGCAGCTGATCCCGACAACAAGTCTCCTGTGCTTAGGGATGATTCTGGACACAGTCCAGAAAAAGGTGTTTCTCCCGGAAGAGAAAGCCAGGGAGTTATCCGAGCTAGTCAGGAACCTCCTAAAATCAGTGCATCATTGCACAAGGGCCATGGTAAAAAAAAAAAAATGGTGACTTCCTTCGAAGCAATTCCAGTCGGCAGATTTCATGCAAGAACTTTTCAGTGGGATCTGCTGGACAAATGGTCCGGATCGCATCTTCAGATGCATCAGCGGATAACCCTATATCCAAGGACAAGGGTGTCTCTCCTGTGGTGGTTACAGAGTGCTCATCTTCTAGAGGGCCGCAGATTCGGCATTCAGTTTTGGATGTTGGTGACCACGGAGGCCAGCCCGAGAGGCTGGGGAGCAGTCACACAAGGAAAAAATTTCCAGGGAGTGTGATCAAGTCTGGAGATTTTTCTCCACATAAATATAGCTAAGGGTAAATTTATAATGCTCTAAGCTTAGCAAGACCTCTGCTTCAAGGTCAGCCGGTATTGATCCAGTTGGATAAAACATCACGGCAGTCGCCCACGTAAATAGACAGGGCGGCACAAGAAGCAGGAGGGCAGTGGCAAAAACTGCAAGGACTTTTCGCTGGGCGGAAAATCATGTGATAGCACTGTCAGCAGTGTTTCATTCCGGGAATGGAAACTGGGAAGCAGACTTCCTCAGTAGGCACGACCTCCACCCGGCAGAGTGGGAACTTCATGGGGAAGTTTTCCACATAATTGTAAACCGTTGGGAATTACCAAAGGTGGACATGATGGCGTCCCGTCTGAACGAAAAACGGGACAGGTATTGCGCCAGGTTAAGAGACCCTCAGGCAATAGCTGTGGACGTTCTGGTAACACCGTGGGTGTACCAGTCGGTGTATGTGTTCCATCCTCTGCTTTTCATACCTAAGGTACTGAGAATTATAAGACGTAGAGGAGTAAGAACTATACTCATGGCTCCGGATTGGCCAAGAAGGACTTGGTACCCGGAACTTCAAGAGATGCTCACAGAGGACTTATGGCCTCTGCCGCTAAGAAGGGACTTGTTTCAGCAAGTACCATGTCTGTTCCAAGACTTACCGCAGCTGCGTTTGACGGCATGGCGGTGGAACGCCGGATCCTAAGGGAAAAGGCATTCAGGAAGAGGTCATTCCTACCCTGGTCAAAGCCAGAAAGGAGGTGACCGCACAACATTATCACCACATGTGGCGAAAATATGTTGCGTGGTGTGAGGCCAGGAAGGCCCCACGAAGAAATTTCAACTCGGTCGATTCCTGCATTTCTTGCAAACAGGAGTGTCTATGGGCCTCAAATTGGGGTCCATTAAGGTTCAAATTTCGGCCCTGTCGATTTTTCTTCCAGAAAGAATTGGCTTCAGTTCCTGAAGTCCAGAAGTTTGTCAAGGGAGTATTGCATATACAACCCCCTTTTGTGCCTCCAGTGGCACTGTGGGATCTCAACGTAGTTCTGGGATTCCTCAAAACACATTGGTTTAAAACCAGTCAAATCTGTGGATTTGAAGCATCTCACATGAAAAGTGAACATGCTCTTGGACCTGGCCTGGACCAGGCGAGTGTCAAATTGGTGTTTTTTTTCTCAAAAAAAGCCCATATCTGTTTGTCCATTCGGACAGGGCAGAGCTGCGGACTCGTCCCCAGTTCTCTCCCTAAGGTGGTGTCAGTGTTTCACCTGAACCAGCTTATTGTGGTGTCTTGCGCCTACTAGGGACTTGGAGGACTCCAAGTTGCTAGATGTGGTCAGGGCCCTGAAAATATAGGTTCCAGGACGGCTGGAGTCAGGAAAACTGACTTGCTGTTATCCTGTATGCACCCAACAAACTGGGTGCTCTTGCTTTTAAGCAGACTTTTGCTAGTTGGATGTGTAATACAATTCAGCTTGCACATTCTGTGGCAGGCCTGCCACAGCCAAAATATGTAAATGCCCATTCCACAAGGAAGGTGGGCTCATTTTGGGCGGCTGCCCGAGGGGTCTCGGCTTTACAACTTTGCCGAGCGGCTATTTAGTCAGGGGCAAACACGTTTGTAAAATCCTACAAATTTGATACCCTGGCTAAGGAGGACCTGGAGTTCTCTCATTCGGTGCTGCAGAGTCATCCGCACTCTCCCGCCCGTTTGGGAGCTTTGGTATAATCCCCATGGTCCTTTCAGGAACCCCAGCATCCACTAGGACGATAGAGAAAATAAGAATTTACTTACCGATAATTCTATTTCTCGGAGTCCGTAGTGGATGCTGGGCGCCCATCCCAAGTGCGGATTATCTGCATTACTTGTACATAGTTACAAAAATCGGGTTATTATTGTTGTGAGCCATCTTTTCAGAGGCTCCGCTGTTATCATACTGTTAACTGGGTTCAGATCACAGGTTGTACAGTGTGATTGGTGTGGCTGGTATAAGTCTTACCCGGGATTCATAAATCCTTCCTTATTGTGTACGCTCGTCCGGGCACAGTACCTAACTGAGGCTTGGAGGAGGGTCATAGGGGGAGGAGCCAGTGCACACCACCTGATCCTAAAGCTTTACTTTTTGTGCCCTGTCTCCTGCGGAGCCGCTGTTCCCCATGGTCCTTTCAGGAACCCCAGCATCCACTACGGACTCCGAGAAATAGAATTATCGGTAAGTAAATTCTTATTATATGTACCATTCACTGGCCTTCTATGAGACACCTTACCTCTTCACTGCCTCTAATTTTCATATCAAAGATATTTGCTTTTCACTACTAAAAAAAGTAGTTACACAGGTTAATTTGCATTTCAATGGCTATACTCCCTAGTAAGCAGACTCTACAAGTCTAGGAAGAATAAGAGAGAAAAAACAAAAAAAATCCAAAATTATTTTCTTTCTTTTTTTCACAGGGAAAGAAAATTCACCTATCTCACCATTTACTCTCACTAGGCCCAATTGAAACTATTTGTAATTGACTATGGCATGAGTTAAATAAATTCATTGGTAACTCATAAATGGTGCTATGAATGTGACAAAGGAAACTGATTGTTCTGAGCACACTGAAAATCAGCTATTTAGAAAGTGACCTTCCTAAAATGGCCACTGCTCCTCCCCCTTCCACATCCATGAGGTTTACACAAGATGGTGGACAGGCTATGAGGTCAGGCCAAAATGGAGGACAAACCATGCGGCTCCTTTGTCACAAAGAAATCACAAATTATACAAGCACCAGAAGTTACTTTAGGCCTGAGTTTTAAAAAAAAGCTATATGCAACAATAAAAATACGCTTTAGCATCTTAAATATTATAAGAAACACATTGTCCCTTGAATTTTCATATTATCGGCTTACTGATAACACAACAGAACACACGGATATGATTTCTCAGCGTAACAATGCGTCCACCATAAGCTGATCGACCACAGCGTCGCGTTTGTAATGTACAGTGCATCATTAAGACCGTGATATCGCGGACACAGCCCTCATCTGTAAATACCAAATTGCTTTCTAACAAATATTTAAAATGCCCACTCTAATATATACTGCAGATGCCTGGCGCATCTTATTACCATATACGATAAAAGTGCACTGTACATCTCAAAACACTACATCCCTTAAGAGAAAAGAATACACCCACACATTATCTGAGTTCCAAAGCTCATTGATATATATATTTGTTATTATAAGGATATGTATTCAATATATCACAATGTACAGTATACATATAGTTACATGGTTACAATTTATACAGTAATCAGTTAATACAAAATACATACAGTTACAGGCCAGCTTACAATACCATTCCCTCAATGCATCCTCCTCTTAATATATATATCTCTCTCTCAGCAAATAAATACAGGAACTGGTCTGGCAACATCTCCACCATCGTCTGGGACAAAACAGCAACTAACTCCTGTGTGTCTGATCAGCAATGTGTTATCTAGTTTGGGGGAGTGCACACATCTAGTCTAAGGGAGGGAACTTTCTCATTCATGATGAGTCACTGGTTGTTCGTATGCTAAGGTTCAGCCTTGAAGACATCAAAAGGGCTGGCCTGAGTTTCCTGTCCACCACCTGTTTGGAATGTCCATTGTCCTAATAAGAGTGATTTTAGCTTTCATACATTTAATCATAACTACTTGTTGCAATGTCCTACAACTTAATAACAAGTATCAAATGAATCTACACATTAATCTGGTTGCTTTAATACCAAATATGACATGTCTATCTTGCTCCGCTCCAATAATATGCATACATGACGTTACTCCATTATATAATTTTAAATCATTATGATGTCTGGCGCTTGATATGTTATAATTATGTGCTGTATGAAATAAGTGTCGAATTCATCTCTGTGGCATATCCATGTAAATGCGTGTGTTACCATATATTGCTGTGCTCGCTGCGCGTATTTGCAAGCATAGCGACTCATAATGTGTGTAGTCTGTATGTTCTCTCTATGTAATAGTTTCGACTTTGACAACACATACCACAACCTTATTGCAGACCAAGTATATCTCTTCATGGCAGCGATAATCCCTGGTGGCAGTAACCCAGTCACACAATACCAACCTGAAGCCACACCACATGAATACAATATAGTGAATTATGGAAAGGTATGCACTCACTGCATTGAGTAAGTAGCTCCTGTTCTTCCACAGATCAATAACACTTTGTATTATAAAATCAGTGATAATTATTATGAAATAAATGAACTCGGGAAGACCAATCCATTGTGCAGGGTTGCACTGAACAACAGCTTCTTAAGGCAGCTCTTCAGGCTGAAGTTCTCCAAAGTTGAACATGACAGTCACAGGAATCATAAGAATAAAAGCCCCTCATACAGCAATATTAAACCACAATCCTTGTATACATAGGGCCTGATTCATGTTGTGCGCAAAGTATGCTGCTGAATTGTCAAATGAACATGCCATTCACAGGATAAGAATTAGAGATGTGCGGCGGGCACTTTTCGTGGTTTGTATTTTGGTTCTAATTCCCCACTTGTGTTTTGGATTTGGGGTTGTTTTGCCAAAATCACCCTTTCGTGCTTTGGTTTTGGATCTGGATGATTTTTGAAAAAAAATATAAAAACAGCTAAAATAACAGAATTAAGGGGTAATTTTGATCCTACGGTATTATTAACCTCAATAACATTCATTTCCACTCATTTCCAGTCTATTCTGAACACCTCACACCTCACAATATTGTTTTTAGGCCAAAAGGTTGCACCAAGGTGGCTGTACTAAGCTAAGCGACACAAGTGTGCGGCACAAACACCTGGCCCATCTAGGTGTGGCACTGCAGTGTCAGACAGAATGGAAGATTTAAAATATAGGCCCCAAACAGCACGTTGCAAAGAAGAAAAAGAGGGGTTGCATTATGACTAAGATAAGCGACACAAGTGTGCGGCACAAACACCTGGCCCATCTAGGAGTGGCATTGCTGTGTCAGACAGGATGGCAGATTTAAAAAAATAGGCCCCAAACAGCACATGATGCAAAGAAGAAAAAGAAGTGCACCGAGGTTGCTATATTACTAAGCTAAGCAACACAACCACCTGGTCCATCTATTAGTGGCATGCAGTGGCTGAATGTTGAAAGTGGCCCGCAATTTTTCAGTCCACTAACAGCATCTCCTGCATGCCCCTGTCATTTTTTTTTTTAATTCTGCAATTGGTGGACTTATACGGCAGTACCCCTGGACTAATACAGCAGTACCCCTGGACTTATACGGCAGTGTCAGACAGGATGGCACTTTAAAAAACCATGCCCCAAACATGATGCAAAGATGAAAAAGAGGTGCACCAAGGTTGCTGTATGACTAAGTTAAGCGACACAAGTGTGCAGCACAAACACCTGGCCCATCTAGGAGTGGCACTGCAGTGTCAGACAGGAGGGCAGATATAAAAAAAGGCCCCAAACAGCACATCATGCAAAGATGTGAAAGAGGTGCAATGAGGTAGCTGTATGACTAAGCTAAGCGACACAAGTGTGCGGCACAAACACCTGGCCCATCTAGGGTATACCGGAGGCACGTCTAGCACCAGCATAGTTGTTATGGCCTCAGTAATCCGCTTTGCAACAGGGTATATATATATATACACGGCAGTATCACTGGATTGGACTTATACGCCAGTACTACTGTAATTATATGGCAGGATCACTGGACTTATATGGCAGTACCGCTGGACATATACGGCAGTATCAATTGACATATACGGCAGTATCACTGGACATATACGCCAGTACCACGGTAATTATATGGCAGGATCACTGTAATTATACAGCAGGATCACTGTAATTATACGGCAGGATCACTGGACTTATACGGTAGGATCACTGTATAGTAGAACAGGTCAAAGAGAGTGATTTGAGGTCTGGATTGTTTAAAGGAGAATGGAATGGGTCACCCCCTACAATGTGGTGCAGTAATATAACCAATAATTCTTGAGGTAGAACAGTTTTTTCATATCCACCACTAATCACAAAACCAAGCTTATGTATACAGTATATTTTGTATGTTTTAATTTATTTTTTTATTTTAGGTTTTATTTTTTTGGTAATGTTTATTTGCAGGGGCTTGTGAATGTATCCATATTTTACTGTTTTATTATATGCAGCATGTCTGCCAGGATTGTTAACAATTGATGAGCGCCTAATTCACAGACATTTTGTTATTTTGCATTAAAGTAAATTCTGCATGGCCTCCAAGACATTAATTTGGTGCTATTGATGGCCACAAATATATCTGATTTTTTTAACTTAAGAATGAAAAAGTCACAAATACAGAGAAACATATTAAGATGTTACCGGTACTAATTCTTCAGCAACGCTGTAACGCTACATTAAAGAACATTATTAGGATTATCTGGATAAACTATTTACACGCGGTATAAGTGTAAGGGATTTGGATTTATAAAAACCCCAAACTGTGACTATACAGTACAAACAGCTATAATGGAAGTTCAAAGCCATGTACAGAGGGTATAGGATGAATCCTCAGGACAGCCCATACAGGATAACCCTTGACAAGGCAGTCATCAGGGGGGGACTGCGGGGACTGGAGTCCCGGGCCCTTATAGAGAGAGGGCCCACCCCTGGCTCCTGCCGCCAATACCTGGAGAGCTGCACAGGCTGCACAAAAACAATGGGCTGATGTGCATGGTGGACTTAAAACAAGCCTTTC
The DNA here is from genome assembly GCF_028390025.1 of Pseudophryne corroboree. Taxonomy (NCBI): domain Eukaryota; kingdom Metazoa; phylum Chordata; class Amphibia; order Anura; family Myobatrachidae; genus Pseudophryne; species Pseudophryne corroboree. The sequence goes on along the minus strand of NC_086452.1, from coordinate 379,833,718 downwards.
CTGGGGTGGAGCAGTGCGGCAGAATCTTCTTTTTTGGTGGGGGGGCCCTGTCTATTTTGTCAGTCCCGAGCCCCACAATTTCGGATGGCAGTCCTGACCCTTGACTAGCCAAAGCAAGGAGACAATATAGGTGAACCTCTGACTATCCACAAGATAGAGCTATATATGGAATATATATGATTTACCGGCGGGCGGGATGCTGGCTGTCCATATCCCAACATCAGCATCCCGCCCGCCAGAATGCAGGCAGTGGGACGCATGCAAAGAGTCCCCTTGTGGGCTCAGCGTCTCACTGCGCTCGCCACAGGATCTATTCCCACTCTACAGATGTCACGGGCTCCCACGAGTTGGAATAGTCCTGTTTTGCCGGGATTCCGGGTGGCGTTATTGCCGGCTGTCCGGATTCCGGCGTCAGTAATGTATCCTGACCACCGGGAGCCCAACAGCCGGCAAATTGAACGTATTTCATATAGATTTACCTTCACCTATTCACAATGGTTTTACAAATGCAGATCTGTTTTGAATTATATTAATATAGCAGTTTTGCTAGTTAGTTTTTACATTTCCATTGTATTTTTATTGCCAATACAATTTCACAACAGATGATACAGTTTGAGAGTAACTATCAAATAAGCGCCATATCTCATTAACTTGTATCTATTTTTATATCTGTGCATACAGTATATAAACCAAGAGAAAAAAACAATACTGCACCTATGCCTTATAAAAGGTGATAGGAGGGAAAAAGGGGAATTTGCAGGGGGGTTGCTGTAATTAGAGAAATCAATGTACACTGTTGAACGGTTTTTGGGGGTAGAGATTTTCAGCGCAAATGGGCAGGCACTGCCAGACCCCCTCATTGTCAGGCCCTGTAGCAGCTGCATGGGCCACTGCCTTGGCTGTAGTTATGTCTTGCAGAATTATTATTATTATTTTTTTGTACCACGTACAGTGGCCCTCATTCCGAGTTGTTCGCTCGGTATTTTTCATTGCATCGCAGTGAAAATCCGCTTAGTACGCATGCGCAATGTTCGCACTGCGACTGCGCCAAGTAACTTTACTATGAAGAAAGTATTTTTACTCACGGCTTTTTCTTCGCTCCGGCGATCGTAATGTGATTGACAGGAAATGGGTGTTACTGGGCGGAAACACGGCGTTTCAGGGGCGTGTGGCTGAAAACGCTACCGTTTCCGGAAAAAACGCAGGAGTGGCCGGAGAAACGGTGGGAGTGCCTGGGCGAACGCTGGGTGTGTTTGTGACGTCAACCAGGAACGACAAGCACTGAAATGATCGCACAGGCAGAGTAAGTCTGGAGCTACTCTGAAACTGCTAAGTAGTTAGTAATCGCATTATTGCGAATACATCGGTCGCAATTTTAAGAAGCTAAGATTCACTCCCAGTAGGCGGCGGCTTAGCGTGTGTAACTCTGCTAAATTCGCCTTGCGACCGATCAACTCGGAATGAGGGCCAGTGTTCACTCAAAGAATACATATGAAACAATTCTATTAAAAACCATGCGGTTTAGATACACTGTGGATTTCAATCAGTGGCTAGTGCAGTAGTGTCCAAACTGTGTGCCCTAGCACTCTGGGGAGCCGCAAGGCTCTTGCAGGGGTGCCTCGGGTAGGTGGTCCATGACCAAATTAAATAATTTATGGTCAAAGTGATAGGCAAAACCCATAGCTAGTGGCTGCCAATCATAAAACATGTGGACATCCAGAAGCACAACTGTACACCACCACATCACTGACCCTCAGGGTGACAGGTAGGCACAATTTATATCATGTAATATTTTTTTCCAAATTTATCAATAAAGAACTTTTATCCTAGTGGTGCCGTGAAACAAATGCTGATACTCTAGGGGGCTGTGATTCAGAAAAGTTTGGGAACCAATGGGCTAGTGCGTGCAAGCTGGATTGCCTATTACAATTCACTGCCGTTTCTGTAATTGTATTTGGTTGCAATAAACTGGTTATAGTTGTTTTTTATGTGATTAAAATGAAAGTAATGGTTTAATGCTCAGTCCCAGACTTGGGGATGACAAATCTGTCTTTTACATATTTTATATAGTTTTAAAAACTTGATTGTCCATTATTGCAAAAGGTATTCTTTTGCAAGAATATTACCAAACTTTTGTAATCTCATCATCTTGGGTTTAGCATTCTCGCATTACTTTGGAGCTCTCTCCTATATAGACCAGCTGTAGTAAGACACTTCTCGTTCAGCCTACCAGTAATTCTCAGTATCTTTACTGCAATACTGCACAGTATCACTTCTGTTTTGTTTTAAATATAATTTCTCAGTACCAGTTCCAATATCTACTACAGGTATATGTAACCTGTGGCACTCCTGCTGCTGTAAAACTATAAATCCCAGCATGCACAACCAGTTCTGCTGTTAGGGCATGCTAAACCTGTGTCAGGGCATGCTGGAATGTGTAGTTCCATATCAGCTGGAGTGCCACAGTTTGCCTACTCCTGTTACTATGGGAGGTAGAATATGTTGTACGTGTACGGTATATATAAAGCAGTTTATATTAGGATTATTTCAAATTACCTTGTGACTGTATGTAAGGGATGCGTTTACATAACCTAGGAACTAATTGCCTTTGGAGTTTGTACTTAAACATTGGCAACTAAATAAATGAGAACCCCGGTCGGTGACTTCGTTGTGTCACAGTGCAGATCTTAAACATGGCATTGCATGGTGACAAAATACAATGGTATATACAATACACAATGGTATATAGAGAGATAACAAATACACTTAAATTACTTATGTAATAGCAGTGCCGAGCCAATGCTGTAAAAGCAAATATGACAAAATCAATAACCTGGAATAATATGAAGTGAAGGCATTTTGTTGAAATGTAGATTTCCTAATTTCAGCTTCCAAACGGGAAATCTAATTGGGGCATTATCGCAATGTGCAGGGCCAGATTAAGAATGAGGTGGATGAAGCTATAGCTCCAGGGGAACCACAGAAGAAAAAAAGACCCATAATCATGGCAGTATGATGGTCAGCTCAGTATTTGGCCACACAGCTAGTCATAAGTATTATTTCTAGGGTGTAGTATGAGTTGCCGGCGGCCGGCTTGCCGACAGCGGGGCGAGCGCAAATGAGCCCCTTGGGGGCACGGTGGCTATTCTCCCTCCAGGGGGATCGTGGACCCCCAAGAGGGAGAAAAGGTGTCAGTATGCCGGTTGTCGGGATTCCGGCACTGGTATACTGTGTGCCAGGATCCCAACAACCGGTATACTGAATACCTCCCTTATTTCTAGTTTTCTCACAAAATTAGCATTTTTTAAATTATTATGTATTTAGAGAGACAGTGTATACATGCCCACATGACTGGCCACACCCACCCATGTCACAGCCCACATGGCTGGCTACACCCACACTGGTCACAGCTCCTCCCCTTCTCATTATAGGCCCATAAACGTTATTAATCCCAGGCCTAAAGGGCCTTTTATCCAGTCTTGGCAATGTGGCAGGGTCATCTTTGTCACATACGTAGTTGTTCAGCTAATGTCAAGTTTACACTTCACCAATAGGGAAGTTATTTGAAGTCTTTAGACTGATAATAATGACAGATTATGTCATTTTTGGACGAACCAGAAATATAAGTGGAAAAGTCAGGAGTTGATGGAGATACAACAGCACATACCAGCCTGTACTGTGCATTTAGATCAGTGGTTCTCAAACTCGGTCCTCAGGACCCCACACAGCTCACGTTTTGTAGGTCACCTAGCAGGTGAACAGGTGTATTCATTACTCACTGACACATTTTGGGGTATATTCAATTAAAGTCGGATCCATTCCGACATGTATTTGTCGGAATGGATCCGACAACCCTTATTCAATCCCATCTTAATTCGACTTTTTCAAGTCGAATTGAGATGGGACGCAGAAGAGGAGAAGGGGGGCGAGCCGTGGGGAGACAGCCGGCGGGCATACAGGGAAGATCAGCGCTACAGTAGCGCTGCAGCAGGATGTCACTCAGCTGCCCGACCTCACGGCAGCTTCCGCCCGGCTCCAGCGCGCTGCTGGAGCCAGGCGGAAGCTGCCGTGAGGTCGGGCGGCTGAGCGACATCCAGCTGCAGCGCTACTGTAGCACTGATCTCCCCTGTATGCCCGCCGGCTGTCCCCCCGTCTCCCTGCGGCTCCCCCCCCCCCCCTCCGGGTCCGCATCTCAGTCCGACATCTTTTGATTTCGGACTTAGATGGTCGATAATTTTCGACACAAGCATGTGGATTGGCAGCTATTCCGCCGATCCACGTGCTTTTCGACGAGTCGTATTCATCGACTTGTCGAAAAATTTAGGGATATATTGAATAGGTCGAATCAGGATTCGACCTTAAAAAGTCGAAAACTGACGTCTTTTTGACAGACGGCAGTTTTCGACTTCAAGTTGAATATACCCCTTTAAAACAACCACAGGTACAGCGAATTATGTCACTTTTAATTCTGTCAGATGATCTGGAAATAGGTGCAGTGTTGGGGGTCCTGAGGACTGAGTTTGAGAACCTCTGGTCTAGATCATTCGGCAAGGTATATTTTTATATAATAGTAACAACACACTTTTTTTTCAAAAGACATTTTAATATTAAAAGTAATTGTACATGTGCTTTATAAACCAGCTGCATAAAATAGACCAGTTATATGAAAGCTTTGTTGTGTCTTTTAAGGCTTTGTCACAGTAATGTTGCTGCTGTTAACTTTTTTTTCCCTCATAAAAATAGTGCAAATTGTAAAAAATACATAATTATAACAGGTTAGTTCAGTACAGGTTCCGGTAGGTCTCTTTGTGCAGGAGCGGTGCAGTTCCAATTCAAGGTACTGTAGAGCTCTTGCAGATGTGGCTGGAGTTTCAGTACAACTTGTTGTAAGATGGACAAGTCGTGGTAGATCTCTTGAAGATGCAGTTGATGGACCAGTTCAAGTCCTTGTAGACATCTTGGATGTAAGAGGAGATTGAGTACAAGTCATTGTAGATCGCTTACAAATATTGGTAGAGAGTCAGTATAAGTCCCCATCGATGTCCTACAGATGTGGTTGGAGACTGACTACAAGTCTTTGTAGATCTCTTGCATTTGTGAGTGGTCCATTCAGTACAAGACCTTGCAAATGACTGGCAGGTAAGGTGGAGATTCAGTACAAGTGCTTGTCAATCTCTTAGAGATATGAATAGATTCAGTATAGATCTTTGTAAATCTCTTGCAGGAGTGGATGGAGGTTCATCTCTGCCTCCGTTTTCCTGATAATCTGTAATAACTGGACATGCTCTGTTACCACTTGCCTGAGGTCTGTCATCTTTTGGAGAAGTTTAGCAAAGAGCTGAGAGGAGTCCGGGTGGTTCAACTTGAGTTGCAGTTCCAGAGCTTGAAGCAAAGTGTCCTGGATATCTTCTATGGGCTTCACATTCAATAATCCAGGTCGATCTAAACAGTAAATATTAATAGAAAAACAATGAATTAATGACAGAATTCTTTTAGTACTGAGATACATGCAATGCAATAGCTTGGTGTTGATAACAAAAAAAGTACTCAACAGTTTGGCAACTTTTAAAACTGAAATACAAAAACTTCTTCAGCATAAAAACATCCATATTACCTAACTTTACCTAACTTAATAACAAAAGTATATATTGGCACAGATAGCCTTGTTTCGCTGTGCATTAAACTGGTGGCCACCGTACAGCAGTGCAAAGTATTGGTATGAAGATGGACTACTTGTTCACTGGCTGCATTTTTGTAAGTATACCTATTAGCTTTCAGATGGGGTAACTGCAACTTGGACACAGTCACTTGAACGCTATAACTGCATTAGGTCTATTTATTTATATGCAGTGACAAAAAAGGATTGTCTATTGCTGCATATCAAAGCGATAGAAAATGAGTTGTTGCCGCAATTTACGTAGAGGTACATTGCTCCATCATCAGATATACAGTATGTATATCCTTATTTTACTCAACATCAAAAATGTGTGCGCCTTTCAAAAGCTGGTGTGACCTCATGCCCGCCATGGGCCTTTGTGGGAAGTGCCTTGACCACAAACCACACCCCAAGTTTCTTCACTGTGGTGGCATGCCCAGCGCTCTGGGAGCTGCTGCCGATGCCTCAAGTCCCTCACAAGTGTCTTAGTATATTAGAGTTATATCAAATCAGACTGGCTCCTGTATTAATCAGTATTTACATTAGGACTTTCTCCTTTGTGTTCATATAGGATCCAATTTTAGAGGCAGCGTATTACCAGTACATGAATCTGTATGACCAAACAGTCCCTTTAGCAACCTAATTTGCACATGAATGGGCTGAAGGAGTATCCACCAGCTATCCAGAATACTACAGATGATTCCAAGGAGAATTGCAAAGTCCAAACAGAAGTCCAGTGTAGTAACAGGACTCCAGACACACAAGCTCAACGCGTTTCCCTGGGAATGGTCACCCAGCTTCCTCAGGAGCTTCTACCTGGTGGATGCTCCTTCCGCTCGTTCATCTGCAAATTCAGTTGCTAAAGGGAGTGTTTGGACATACACATTCACTGGTAATACCCTGCAGCTAAAATTGTATCCTTAATACAGGAGCCAGTCTGATTTTATATAACTCTAATATACCAAAACACTTGTCGTCTAGTTAGTGGTTGCTATTTATGCCTTGCGCTTTTATTCATTCTTATTGTGGTTTTTAATAAATGTGCATTTTCTTTACCATATACCGTCCATTATATATTAACTATATACTATAGCAGCGCTGGTTTTACTATTTCTGGGTCAGTAATTATCCTACCTGTTTCCACGGACAGAACTCCTGAAACCATGAGCTGTTGGGGTGCTAATGGTTTCACAGATGTGGAAAACACTGATATAGTCATATGTCTTTAAATTTCCAAGGACATTACAACGTTTTAAAGATTTGCACCTATTGTTCAGTATTGCCCAACTTCACAGCTGTATATATATTGAGAAGGAAAATGTAAATGCAAAAGTACATGACTATCGCATTCGGAAAACGATGGAGACTGTAAGGCTGCAAGGTCTATGGTGCGTTACGCAGATACACTGGCTTACCAACAAAGGGTCAAATGTAACAGCATGTGACTTGAAGAAAGTGTCAATTGTTTGGCAATTTAGCCACTCGATTTAAAGCAGCAATTGTTTTAGAATGAACCTGGTTTTGCCGTAGGAACAATTGCTGCCCAAAATCTTGTTGATAAATCGTTGAACTTTCTGCAGCTCGCTGGCTATTGCGTTCTCCCCAAAGAGTCCATATTTTGGCAACTATGATGCAAAATTTCTTATATGCCCAAATCTGCATCTATAGAACATCCCTCAAGTGAGACTAATGCTGCATATTTTGTGGATCACATCAAACCGGCACAGGTGAATTTTGGTTAAATTGGTGATCTATTACAAAACCTTCGCCCCGCAACTCATCCCTCAAATGGCCTCCCTGTTTAATAAAATATTACGGGGTACGCCCTTCCACACTGACTCCACGACGTCCCGCATTATTGTAATCCCGAAACCCGGAAAAGATCCTTCGCATTGCACAAATTACAGACCCATATCTTTGATAAACACCGATCTCAAACTCTTTGCCAAAATACTAGCAACTCGCCTGAACGATGTGTTGCCATCATTAATAGATCCTGACCAAGTGGGATTTATCCCTGGCCGTCAGGCCTCGGACAACACCAGACGCACTATTAATTTGATTCACCAAATAAACTCGACGAAAACACCAGCGATTGCCTTGGCGCTAGACGCCGAAAAGGCATTTGATCGCATTTCCTGGTCCTTTTTGTTTTCTACTTTATCTACGTTCGGCCTCCACGGTCATTTCATCACTGCAATAGCGGCCCTCTATTCCAACCCCTCATCTATGGTCCTGACCAATGGACTAAGCTCACCTCGATTTAATTTGAAGAATGGTACGCGTCAGGGTTGCCCTCTTTCACCCCTACTTTTTGCTCTATGCATCGAACCTCTTGCGGCCCGTATTAGACTTAATACGGACATTGGGGGGATTACAGTGGGGCAGAACTCATACAAAATATCTTTATTTGCGGATGACGTGCTCTTGACTTTATCTAACCCTTTGATTTCTCTGCCTAACCTACAAAAAGAACTACTCCTATATGGTTCCCTCTCTGGTTACAAAATAAACCACACCAAATCTGAAGCCCTTGCATTTAATATCCCACCCCAGACCCACTTGATTCTAACCTCCTCTTTCCCTTTTATTTGGAGACCCTCTGCTATCAAATATCTCGGCATATTTATTACTAAATCCTACACCAGCCTTTACCAGACTAACTATGTTCCTATGATTAAAACTCTCACCCAAGACCTGGATAAATGGGACAGATTATTTATTTCATGGATTGGACGGATTAACGCCCTGAAAATGAATCTCCTTCCCCGTATTCTTTACCTATTTCAGACCATTCCGATAATGGTGCCCCGTGTGACTTTGACCTCATTGCAATCATTGTGCAACAAATTTATTTGGGCACACCGTAAATCCCGATTAAGACGAACACTGCTGGCCAAAAGTGCTACCTCAGGCGGATTGGGATATCCTAACCTCCAGGCCTATTTTAATGCCTGTCACCTTAATCATATGGTGTCCTGGCATTCCCTCCAAGGGAACAGAAAATGGGTCGATATTGAGAACTCAATGTACCAGGGCGTCCCCCTCGACTCTCTTCTATGGCTCCCCAGGTCCCGCAGACCAGCCTCGGCCTACTCAATCCCCACGATTAATTTCACCCTTGGATTATGGGACAAACTCCGCAGCACCTACAATCTAACCTCACACCCCTCACCTTTAACACCTATCTGGGGACATCCTGCCTTTCCCCCAGGCTGCGAACGAAAAATGGCGGCTCCATGGCAATCACAGGGTGTCACAAGATTTATCCATGTTAAAGGCCATTCAGCACCGACCTCTTTTGGAGAATTTCAAGAACGCCTTGGTTTGCCACCCTCGTGCCATTACCATTACATCCAAATCCTTAGCTTTCTCAAATCTCAGCTTAAAACTACATCTTTGAAACCACCCACCTCCTTTGAACATATGTGTTTACTTTCAATTGACAAAAAAGGGAATATCTCAATGATATACAACTCTATTCTGACCCCAGACCCCTCTGACCGTGAATCCCATGAATTAGCCTGGGAATCAGATCTCTCCCATCCGTTGGAAGATGATCAATGGGAAGAAATCAGAATGCGCATTGCTAAAGCCTCCATTAATGTGGCACTCAGAGAAACATGCTATAAGGTCTACACCAGGTGGTACTTAGTTCCTTCCAGACTTCATTCCATTTACCCCACGACATCAAATCTGTGTTGGAGACTCTGTGGAGAGGAGGGCACCTTTTTCCACATATGGTGGACGTGCCCCTCTATTCGCCCCTTTTGGAAAATGGTAGGAGCACTTATTGCTCAAACATGCGGACATAATCTAGACCTCTCCCCTGAAACTGCTCTTCTGCATGCTCCCATACCATTGCTACCCAAACCCCAAGACAAGCTTACCATGTTACTATGCATGGCGGCTAAATCTCTGATCGCTAAATGCTGGAAAGACCATAAACCTCCCTCCAAGGCATTACTGATGACCAAGATTAATTATATAGCCAGTATGGAATATATTACAAGCCTGAGGAACAACACAGTGGCCCAGTTCCATAACATCTGGTCTCCTTGGTACCTCGCTCGGTCTTTATTGATGCCCGGACTCTGTTGATATTGCTAATTATGCTAATACCTATATCACTTCTGTTGTCCCCTACCCCTGTCCTAAATACAGTGGACTGTTCCCATCCTCTTGCCTCCCGATATGCAATTTTTCCATTGTTTCCCCTTTATTAAGATATACTCTCTAGCCTCTTCTCTCCCTCCCTTTCCTTTTGTTTTCCTACTCTTACTCTTCACAAGACTACACTCTGTTTTGGTATAAATTTTATACTATATCTGTATAATAAAATGAGAAAAGTCAGATACACATGTAGAGTTATGCAGGGCACAAATTACTAATACCTACTGGCCTATAATTCCATGAAAATGTCTCTATTGTTTTGATTTGGTATGTAAAATGTTTGTTTTCATGTTCAAGATCACTACCCTGCACAAGTTTGTTCTTGCTACTGTTTTGATTACTGACCAACCTCAATAAAAATTCTAACTTTAAAAAAAAAAAAATTGGTGATCTATGGAGGAAGACCACAATAGCTGCCTTCTTTAAGAACACAAATGCCTCTCCTGTAAATGTTGGCAAGGCACGTTAGTTGTACTGCAACAATGGCAACAGCTGGACAGTTACAGCTTTTATTAAACAGGTGTTTGTTCTTTGCACATAACATTTTGCAGCCATTCATAAGTTTGTTTTATTTATTATATACTTTGAAATATATCCCATTATTTGTGCCAAGCCACGCATGAATGATAGTGGTGCGTCTTGAAATGGGAGTATTATTTGAAAACATACAATATTTCTTTCGCCATCAAATTTAGTTGATAGAAGTCTGGTTGGAACCTGCTGCAATTATACATTCTACACCTGCTGATACATAAACCCAGTTAACTTATCCTCACATGACATTGCCTTAATCTGACGTTTACAAGGCAGTTACACGTTAACGAACTCTCTTTCTCTGCCCAACACTGATGTGGAATCTCATAAAATCTGCACGTTATGGAGTTTAGCTGGGAATGATGCCATGATACCCTGTTTAGTGCCAGAGATGATCCTAAGGCCTAAAGTACAAGATGAGTAAATATCTCATTCGTCGTCAGATACTGGAGGCTGTTCTCCCATTTTGCTGTAGCTCATTTGCCAATCCTGCTAAAAAGATGTAGCTATTTCGGTCATAAAAATATGTTTATAGAAATGTTATGATTTACTACTATATTCCTAGACTTTTATTTTGGGCTTTTACTGTATTAAAATGTGCTATTGGCAGTAGTTTATGTGCAGTGGAAATTATGCTCTTTAATTATTAAACTGGAATGATTGACAATGAAGGTTAATAATAATAGGGCTGGAACTGGTGGCCTCTTGGAATTCGGGGGGGGGGGGGGGGGGCAGTATAAAGTGTATCTAGTTTATTTCCATTATTGTCAGTGATCAGTGGCTGCCATGAACTCAGAGGAACTGCAACAATAGGACTTTTCTAGTTTCTGCAATGTGTATTAGATATGTTCTTTGAGCAGGCTTCCATAGTGGAAGTAAGTTATAAAGCGCAGTAGATGGGCCCTGCATCAAGCTTTGATCTTGCCCCTTCTCATACAGATGAGATACACAGTGCCGTAACTAGACATTTTAGCGTTGTGTTCAAGATAGGGCATCGGCGCCCCCCCTCTATGTAAAAAAGGAGCAGTGCGCGCCATAAAAATATAGGGACGTGGATTCATGGGGAAGGGGTGCGGCAACAACATAATACCAATTCACATTAAATATTATAGTAGTCTCCAGACAGTGTCCCCTTTTAACATATTACAGCAGACAGCGTCCCCTTTTTACACATTAAGGCAGACAGCGTCCCCCTTTTAACACATTATGGCAGACAGTGTCCCCTTTTTTACACATTACAGCAGAGTCCCCCTTTTACACATTAGGTAGACAGACCTTGCCTTCAGCATTGGCTGCCCGACGTCCGCTGTGAATGCTGGGATGAGGAAAGCACATCCCAGCATTCACAGCAGCGCCGGGCCAGCCAATGCGGAAGGAGAGGGACTGCTGCATTGGCGCCGCTACCAATTACATAGCGCTGCTGTGGATCCTTCCTCCCCCTCCCTCCTCCTCCTTCTCCGCTGCTCCCTCTCCTCCTCCGGTACAGGCGGCTTGTAATGAGTCAAATTGACTCATTACAAGCCGCTGGCCATTGCGCCCTCAGTGCGACTGCGCACACCTGGCACACACGTAGTTACGGCACTGGAGATACACAACACACACCCTTCCTAACATATCGGGAACTAACAGAATTAGTGATGAGTGAGTGAGCGAGTGAGTGAGGGCTTTCGCATTGTTCTTGTTTATTAAATTCTACACACTGGAAGCAACATAGTAACATAGTAAATGAGGTTGAATAGAGGCAAAATGCCCATCGCGTTCAACCTATATTCTGTATTTAGTTGAGTTGATCATAATGTACCTGTTGAAGTAATGTTTTATGACTAGTTAACAACTATAAATCATGTTCCACCCGAATTATCAATGTCAGTATTTTAAATGTTATAACCTTGGATATCATTTTCAATCAGCAATTTATCCAATCTGTTTTTAAATGCATTTACAGAGTCCGCCATTACCATCTTCCCTGGCAGGGAATTCCAAATCCTTATTGCCCTAACTGTGAAGAACCCTTTCCTACGTTGTGTACGGAATTTTTGCTCCTCTAGCCTCAGCGAGTGCCCACGTGTCCTAAAGAGTTCTTTTAATAAATAATTCCTCTGATAACTCTATGTAATGTTCCTTTACATATCTGAAGATATTAATAATGTGGTACGGACTCTTGTGGTATTCCGCTAACAACTGGTGTCCAGCTTGAGGAAGTGCAATCTAAATTTTGATCCGATTGTTCGTTTGAACGTTATCATTCGCGCAACGCAAGCCATGCATCGGTAATGACGTCATTATGTCAACCCCCTGTTCATCCCCTTGGGGGGGTGTATTAAAATTCTAATTACATATATTTTCTATTTCCCACCTGAAGAATACCTATGTTATATTTCATCTTCCTAACATATCGGGAAGGGAAATAGTGATAAGTCAGTCAGTCAGTGAGCGAGTGAGGGCTTTCACATGTATATGTATATATATATATATATATATATATATGTATATATATATTGACTAGATGGGGAAGACTGTGGCACAGTCAAATATTGCATGTTGCAGGTGCCCAGTCTATGAGCTAGTAGCCGTCCTACTGTGGAAAGTGGTTCACCCCCCGTGAACATCGCTGGGAACAGTGAAAATCGCTCAGTGTGTTTGCACTGAGCGTTTTTCCTGCCAGCGATGTTCACATCATCGCTGTGCCTACACGCTGGGCAAAAACGCCCAGTGTGTATGCACCTTAACAGCTGTATCGTACAGTATCTCCAGGTTTTTGGGGACATAATTCTCAGTACACACTTATTTTCTGTATTACTAGATAAATGCACAGGGTAGTGTATCAACTGTTATGGAATAAGAATACTGCTCTGGCCAGACCATATCTTACCTCCACTAAGTATGATGACAGCTACAAAGATGGCAAGGTCACTGTCGTCCAATTCTAATGCATTAAACCTTATGGCAAATTCAAACTTGGGCTCCATAAATTCACAAAATGGTTTCCTCAAGCTCTTGAGAAACTCCCGGGTCATAAAGCCTTGTCCCTCAGCAATGAGAACACCGTCTTTGTTCATGAGAGAGGCCAGCATTGTAAATATGATCTCATGGACCCCGTACTTCAGGAGAGTTACTTGGTCATTTAGGTCAAGGTTGACAAATCCTGGAATGTTTTTGGCAAATTCGGTGATCTCCCGTACGGCTTCAACTGAACGAGACTGACATCTCTGGAAAATGCGGATGGCAACTTCCTTGTTTTGCTCTATAAAAGGGGCCAGGGAGTACTGGCATTTGATCTGATCCTCTCCCATCATTAGTGAGTTCATATCATAGATCACCACTGGCTGAAAGAAGACCAATAAATAAATGTAATTAATACATCCACATACCCCTTGTTTTAGAGGAAATATTATCTATGAGGGTCATTCCGAGTTGTTCGCTCGCAAGCTGCTTTTAGCAGCTTTGCACACGCTAAGCCGCCGCCTACTGGGAGTGAATCTTAGCTTATCAAAATTGCGAACGAAAGATTAGCAGAATTGCGAATAGACACTTCTTAGCAGTTTCTGAGTTGCTCCAGACTTACTCGGCATCTGCGATCAGTTCAGTCAGTGTCGTTCCTGGTTTGACGTCACAAACACACCCAGCGTTCGCCCAGACACTCCTCCGTTTCTCCAGCCACTCCCGCGTTTTTCCCAGAAACGGTAGCGTTTTTTCACACACACCCATAAAACGGCCAGTTTCCGCCAAGAAACACCCACTTCCTGTCAATCACACTCCGATCACCAGAACGAAGAAAAAACCTCGTAATGCCGTGAGTAAAATACCTAACTGCATAGTAAATTTACTTGGCGCAGTCGCACTGCGGACATTGCGCATGCGCATTAGCGACTAATCGCTCCGTTGCGAGAAAAAAATAACGAGCGAACAACTCGGAATGACCCCCTATATTCCATATGTAGCATTTCTGGCTTCTACTATTTGACAATGTTACAATTGCTGTTTATTATTACACTCTAAACAAAGACACGTCTCTAGCAGTAAACTACAACATTGCAGAGTGGCTAATGAAACGTGTCAATAATTACATTTATATTGTGTCCAGACATCTGCCCAGTCAGAACTGTTGTGGATTTGTCCAGGGCCATCTTAACGTATGGGATCACTGGGCAGCTGCCTAAGGCCCCATGATTCCAGGGCCTTTGAGCAGGTGCAGGCTGTGCCGGGGGCATTTTCCCCCTGTACCAGTGCCTCTGGAGGTCTTGGGAGGCAGGTAGAGAATGCTGCCTGGATACTCTGATTGTGAATTACAAAGAGTGGCCGGGTAGCAATCTCTACCTGCCTCCCAGACTGCAGGCAGGCACTGAATGACTGTCAGCATGCCGATTGGTAGATGGCTGGAGATATCCACATATCAGAGTGCTTACAGCCATTCACTGTATGGAAGCAAGTGGAGAGACGGCGCAGGACTTCAGGAGGGGTATGTAATTATTTTTACTTATTCCCATGAATGGGTGGATAGGTAGTGCATTGCTTTGCCCAGGGCCTACAATGCTGTTGAGACGGCCCTGGCTTTGTCTATATTACAGAACTCAGCTTTGATTTTAGGCTGTGATTACATTATAACCTATACTAGCTAAGGTGTAGGAAGACATGCATTTTAGAACTGTCTTTCAGGCTTAATAAGATTTGTGTGTCCTGTGGACTGGGCAACTGATGCTAGATAACTGTATGGTCCAATATAATGGCGTTAAACTGTTATACTAGGGCTAGGAATCACCAGAGAAAATTAGAGCATTTGGTGCAATTTAGTAGAGATAATAATAAGTGCAGTTATGACAAAATTCATAAGGTCTGCTAAACAGTACGGAAATGGGCACAGACATGAGGGTTTGGATTAGTAAGGACCGGGGCGGAACCTCCAAATAAGCTAGTGGCTTAGGGGTCTATTCATGAAGAAAAGAGTGGAGAAGTGAGTCTGTGAAGAAGTTGACCATGGCAACCAATCAGCTGCACTGTACAATTTTACAGTATGCAAATTATGTTACTTCAATGCTGATTGGTTGCCATGGGCAACTTCTCCACTGGCTCACTTCTCCACCCTTTTCACTGCATCATGAATAGACCTCTTAATTCTAAAATTGCCTTAGATGCCATTAGAAAAAAAAACTATAAAACTATAGTATAGCGATACCAAAAGCAAATATATCTTCCATAATGTTGCGTAAACCATCAAGGTCTTTTGGACTCCTTTGAGCTTGGACACCCAAAATTAATGTTCTATGTGCCCTTCCTTAAGAATCTGTATAATCTGTAGTACACATGGATTTCTGCTGCTACCAAGATGTACCACACTTTTATAATAGGAAAATGACCTTCCCTGAATGCGGACACATCCTGTGATGTGAACACAATAGAAGAGAGATCAACCCCAGTAAATCATTTACACACATCACTCCCACTCACTGATTTGTCTGTTGTCCTTCCTGTCAAAATGGCTCTTGCCTTGGCTTTCGTCAGAGGGAATGACTTGAGGTATGAGTCATATAAGTGCTTGGCCAGGACCCGCTGATCAGCGCATTCTGGATTCAGCTGGTCGATGTCACTTGATATCTCTGCCAATAGCTTCTCCTTCTCAGCCTGTGGCATCCGTCCAAACCTGATAGCTGAAAACAGATTTTTTTTTTTGTGTTATTGAGGCAAAGATTATTATTAACATTATGTAGAGAGGCACCAAACTGTGATAAAACTAGAGTGTGGGGTCATAAAACATGCAATAAATTCATACGAAGGTGTGTTATTTTGGGCAATATCGCGTGCAATAAACGAGAAGCATGTTTAATGAGAGCTTTGATGAATTCTGTCTTTAAATTTTATGATGACGCCAGTTAGGTGATAACAGAAAAACCTCAACATTTTTTTTCAAACAACCTCATACATAAAACTGCAAATAAATTTCAATGACTGGTCTTATCATTCTAAATAAATTTGCCTTTAAAGGGATATCTAACTATGGACAATTCTCCACCTGAAATAAACCTCCTAAGTAATAAAGATGGAGGACCAGACCATCCCCAGAATGTTATTATCATGGTAAGTCCTTTTTTACTTGTGCAACCTTACCAGGAAGCAATGACGTGTCCACTAAATGATAAATGGTGGTCTTGGACATGACATTAAGGTGACAATGGCTGCCCATGCAACTAGCACAGGTTCTCAAACCTCACACAGTTCATGTTTTCTAAGTAACCTGTAGATTTTTGATATGACAGTTGGGGATACATAGTGCACCAGCTGGGTGACTTGGAAAACGTGACCTGTGTGGGGCCCTGAGGACTGAGTTTCAGAACCAATGGACGAGAGTATGACATCCCCACCATCCTGCAAAGTACACAATATTTGAAAGCATCAACCAATCAGCTTCTACTTGCATTTTACAGGCTGTGCTAGCCAAATGACAGACGCTAAATGGACGGTACTTTAGCGCTCTCTACTTTATCTCTCTTCAAGATTTGATAAATCTCCCCCAAAAACGGAAAAAAAATTGGTGGATGAGACAGCAGTCTCCAGGATCCCCCTGCGGCTCAGGAGGTGGGCTGGCCTCCAACATGTGCCACTGCGCATGCGTGCCTTGTTGTTGCATATTCCTTCCTAGCATTCTATGCTTTTAGATGTGCCCTCCGAGACTCCCAGCATTCTAATTATCATAAACCTAAAACCTGATTAAGCAATTCCACGTGTTGACTTACCACCACCAGCACCTTTGCTGCACAGCTTACTACTTCTGGCTGAATATACTCTATAGGTACACTACACTCAGACTCAGTATGTTATACCGGCGCTCGGGATTCCGAACGTAGGTATACCGACATCGGCATCCCGAGCGGTGGAATGCCGGCAGGGGAACAAGTGCAACAAAGCCCCTTGCGGGTTCGCTGCGGTCGCCATGCTGTGGGTTTAGTGGTGGGTTCTATTCTCCCTCTATGGAGGAATCGCCTACCTTGGCGGTATACCGGCGGCGGTAAGGTAACCCAGTCGGGATCCCAGCATCGGTATTGTGACAGCCGGGATCCCGATGAGTGGTATGCTAACCGCATACCCTACACTCTGTCTAACAACATCCCAGGCAAAGAGTGTCCCGTCTTATTACCTGCTAATAAAAATAACCTCCACCCAATTCATATAAACCTCCACCCAATTCACATAAACTCCACTTCTGATTTACCTGCACCCCACCCTGATCTGTTCAACTGCATCCACATCTTATTGTGGGCGTGGCCTTCAACTTTCCAGTGCGCTCTCCACCTATCTGTTGTCTACAAATGGCCACAGCCCTGACAAAATCAGGACCGTTGGCAGGTTTGGCAGCCAGAGTATAGACTTGTGTACAGATAAAACCTAAGGGTTCATCAGTTATAGCACTAAAAAGACACTTCCTCTATAATACAAGTTAAAATACATACTGTATAAAGAGGGTTCTAATAATTTTCTCAAGTATGAATTAGTATCAGGAGCTCATCAGATATGTACAGATTTGAGACAAAAATGTGATCATGTGGGAAGATATTTCTCTAAACACAGAAGACTTCCTGTCAGTAGCCCCATTTAAAGGACGCTAATTCAGCTTATTTTTGTCTGAAAAAACTTGTGATCGTCTGAGTGCAACTGTAACTACAGTACACTATTAAGTTTCATAAAAATACGGAATCAGTTATGTACTTAGGGGGAGATGCACTAAGCAGTGAAAAGAGTGGAGAAGTGAGCCAGTGGAGAAGGTGCCCATAGCAACCAATCAGCATTGATGTAACATTTATAATTTGCATACTATAAAATGATACAGAGCAGCTGACTGGTTGCCATGGGCAACTTCTCTACTGGCTCACTTCAAACACATGCACTCTACTGGCTCACTTCTCTACTGGCTCACTTCAGACACATGCACATTTGTAGCTTGCTGGAGGTCATTTTGCAGGGCTCTGGCAGTGCTCCTCCTGTTCCTCCTTGCACAAAGGCGGAGGTAGCGGTCCTGCTGCAGGGTTGTTGCCCTCCTACGGCCCCCTCCACGTCTCCTGATGTACTGGCCTGTCTCCTGGTAGCGCCTCCATGCTCTGGACACTACGCTGACAGACACAGCAAACCTTCTTGCCACAGCTCGCATTGATGTGCCATCCTGGATGAGCTGCACTACCTGAGCCACTTGTGTGGGTTGTAGGGAGGTCATACAGGCACGTGGAGGCCACACACACTACTGAGCCTCATTTTGACTTGTTTTAAGTACATTACATCAAAGTTGGATCAGCCTGTAGTGTGTTTTTCCACTTTAATTTTGAGGGTGACTCCAAATCCAGACCTCCATGGGTTAATAAATTTGATTTCCATTGATAATTTTGTGTGATTTTGTTGTCAGCACATTCAACTATGTAAAGAACAAAGTATTTAATAAGAATATTTCATTCATTCAGATCTAGGATGTGTTATTTTAGTGTTCCCTTTATTTTTTTGAGCAGTGTATATATATATATATATATATATATATATACCGTATATACTCGAGTATAAGCCGACTTTTTCAGCACATTTTTCTATGCTGAAAAATCCCCCCTCAGCTTATACTCGAGTCAACGGCTGCAGCAGACGCCGTGGGCTGTGTGGGCGTCCGCTGCAGCCGGCTCCAGGGACAGACACTAGAGGTCATTATTGACCTCTAGTGTCTGTGCGGCGTTGCTATGGGAGAGACGTAATGACGTCTCTCCCATAGAGATGATCGGGTGCCGGGAAGCGGGCGCCGGAGCGGGCGGCCAGACGGAGCGGGCGGACAGACGGAGCGGAGCAGCGCAGCAGCAGTAGAAGCGGTCGGGAAGCAGGAGCGGGGCAATGGTAAGTATTGTTTTTGTGTGTGTTTGTAAGCGGCGACGGGGGCACAGCAACAGGGGGCAAAGAAAGAGGGGGCACAACTACTGGGGGCAAATAAAGGGGGCACAACTACTGGGGGCAAAGAAAGAGGGGTCATAACTACTGGGGGCAGTGAAAGAGGGGGCACAACTACTGGGGGCAATGAAAGAGAGGGCATAACTACTGGGGGCAATGAAAGAGGGGGCACAACTACTTGGGGCAAAGAAGGGGCATAAGTACTGGGGGCAAAGCAACAGGGGCGTGTTTTTATCTGGCACTGTGGGGGGATATCTGTCACTGGGGGTATATGTGGCACTGGGGGCACAACCCTAGCAACAAGCATTACCCCCTGGCAACAAGCATAACACCTACCGCATGAAACCCCTGGCAACGAGCATGACACCCTGAGCATGAAAACCCCTGGCACCGTGCATTTCCCACCCTAGGCTTGTACTCGAGTCAGTAATTTTTCCCAGTTTTTTGTGGTAAAATTAGGTGCCTCGGCTTATATTCGGGTCGACTTATACTCGAGTATGTACGAGATATATACACACACACACACACACACACACACACACACACACACACACACACACACACACACACACGTGTGTGTGTATATATATATATATATACTGTATAATATATATATATATATGTATGAGAGAGTTTTTATATGTATATAATATAAATCTCAAGCAAACAACATATAGATAATATTAGTTAATTTTTAAACTAGTTCAATACATACAGTATATACGTATAATTTAGATAAAGCGAGATATTTTTAGCATATTCTTTTTGTAAAACAAGTACATTTAGAGGTGGAACTACAAAAACAATCATGGCCTATTGCTAAACGCGCCAGTAAAAGCTGACGATAAAAAGATATGAAAAGTTTCAGACAATTTTAACGATAATACAATGATACATACAGGGGCGGATCCAGAAGAAAATGATAGGGGGGCACCATGGAAGGGGCAAGTACATTTGCGTGCGGCTTCAGTGCATGTGAGGTGGCGCTTCTTATACAATGCCCACAGTTGTAGCGCTCATTATGCAATGTCCACTGTACTGGTAGTGCCCCTTATATAGACACCATAGTAGTGGTGCCCCTTATGCAATGCCCGTATTGCCCCCAGTAGTAATGTTGCCTGTAGTAATGCCCGCAGTCATTTAGTGAGTGTGGCCAACTAAAATGAGACGTGATACACAGACATATGCCCACAATAGTGCAGTGCCAAATCCACAATTGCACCCACAGTGCCAGATCCACAATTGCCCCCACAGTGCCAGATTCACAAATGCCCCCACAGTGCCAGATCCAAAAATGCCCCCACAGTGCCAGATCCAAAAATGCCCCTACAGTGCCAGATCCAAAAATGCCCCCACAGTGTCAGATATACAAATGCCCCCACAGTGCCAGTTAAACAATTGCCCCCACAGTGCCAGGTAAACAATTGCCCCGACAGTGCCAGGTATACAATTGCCCTCACAGTGCCAGGTATACAAATGCCCCCACAGCAGGTATACAAATGCCCCCACAACAGGTATACAAATGCGGCTCCTGATTGGCTGCCGGTCCGCGAGCTCTGATTGGCTCACGAACCGGCGGCTGGTTTGAAGTCCGCTACATGCCGCCAGATAGCCGCGCTCTCCTCCTGACAGCTGAGACACGCTGCTGCCGGACTGAGCGGCAGCGTGTCTCAGTGATACAAGCCGGGGAGGGGGGGTTTGGACAGGGCCACAAATGACAGGGGGGGGGGCACGGACCCGAGTGCCCCCCCCCCCCCCCCTGGATCCGCCACTGGATACATAAGGTTCCCATTCATTTTCAATAGAGGTTGGAAAAGTTTGAAAAAAAATGCGAAAAGTAGATTTTGCGGAAAAAAAACAGATAAATAAAATCGAAAAACTTACATATATACAGATGACACTTAAAAAATGCAAAAAGTATTGAAAATCAAAATTGATCTCATTTTTTAACGCAAAAAACTGTTGATACATAGGCCCCCTTAAGCTTGGTGTATTAATGCTATTACAATTACAGATGGAATTTGTAGAACAATATCATTTTCGTTTGCCAAAACAGTCATTGCTAGCACTACATGTTGTGGTAAATTTACTAAAGCTTCTAAAACAGAAAATTGGTGATGTTGCCCATAGCAACAAATCAGATGATGTCTGTCATTGTCTAAAAGGCAATAGAGAAACAATAGACCGCATCTGATTGGTTGCTATTGGCAACATAACCATTTCTCTGTTTTAGAAGCTTCAGTAAACTTACCTTGTATCTCAATATGTTAGCTCCCGCAAAACTTCTTTCCATTTTTATAAATATATATATATATATATATATATATATATATATAAATATGCAGATTCTTTTTACACAATAAAAATGTTTTACATGTGATTTATGTCCATGTATGGAGGTACAACATACAATTTTTTTTTTCCCTTTAACCCTTTGCCGTATTTAACCAACACCTCAACTTTCAATTAGGCTTTCGCTAATACAAGAATAACCAATTCAACAGTTTTCATAAAATGAAATGTTTTACCCTAGAGTAATACTGAAAAATGCTTGCCACAGGGTCTAATTAGGAAACAGGAAACATTACCCTCAATGACGGCGTGAGCTGCCAGCCTGAAACAATGTGCTTTCCACAAACATCTTATGATTTATTTGTCATTTGACAATGTTTTTAATTTTGCAATACCCACATTGGAAAACAAGATTATTTTCATACAGATTGGGACTTCTGCCAGAGAAGCCTCTTGTCCTAGAATTTTCAACAGATTCTCAGGACCGCCATCTAATCCAGGAAATAATCTCCTATATAGCTATCATAAACTGGGTACAGACTAGACACAAGCGGCGCGATGGTCGCCCTGATTTCCCTTCATTCCCAGGAAATACAATATAGGACCTTATTCAGAGACGGTATACGCAGACAGATCTGCGTCCATCTCCTCACATCCTGGGGGCCGCTCAGCATGTGTGACAGGTCGCCTCCCAATGCATCCACAATTATATTGCGGATGCATCGAATTAAGGTTGACCCCTGGCAGCGCAGCCTGGCTGCACTGTCAGGCAGTCTACTGCTGGTTCTTTAATCGAAGCGGCTGCATGTGACATCACGCAGCCTCCCCGAAAATGCTCCCGTCCCCGTTCAGACCGACACCCCCTCCCAACCCAGCATTGCGAACGACCGCCACTGTCAATGACACTGCAGCCGCATCCATTCGACATGCGGCCACAGGCTGCGTTCGGGTCTGAATGACCCCCATAGTGCGTACACACTGTGTAATCCTTCAAACAACCGGACAATATATTTTGCGTTGCTTGATCATCTCTATGTACCCCATCTGTGTCACCCCTGTCTGTCTGCCCCTCCCCTTAGAATGTAAACTCTCACGAGAAGGGCCCTCTTCCCTCATGTGCTTATCCTTTTCTTACTTTAA
Organism: Pseudophryne corroboree; assembly: GCF_028390025.1. Classification (NCBI taxonomy): domain Eukaryota; kingdom Metazoa; phylum Chordata; class Amphibia; order Anura; family Myobatrachidae; genus Pseudophryne; species Pseudophryne corroboree. Next base: position 379,811,016 of record NC_086452.1, on the reverse strand, counting down.
TCCTCAACTGCCCAAATCCCGCAGTTTTTTGGCCACCTTGGAACTTATCTCTATGTCATTTACTGGTGTAGATATGCTTAGTTACCCTGTACTTGTCCTATATTGTCTTCAACTGTGTAGGCCCATATAGACGGGCCGATGTGGGAGAGATGTGTGCTGAGCGAACCGCTCAGCACACATCTCTCCCGGCGCTCAGCACAGCGCGATCTGTGCTGAGCGTGCGGGGGGAAATGGGGGGGGGGGGCGCTCATTTCACCCTGCGGGTGAAGTGAGCGACCCGCTAGATTGGCCTAGCACCAGCGATAGCGATGCGCGGGGCTGCGCATCGCTATCGCTGTTAGGGCTACACACGGAGCGATCTTGCTGAAAATCTAAGCAATCTAGTCAGATTGCTTAGATTATCGCTCCGTGTGTACCCCCCTTAAGTCACTGTTTTCCTGTTTTGATTATGTGCACATGTACTCTGTAATTGGGCGCTGCGGAAACCCTTGTGGCGCCATATAAATAAAGGATAATAATATATCAGGTATGAAAAAAGCAACACATTAATAATATTAAGTCATTAAGGAGTCTATTTACTAAGTCTTGGATGGAGATAAAGTCACTGGAGATAAAGTATCAGCCAATCAGCTCCTAACTGCTATGCCACAGGCTGTGTCTGAAAAATGACAGTTAGGAGCTGATTGGCTGGTACTTTATCTCCAGCGACTTTATCTCCATCCAAGGCTTAGTAAATAATAGACCCCCCTAAGTCATTTACCTTTAGGCTTAAGGGGGGTACACATGGAGAGATCTGTGCTTAAATGCTAAGCAATCTTACTAGATTGCTTAGAACTTAAGCACAGATCTCTCCGTGTGTATGCCACACAGGGATAGCGATGCACGGCCCCGAGCGTCGCTATCGCCAATGCTAGATTGGCCTGCATGCAGGCACAATCTAGCAGGTCGCTGATTTCACCGCTGGGTGAAATGAGCGCCCCCCCCGTCCGCCCCCCTCACTCAGCACACATCGCGCTATACTGAGCGGGGGGAGAGATGTGTGCTGAGCGGTCACTGATAGATCGCTCAGCACACATCTCTCCCCGTGTGTACGGGGCTTTACTCTCACCTTTGTAAAATGCTAATTTGTTTCATATGACAGCAGTACTGTATGTCAAACCTTTTACAAACAACGCACTGAAGTAATGTCCAGCATTTAAACTGGAACTGAAACTGCCAACCTGCTTAATAGGAGCCACCTATTGGGAAAACATTGTTATCTTTCTTATACTGAGATATACACACTCTGCACACAAAGGGGGAGATTCAAATGTTTGAAAAGTCAGTTTCGGAGTCTGTATTTTCCTATCTAATAGACAGGAAAAAAACAGACTCCCAACCGACTTTTCAAACATCTGAATCTCCCCCAAAATATCTGCTCCAGTTTACCATCTGCACTAATCTGAACTAAATAACATATATAGGCCCTCATTCCGAGTTGTTCGCTCGCAAGGCGAATGTAGCAGAGTTACACACGCTAAGCCGCCGCCTACTGGGAGTGAATCTTAGCTTCTTAAAATTGCGACCGACGTACGCGCAATATTGCGATTACAAACGAGATAGCAGTTTCTGAGTAGCTTCAGACTTACTCTGCCTGTGCGATCAGTTCAGTGCTTTTCGTTCCTGGCTGACGTCATAAACACACCCAGCGTTCGCCCAGGCACTCCCACCGTTTCTCCGGCCACTCCTGCGTTTTTTCCGGAAACGGTAGCGTTTCCTGCCACACGCCCCTAAAACGCCGTGCATCCGCCCAGTAACACCCATTTCCTGTCAATCACAATGCGAACGTCGGAGCGATGAAAATGCCGTGAGTAAACTTACTTTCTTCATAGTAAAGTTACTTGGCGCAGTCGCAGTGCGAACATTGCGCATGCGCACTAAGAGAATTCTCACTGCGATGCGATGAAAAACTCCGAGCGAACAACTCGGAATGAGGGCCATAAGTTTTAATTATTATTATTATTATTATTATTACTATAATATTATTATTATTATAAATAATAATTATATTCATAATATAATAATTATCTTAATAATAAAATAATAATGATATTCATAATATTAATAATTATATTATTATTATTATTAATAATAATAATAATAATAATAATATCCGACTAGGCTGCGTCACCTTGAAAATCAGTGGGACAAACAGACGCAGAGTACTTCAGAAAAAACATGCATCTGGTTGGAAAGTTTGAGCAGGAGACACAGGAGAATTTTGTTTATTGTATTACAGAGTGTACAGTAGTTTTATTGATGCTTAATATTGAAGTGTTTGTTGCAAATAAAATAAATGGTTAGAAACTTGGGCATAAGTGGGACATACAGTAAATGCATGTGATGTATACCTGGTGTAAATATGCTGCTTTTACCCACCGCCATGCTTCTTAAGATAACTGTAGCTTTGTATATTGTTGCAAATAGGGGCGCAACTGCAACCAACTCTGCATATGCACCTATCTATACACAGTTCATGAAGGCACCCATAGGTATGGGATTTATAAGCTTAAAAACCCTAAACTGAAATTATACTGCAGCCGGTATTATTAATATTATCCCTTATATAGTGCCACAAGGGGTTCGCAGCGCCTTACAAAGTAAAAAGAGAAACAGTATGGACAAAACAAGAAAAAAGAGAATTATAGTACAAAATAAAGCAGTGCAAAATATAGCAGGACATGGGCTACAAGGTTTATAAACACTAGTTTGCAGGAATCTATGACCTGCAAACTCTCTTTGTTCTAGGGAATAGAATTGCCACCTAGCAACAGCTGGTGGGTTAGGTGCAAGCCTCCCTGACGAGTCGCTGGAAAGGTATAGTGAAAGAAAACTTTCACTTAACTTTCCAAAGCCTGGGGAGAGCGGGGACAGAGCCGCGGGTAGCGGCCGCTCCGGAACCCGTTCGCGCGCATCGCTCGCGTCATGGGAGCGCGCGCGCACCGCCGGGCACGCACGCGCACCGCCGGGCACGGGCACGTGCACCCTATAAGGCGCTAGGCCTCGCCCCCAGAGTTAGATTTTACGGAAGCTTACAGATGGCAATCCCAACTAGAACAAGAGAGTACATTTTTTAAGGGGTAAGATCACCCTAGCTCCTGTAACCTAGTAACAAAGAACACGGGAGACCATATATATGCAGAAACGAAATGTGTTTACTAGAAACCCTTGAACAGTAATACAGGTGATAAGAAAAACAACTGGCGATGGCCAAGAAGGAACTGTTATGCTGTTGTGAAATTAGCATATAAGCAAAACTCCTGCAACTTGCAGAGCTTATCAAAGATATTTGTAAGGCTATTTTTGTTCTTTAGGTTGCTGCGTCTGCGGCTGCTTCTTCGGACCTTTTGGATCGCCTGAAATTCAACGAGATAAACAGGCATAATTAATGACTGTTGTTAGAGATTACAACCAACAGACCTAGCAAGGTATAGGGTGGGTAGGGTGGGAGCTGTTGCTAGGTGGCAATCCTATTCCCTAGAACAAAGAGAGTTTGCAGGTCATAGATCCCTGCAAACTAGTGTTTGTTCGTCGGGAGGCTTGCCACCTAGCAACAGCTGGTGGGTAAACTACCACATACCTGGTGGTTGCTCTAAGGAATTCTATCCTTTGAGTATCAGAAGGCCTCCAATAATGTTTCACAAAGGTACGAGTGGACGACCAACATGCGGCCTGCATTCTGGATTGTAAGGTTAAGCCTCTCGCTGCTGCCGATGTGACGGCGGCTCCGCGGATGGAGTGTCCCTTGAAAATGAAGGTATCTATTCCTGAGCTTTGCATGGCAGAAACTATCCATCCCCTGATTGTAGAGGGTCTGGCCGGACGAAAAGGCTTTCGGCATGTGATAAAAAGGTTAGAAATGTTATCTATCCATGGAGCTGTTGTTGTGAGATAAGCGGATAAGCACTCAACTATGCAAAGATCCGTGTCTGACTGGTCACTGACTAGGTCAAACTCAACCAAAGGGTTTTGAATGGAACTGGTCTTTGTGTGACCTTTAAGGACGATATGGAACCCCATTGGAGTGGTTGTCATCCAGGGTTCGGATGTGTCTATTAAGGAAAGTTTGGCTCCTCTGGCTGCGAAAGCTAGTGCTAGTAGAGAAGACAGTTTTCTTGAAAGATTGGAGATGTCGGAATCTGAAGGTATTGTGGCTAAATAATTTAAGAAAGGATTAATGTCCCACGTGGAAGAGTATCGCGGACATGGAGGCCTAGACAAGAAGATACCTTTGAATAATCTAAGGTACATCTTGTTTTCCGTAAGCCCTGGAATGAGAAGAGCTAGGGCTGAGCCATACGACCGTATGGTGGCGGATGCCAGGCCTGACTCAAACTTAATGGCTAGGAAGTCTATTGCTAAGTTAGGTTCAGAAAGAGAAGCCGAAGGAAGATTTTGAGAAGTTTGCCAAGACATAAACTCATTTATGATGAACTGGTACCTGGATTTTGTTCTGGGTCTAATGGAAGCATTTATCAAGGTTACTGAGGCGGTCGAGATGTTAGTAGTGGTCAGCAACCGAGTAATGTCGCTATCCACATGCAATGTGGAAGTTCCTGAAGGAGGTCGGGAGTCCCTTGGAAACAATCCTTGGACATGCCTAGGGGAAGCTTGGCTCCCTTGCAAAGAGGGTTGATCAAGGGAACCAAACTCGGGAAGGCCAAACGGGGTAAACCAAGACGAGTTGAGGTACTCTGTCTGCCTTGATCTTGTGAAGTACCTTCAGTAGCATAGCTGGGGGAGGGAAAGCATATGGGAGAACTAGATCTGTCCACGGAAAGGACACTGCGTCCGAGTGGAGAGCCCCTTGAGTCCAGATTTTGGACACGAAGGTTAGGACCTGTGTATTCGATGGAGTTGCAAACCGGTCTACTTGCGGTTGACCAAAGGTTTTCACGATACTGGTGAAACTTTCCGATCTCAGAGTCGCCCGATCCAGTGTTAATTTCTTCCTGGATAAGGAGTCGGCTAACTCGTTTAGCTCTCCTGGGACATATGTTGCAGAGAGGAGTATGGACCTTTCCACCGCTCAGTTCCAGATGTCTATAGCTTCTTATTTAATCAAAAAAGAAAAAGAAAAAGGGTAGCATTGTGGTGCAAAGGGTCATAAGTTGGCTGTTTATTAATAAATTAAAACATAACTTTTATTGGTAATATTTCATTTCTTACTATCTTCTAGTTTTTAATATTTCGCCTCTTTTTTTGATTGGTGGGGAGTTTATTTTATTCTAAATTACCAATAAAAGTTATGTTTTAATTTATTAATAAACAGCCAACTTATGACCCTGTGCACCACAATGCTACCCTTTTTCTTTTTCTTTTTTGATTAAATATCGATCTCTTAGGTAGCAGGTAGCACGTCCCCTCATGCAGATATCTAGATCTCTATATTAATATGTTATATGGGGATTAGGCCATACCATACCGGTGCGGAAACATTTGTTTTTGTTTGTCTATAGCTTCTTGACAGAGTGTCAGGGATCGAGTACCCCCCATTCTGTTGAGGTAGGACACTGCAGTCCTGTTGTCTAGACATAGGAGAACTGAGTTGTTCTGGAAGGTTGGGGGAACTAGAGAGGAAAGTGCTAACTTTGCCGCCCTCAATTCTAATAGATTGATGTGCGCTGTCGATTCTTGAGTGGACCATCTTCCCCTTACCGCTCGGTCTCTTGTAAATGCTCCCCAACCCGAGAGGGACGCATCTGATGTGATGACAATGTTTGGAAGAGGAGGTAAGAGAGGTCTGGGGGATGGCAGCCGAAGGTCCCTCCAACTGCGAATCTCTTTGAGAACTAAGGGTGTCAAGAGGATTTTGTCTGACCAAGTCCATCCCCGACGAAGGAGAGCTGAAAGAAGAATCTGAGAGTGTCTGCAGACAAGGGGAGCGTGGAGAAATCCAGGATCTAAAGATCTCATTTTCCCTATGACTCTGGCCAAGTCTCTCAGCGAGAAACAGTGTTTCAGGGTTCGAGTTACGAAGTCTTGAATGTCTCTCCACTTGTCTGGGGGGAACTGCTATCGAGAAAGAAGGGGTATCTAGTAAGAAACCCAGAAAAACAATTGACTGGGTGGGTGTTAATATGGACTTGTCGTAATTTATTGTAAACCCTAGGTTCTGGAGGAGAGAAAGAATTAGTTCTTTGTGAAGCAGAAGGGTTTTCTGGTCTGCATGGACTACTAACAAGTCGTCTAGGTAGATTATACAATGGATCGCTTTCTGGCGCAGGTGAGAGATCACTGCTTTCATAAGACGAGTGAATGTGTAGGGAGCCTTGGAAAGGCCGAAAACCATGACGGTCCACTGATAGAGAACGTCTCTCCACAGGAACCTTAGAAGTCTTCTGTGGTTTGGGTGCATTTGAATTGTGTGAAAGGCCTCCTTGAGGTCTATTTTGATACAGAAATCGTTCCTTGTTAGTAGGAAGGGTATGTCGGCTAAGCCCTCCATACGGAAAGAGCGAGGTTTTATGTGTCAGTTGAGAGATTTGACATTTAAGACTGGTCTGTATGAACCGTCCTGTTTCCTGACGGGAAAAAGGTGACTGACCCAGCCTCTTGTGGAAGTGTCTGCCAACTCTATCTTGCCTAACTGTAGGGCAAGGGATAGGACTCCATCTAATAATGGACTGGCGTTTTTTGAACAGGGGAAAATTTGTCGTGGAAAATGTAAAAGGGGGAGGGATAGACCTTTTTCCACAATTCTTAGCAACCACCTGTCTGTGGTAATCTGCCTCCAGGAGGCTATTGCCTGGGAAAGACAAGGAGGAGGTTGCAAAGTAAAGTGATTACCGTATCTTCTGTCTTTCCTGGGGGCATATGTGCCGCCGGACCTTGCGCCTCTTGCGGTCCGTGTTCGGGAAGGGCCACCTCTGTGAGCTCTGGGAGCGCCTCTGTAGTCTCGGGTCGAGCTGCTGGCTCCCGCAGGACGACCCTCCTGATGAAAGGGCCGCCTGGAAGGCTGAGGTCCTTTAAGGTCTGCGAAGGATTTGCGAGCTTTATAGCGGACCTTCACTTTGTCTATGAAATCGGGTCCGAAAAGGTCAGAATCTATCAGATTGGGGACATCTACTGGTCTGGGTGCTAGGTTAGTTAGCCCTGCATTAGCTAGCCAGCGAGTTCTACGTGAGTTTGATATGAAATCAAATGTCTGACCCATTATTAAGGTAGCCCTACTAATAGCCTTTATGAGTGCCATTTTGGAAGCTACCAGGGAATCTAGGGAGCCCCCTGAGACGCCTTCTTTTTCTGCTTTGTCAAGGACAAATAATAAAGGACCGGCGGCGTCTGAAACCTTTAATTGAATTTTTCTTAGCAATTTATCCATATTGTCACTCTGGACTTTTTCCCCCACGAGTGAAGTTAAGGCCAGATCGATGTCTGGGGCAAATAGGGCCGGAATATCTGGGATGCCAGTGTGGTTACGGAGAACCATATCATCCTCCTTAACTAGTGCCGTTCTAAAGGCTAACTGGGCAAAATTGTATACTTGGGAGCGTTCGCTCAGAGCCCAGTGGGCTGAATATATTTTAGAAGGTGGCATTCTACCCGCTAAGGCAACACGGGCCATCTGCAAGTCACTATATTCGCCTCTGCGAGAGGATGCGCTAGTCCTGGTTACTTCCTCTGACTCCCAATCTACTGGAGGGTAACCAGTTTCCCTAAATGCGTGGGAAAGGGGGATTGTATGACTATGACTAGTCCCCTTATGAGCGCGGTCCTGTGCAGGTTGCCGATCAGTGACAGGGAATGTATGTCGGCTGTGGGCAGGAGAGGGGGGTCTGCTATGGCCCTTAGAGGTATTCCAAGCACTGGCAATACCTGGGAAAGAGATATTTTTACCTGAATTTTTACCTGAACAGGCATCTCTAGAAGAAACATGGTCAGTGTGTTTCTTTTTACTTGTGCACTTTCTCACCACTCTGTGAGAATATGCAGGAGGAGAAGGAGTCTCAGCATTCTGACTTATCTCTCCTCAGAGCTGTCCCTGTTGTCATCCGACCTGACAGGGTTAATAATTTTTCTCCTTTTAAATATAATATCTTCATCTGAGGAAGTTGTTGTGTCAGCAGCTTTTTCTAGGCTCTTCCTAGAAGGCTGCCTGCCCCTTTTGCTGCGCTGTGGGGACACTATCAGGGTGTCTGTGGCTGATACAGACATGGTGTCCTCCATTATGAGCGCTGAGGTAAAATCTAACTCTGGGGGCGGGGCCTAGCGCTTTATAGGGTCCGCGCGCACGTGCCCAGCGTGCGCGTGCCCGGCGGTGCGCGCACGTTCCCGTGACGTGCGTGATGCGCAAACGGGTCCCGGAGCGCCCGCTACCCGCGGCTCTGTCCCCGCTCTCCCCAGGCTGTGGAAAGGTAAGTGAAAGTTTTCTTTCACTATACCTTTCCAGCGACTCGTCAGGGAGGCTTGCACCTAACCCACCAGCTGTTGCTAGGTGACAAGCCTCCCGACGAACAAACATTGCTACAGCAGCAGTCATAAGACCCTAATAAACAGTAGGGCAGCTGATTCCAAGGTTTGGTATTGTTGTTGGCAGAGGGGAGGAGATGATGGTATAAGTGAGGGAAGAAAAAGCACATGAGGGAAGACGGACATGCTTGTGAGAGCTTACAGTCTTGAAGGCATACTTGCCTACCCTCCCGGAACGGCAAAGAGGCTCCCAAATATCGTGTGGCGCTTCTGACTCACCGGAAAGGTTGGCAAGTCTCCCGCATCAGCCACCAAGCCCCGCTTCCCCCCTCGGCCGCCCACAAGAGATCACCTGTGGGCGGTCCGGGGAGAACCCTATGACATGATTCGCTCTGAATCGTGTCATAGTAGCTCCGCCCCCGATCTCCAGTGCCTGTTTCCTCGGCACTGTATAGTGGGGGCAGAGTCACAATTATGTAATCGTGCCATCATGCCCACCGGACACGACCCTTCCCGTCGGACATGCCCCGTGTTCGCCGACCAGGCTACCCCCTCCCGGAGGACGGGGCAGCAATGTCAGCAAGTATGCTTAAAGGAAAGTGACACAGAGGGGAGGGACAGTGAGTATGAAAAGCAATCATCTTTCAATGGCGTTTGGTGGCATTTTGATAGCTATTAGGACAAATGAACCGGTATTTATGTGACAAAGCATTCTGAATGCTGCTCTGGAATTATTTTAGAACAAACAGTCAATAAGTGCTGAATTATCAGCGCATTCCTTCTGGACTGGTCACAGTGATTGGGAACCTGCTGATGTCCCCTGTGATTAATGAGTATTAAAAGCAAACAGCAAATATTCATAACTTGGGAAATGATTTATCAGGGCCCACGCCTATTTTGTTTGCTTGGGGAAAAAAAAAGTCAGTCAGCATTTTCTCAGTGTACTATTGAAATACTTAAACAATGATATAAACAGACATGCTTTCTATAAGCTGATTTTATTGATAGAGGTAGATGGACATGTACAAGCAAAAGCATACAGCATGACATAAATACATTACACCTAAGTATTCACAGTACGTGACTTACAATATAATAAAATACTAAAAATCGTAGTTTATGACTATATATTTTATATAGGTGACTGCACTAAAGAATTTTGAAGCTGACAATTGGTTTTGAAGTCAGCAAACGTATAACGACCTTTAAATTTGGAGATATTTCTAGTATAATTCCATTTTTTATACCTGGGGCTTCCTTTAAACAAATTAAAGCTAGACACACATTCATTTGCTGACACAGGTTGAGAGTCTCCCATATCCAAAACGCCAAAATACAGAATACTCAGAAATAAAGAATTTTTTGAGCGTGCCTGGTTCATTATACACAAACTTTGTTTAATACACACAATTGTTCAAAATATGGTATAAAATGAAATGACCTTCTGGCTGTATGTATAAGGTGTATATGAAACAAATGCATTCTGTGTTTGGGTGTAGTACTGGTGACCGGCGGTCTCCTGACCGCCGGTCACCTTACTGACGCCGGGATCCCGGCAGCATACCGACGCCGGGATCCCGGCGGGGAGGGGCGAGTGCAGCAAGCCCCTTGCGGGCTCGGTGGCGACCTGCGGTTGCTACGGGTTCTATTCCCACTCTATGGGTGTCGTGGACACCCACGAGTGGAAATAGTCCCTGTTGGTCGGCATGCCGACCATCGGGATAGTGAGCCGTCGGGCTCACGGAGGAGGTCATGTGACTGTCGGTCAGCTGACCGGCGGTCACATGAATACCACCCCTGTGTTTAGATAGCTCATTACGGTATGCAATCATTCCAAAATATGTAAAAATCCAACATAAAAATACTTATGGTCCCAAGCATTTTATATATAGGAGGCTCAACCTGTACAACAATGTAGTGTGAGGCTGAATTCTGAAGACACAGCAATGTGGTATAATAATACTATTTGGTTTGGTTCCCCCAGGTGACAGAAAGTGCTATGCAGTCTTCGCACTGCCTGGACCAGCCTCTCCCACCCCAAGGGGTAAATGTATTACCCGTCGTTATGGGGGAGAAGTGGTATCAGCGCACGTTATGTGATCTATACCACTTCTCCCTCATGTATGAAGACAGCAGTGTCTGCAGGATGACAGGGTAAAAGATAGCAGGCTGATATGCAGGGCAATGCAATGCTGACCGTTCTGACACCTGCAGCTGTCGATTTCAACAGCTGCAGGTGGCGATGCCCATAGACCACAGCAGGGACAGAGCTGTAGTGTGTTCCATACGACTTAGAATAGTAAGGAGTATCTCTCAAGTCCCTTTTACGTTGTATAACTTAACAGTGTATTCAGATTGTTTAAAAAAATGAAAATACAATAAAAATAGAAATGCCACAATTTATTTAAAAGTTCAGTTACCTCTTGTGGTAAAATGAGCACAGTATTTACTGTGCAGGAATGACAAATGACTGTTCAAACAAGTGTACAACACAATTCATTGGATTCCAGTTAGTTAAAGACAATTGTTCAGAAGAACAGGTTCTTTAGGACTGAATTGAAAGGTAATTTATCTGGCATAAAAGCGTATCGCAGTGATAAACGAGCCAACAGATTTGCTTTTTTTGGGGGAAAAAATATATTCTCCGTTGAAGGAAATATCTCTGAAGGAGAATTGTAGATGTCTGACAGTTTATAGCTGAAGCTGGTGCGGAGCGTGGTCCCAGATCCAGGTGCAGCGGGCTGCAGCTTTTGCCTTGTGGTTTTACATTTCATGTGATACACAGCCCACAGAGTGGGCTATCAGGGTACGAGTCCACTGCTATTCATTTGACCTATCCTGTGCATATATGTGGTTTAAGAATTAAATTGATTTGCACTATGAGCGCATTCTCCATCTTTTGCTATTTCCAGATACTTTGCTCTTGAGAGTCAGAGCTATGGGGGTCATTCCGAGTTGTTCGCTCGTTATTTTTTTCTCGCAACGGAGCGATTAGTCGCTAATGCGCATGCGCAATGTCCGCAGTGCGACTGCGCCAAGTAAATTTGCTAAGCAGTTAGGTATTTTACTCACGGCATTACAAGGTTTTTTCTTCGTTCTGGTGATCGTAATGTGATTGACAGGAAGTGGGTGTTTCTGGTAGAGATGAGCGGGTTCGGTTTCTCTGAATCCGAACCCGCCAGAACTTCATGTTTTTTTTCACGGGTCCGAGCGACTCGGATCCTCCCGCCTTGCTCGGTTAACCCGAGCGCGCCCGAACGTCATCATGACGCTGTCGGATTCTCGCGAGACTCGGATTCTATATAAGGAGCCGCGCGTCGCCGCCATTTTCACACGTGCATTGAGATTGATAGGGAGAGGACGTGGCTGGCGTCCTCTCCATTAGAAATTAGATTAGAAGAGAGAGAGAGATTGTGCAGAGTCAGACAGAGTTTACCACAGTGACCAGTGCAGTTGTTGTTAGTTAACTTTTATTTATTTTAATATAATATATCCGTTCTCTGCTATATCCGTTCTCTGCCTGAAAAAAAACGATACACAGCAGCAGCCAGTCACACAGTGTGACTCAGTCTGTGTGCACTCAGCTCAGCCCAGTGTGCTGCACATCAATGTATAAAAGGCAAAGCTTATAATAATTGTGGGGGAGACTGGGGAGCACTGCAGGTTGTTATAGCAGGAGCCCCCAGGAGTACATAATATTATATTAATTTAAAATTAAACAGTGCACACTTTTGCTGCAGGAGTGCCACTGCCAGTGTGACTAGTGGTGACCAGTGCCTGACCACCAGTATAGTAGTATATTGTTGTATGTATTGTATACTATCTCTTTATCAACCAGTCTATATTAGCAGCAGACACAGTACAGTGCGGTAGTTCACGGCTGTGGCTACCTCTGTGTCGGCAGTCGGAACTCGGCAGGCAGTCCGTCCATCCATAATTGTATTACAATATATACCACCTAACCGTGGTATTTTTTTTTCTTTCTTTATACCGTCGTCATAGTGTCATACTAGTTGTTACGAGTATACTACTATCTCTTTATCAACCAGTGTACAGTGCGGTAGTTCACGGCTGTGGCTACCTCTGTGTCGGCAGTCGGCAGGCAGTCCGTCCATCCATAATTGTATTATTATTATAATATATACCACCTAACCGTGGTTTTTTTTTCATTCTTTATACCGTCATAGTGTCATACTAGTTGTTACGAGTATACTACTATCTCTTTATCAACCAGTGTACAGTGCGGTAGTTCACGGCTGTGGCTACCTCTGTGTCGGCAGTCGGCAGGCAGTCCGTCCATCCATAATTGTATTATTATTATAATATATACCACCTAACCGTGGTTTTTTTTTCATTCTTTATACCGTCGTCATAGTGTCATACTAGTTGTTACGAGTATACTACTATCTCTTTATCAACCAGTGTACAGTGCGGTAGTTCACGGCTGTGGCTACCTCTGTGTCGGCAGTCGGCAGGCAGTCCGTCCATCCATAATTGTATTATTATTATAATATATACCACCTAACCGTGGTTTTTTTTTCATTCTTTATACCGTCGTCATAGTGTCATACTAGTTGTTACGAGTATACTACTATCTCTTTATCAACCAGTGTACAGTGCGGTAGTTCACGGCTGTGGCTACCTCTGTGTCGGCAGTCGGCAGGCAGTCCGTCCATCCATAATTGTATTATTATTATAATATATACCACCTAACTGTGGTATTTTTTTTTCTTTCTTTATACCGTCGTCATAGTGTCATACTAGTTGTTACGAGTATACTACTATCTCTTTATCAACCAGTGTACAGTGCGGTAGTTCACGGCTGTGGCTACCTCTGTGTCGGCAGTCGGCAGGCAGTCCGTCCATCCATAATTGTATTATTATTATAATATATACCACCTAACCGTGGTTTTTTTTTCATTCTTTATACCGTCATAGTGTCATACTAGTTGTTACGAGTATACTACTATCTCTTTATCAACCAGTGTACAGTGCGGTAGTTCACGGCTGTGGCTACCTCTGTGTCGGCAGTCGGCAGGCAGTCCGTCCATCCATAATTGTATTATTATTATAATATATACCACCTAACCGTGGTTTTTTTTTCATTCTTTATACCGTCGTCATAGTGTCATACTAGTTGTTACGAGTATACTACTATCTCTTTATCAACCAGTGTACAGTGCGGTAGTTCACGGCTGTGGCTACCTCTGTGTCGGCAGTCGGCAGGCAGTCCGTCCATCCATAATTGTATTATTATTATAATATATACCACCTAACCGTGGTTTTTTTTTCATTCTTTATACCGTCGTCATAGTGTCATACTAGTTGTTACGAGTATACTACTATCTCTTTATCAACCAGTGTACAGTGCGGTAGTTCACGGCTGTGGCTACCTCTGTGTCGGCAGTCGGCAGGCAGTCCGTCCATCCATAATTGTATTATTATTATAATATATACCACCTAACCGTGGTTTTTTTTTCATTCTTTATACCGTCGTCATAGTGTCATACTAGTTGTTACGAGTATACTACTATCTCTTTATCAACCAGTGTACAGTGCGGTAGTTCACGGCTGTGGCTACCTCTGTGTCGGCAGTCGGCAGGCAGTCCGTCCATCCATAATTGTATTATTATTATAATATATACCACCTAACCGTGGTTTTTTTTTCATTCTTTATACCGTCGTCATAGTGTCATACTAGTTGTTACGAGTATACTACTATCTCTTTATCAACCAGTGTACAGTGCGGTAGTTCACGGCTGTGGCTACCTCTGTGTCGGCAGTCGGCAGGCAGTCCGTCCATCCATAATTGTATTATTATTATAATATATACCACCTAACCGTGGTTTTTTTATACCACCTAACCGTGGCAGTCCGTCCATAATTGTATACTAGTATCCAATCCATCCATCTCCATTGTTTACCTGAGGTGCCTTTTAGTTCTGCCTATAAAATATGGAGAACAAAAAAGTTGAGGTTCCAAAATTAGGGAAAGATCAAGATCCACTTCCACCTCGTGCTGAAGCTGCTGCCACTAGTCATGGCCGAGACGATGAAATGCCAGCAACGTCGTCTGCCAAGGCCGATGCCCAATGTCATAGTACAGAGCATGTCAAATCCAAAACACCAAATATCAGAAAAAAAAGGACTCCAAAACCTAAAATAAAATTGTCGGAGGAGAAGCGTAAACTTGCCAATATGCCATTTACCACACGGAGTGGCAAGGAACGGCTGAGGCCCTGGCCTATGTTCATGGCTAGTGGTTCAGCTTCACATGAGGATGGAAGCACTCAGCCTCTCGCTAGAAAACTGAAAAGACTCAAGCTGGCAAAAGCACCGCAAAGAACTGTGCGTTCTTTGAAATCCCAAATCCACAAGGAGAGTCCAATTGTGTCGTTTGCGATGCCTGACCTTCCCAACACTGGACGTGAAGAGCATGCGCCTTCCACTATTTGCATGCCCCCTGCAAGTGCTGGAAGGAGCACCCGCAGTCCAGTTCCTGATAGTCAGATTGAAGATGTCAGTGTTGAAGTACACCAGGATGAGGAGGATATGGGTGTTGCTGGCGCTGGGGAGGAAATTGACCAGGAGGATTCTGATGGTGAGGTGGTTTGTTTAAGTCAGGCACCCGGGGAGACACCTGTTGTCCGTGGGAGGAATATGGCCGTTGACATGCCAGGTGAAAATACCAAAAAAATCAGCTCTTCGGTGTGGAGGTATTTCACCAGAAATGCGGACAACAGGTGTCAAGCCGTGTGTTCCCTTTGTCAAGCTGTAATAAGTAGGGGTAAGGACGTTAACCACCTCGGAACATCCTCCCTTATACGTCACCTGCAGCGCATTCATAATAAGTCAGTGACAAGTTCAAAAACTTTGGGTGACAGCGGAAGCAGTCCACTGACCAGTAAATCCCTTCCTCTTGTAACCAAGCTCACGCAAACCACCCCACCAACTCCCTCAGTGTCAATTTCCTCCTTCCCCAGGAATGCCAATAGTCCTGCAGGCCATGTCACTGGCAAGTCTGACGAGTCCTCTCCTGCCTGGGATTCCTCCGATGCATCCTTGCGTGTAACGCCTACTGCTGCTGGCGCTGCTGTTGTTGCCGCTGGGAGTCGATGGTCATCCCAGAGGGGAAGTCGTAAGCCCACTTGTACTACTTCCAGTAAGCAATTGACTGTTCAACAGTCCTTTGCGAGGAAGATGAAATATCACAGCAGTCATCCTACTGCAAAGCGGATAACTGAGTCCTTGACAACTATGTTGGTGTTAGACGTGCGTCCGGTATCCGCCGTTAGTTCACAGGGAACTAGACAATTTATTGAGGCAGTGTGCCCCCGTTACCAAATACCATCTAGGTTCCACTTCTCTAGGCAGGCGATACCGAGAATGTACACGGACGTCAGAAAAAGACTCACCAGTGTCCTAAAAAATGCAGTTGTACCCAATGTCCACTTAACCACGGACATGTGGACAAGTGGAGCAGGGCAGGGTCAGGACTATATGACTGTGACAGCCCACTGGGTAGATGTATGGACTCCCGCCGCAAGAACAGCAGCGGCGGCACCAGTAGCAGCATCTCGCAAACGCCAACTCTTTCCTAGGCAGGCTACGCTTTGTATCACCGCTTTCCAGAATACGCACACAGCTGAAAACCTCTTACGGCAACTGAGGAAGATCATCGCGGAATGGCTTACCCCAATTGGACTCTCCTGTGGATTTGTGGCATCGGACAACGCCAGCAATATTGTGTGTGCATTAAATATGGGCAAATTCCAGCACGTCCCATGTTTTGCACATACCTTGAATTTGGTGGTGCAGAATTTTTTAAAAAACGACAGGGGCGTGCAAGAGATGCTGTCGGTGGCCAGAAAAATTGCGGGACACTTTCGGCGTACAGGCACCACGTACAGAAGACTGGAGCACCACCAAAAACTACTGAACCTGCCCTGCCATCATCTGAAGCAAGAAGTGGTAACGAGGTGGAATTCAACCCTCTATATGCTTCAGAGGTTGGAGGAGCAGCAAAAGGCCATTCAAGCCTATACAATTGAGCACGATATAGGAGATGGAATGCACCTGTCTCAAGTGCAGTGGAGAATGATTTCAACGTTGTGCAAGGTTCTGATGCCCTTTGAACTTGCCACACGTGAAGTCAGTTCAGACACTGCCAGCCTGAGTCAGGTCATTCCCCTCATCAGGCTTTTGCAGAAGAAGCTGGAGGCATTGAAGAAGGAGCTAACACGGAGCGATTCCGCTAGGCATGTGGGACTTGTGGATGCAGCCCTTAATTCGCTTAACAAGGATTCACGGGTGGTCAATCTGTTGAAATCAGAGCACTACATTTTGGCCACCGTGCTCGATCCTAGATTTAAAGCCTACCTTGGATCTCTCTTTCCGGCAGACACAGGTCTGCTGGGGTTGAAAGACCTGCTGGTGACAAAATTGTCAAGTCAAGCGGAACGCGACCTGTCAACATCTCCTCCTTCACATTCTCCCGCAACTGGGGGTGCGAGGAAAAGGCTCAGAATTCCGAGCCCACCCGCTGGCGGTGATGCAGGGCAGTCTGGAGTGACTGCTGATGCTGACATCTGGTCCGGACTGAAGGACCTGACAACGATTACGGACATGTCGTCTACTGTCACTGCATATGATTCTCTCAACATTGATAGAATGGTGGAGGATTATATGAGTGACCGCATCCAAGTAGGCACGTCACACAGTCCGTACTTATACTGGCAGGAAAAAGAGGCAATTTGGAGGCCCTTGCACAAACTGGCTTTATTCTACCTAAGTTGCCCTCCCACAAGTGTGTACTCCGAAAGAGTGTTTAGTGCCGCCGCTCACCTTGTCAGCAATCGGCGTACGAGGTTACATCCAGAAAATGTGGAGAAGATGATGTTCATTAAAATGAATTATAATCAATTCCTCCGCGGAGACATTGACCAGCAGCAATTGCCTCCACAAAGTACACAGGGAGCTGAGATGGTGGATTCCAGTGGGGACGAATTGATAATCTGTGAGGAGGGGGATGTACACGGTGATATATCGGAGGGTGAAGATGAGGTGGACATCTTGCCTCTGTAGAGCCAGTTTGTGCAAGGAGAGATTAATTGCTTCTTTTTTGGGGGGGGTCCAAACCAACCCGTCATATCAGTCACAGTCGTGTGGCAGACCCTGTCACTGAAATGATGGGTTGGTTAAAGTGTGCATGTCCTGTTTTGTTTATACAACATAAGGGTGGGTGGGAGGGCCCAAGGATAATTCCATCTTGCACCTCTTTTTTCTTTTCTTTTTCTTTGCATCATGTGCTGATTGGGGAGGGTTTTTTGGAAGGGACATCCTGCGTGACACTGCAGTGCCACTCCTAGATGGGCCCGGTGTTTGTGTCGGCCACTAGGGTCGCTTATCTTTCTCACACAGTCAGCTACCTCATTGCGCCTCTTTTTTTCTTTGCGTCATGTGCTGTTTGGGGAGGGTTTTTTGGAAGGGACATCCTGCGTGACACTGCAGTGCCACTCCTAGATGGGCCCGGTGTTTGTGTCGGCCACTAGGGTCGCTTATCTTTCTCACACAGTCAGCTACCTCATTGCGCCTCTTTTTTTCTTTGCGTCATGTGCTGTTTGGGGAGGGTTTTTTGGAAGGGACATCCTGCGTGACACTGCAGTGCCACTCCTAGATGGGCCCGGTGTTTGTGTCGGCCACTAGGGTCGCTTATCTTTCTCACACAGTCAGCTACCTCATTGCGCCTCTTTTTTTCTTTGCGTCATGTGCTGTTTGGGGAGGGTTTTTTGGAAGGGACATCCTGCGTGACACTGCAGTGCCACTCCTAGATGGGCCCGGTGTTTGTGTCGGCCACTAGGGTCGCTAATCTTACTCACACAGCTACCTCATTGCGCCTCTTTTTTTCTTTGCGTCATGTGCTGTTTGGGGAGGGTTTTTTGGAAGGGACATCCTGCGTGACACTGCAGTGCCACTCCTAGATGGGCCCGGTGTTTGTGTCGGCCACTAGGGTCGCTTATCTTACTCACACAGCGACCTCGGTGCAAATTTTAGGACTAAAAATAATATTGTGAGGTGTGATGTGTTCAGAATAGGCTGAAAATGAGTGTAAATTATGTTTTTTGAGGTTAATAATACTTTGGGATCAAAATTACCCCCAAATTCTATGATTTAAGCTGTTTTTTAGGGTTTTTTGAAAAAAACACCCGAATCCAAAACACACCCGAATCCGACAAAAAAAATTCGGTGAGGTTTTGCCAAAACGCGGTCGAACCCAAAACACGGCCGCGGAACCGAACCCAAAACCAAAACACAAAACCCGAAAAATTTCCGGCGCTCATCTCTAGTTTCTGGGCGGAAACAGGCCGTTTTATGGGTGTGTGCGAAAAAACGCTACCGTTTCTGGGAAAAACGCAGGAGGGGCTGGAGAAACGGAGGAGTGTCTGGGCGAACGCTGGGTGTGTTTGTGACGTCAAACCAGGAACGACAAGCACTGAACTGATCGCAGATGCCGAGTAAGTCTGGAGCTACTCAGAAACTGCTAAGAAGCGTCTATTGGCTATTTTGCTAATCTTTCGTTCGCAATTTTGATTAGCTAAAATTCACTCCCAGTAGGCGGCGGCTTAGCGTGTGCAAAGCTGCTAAAAGCAGCTTGCGAGCGAACAACTCGGAATGACCCCCTATATGAGGAGAACTGTTGTGAATATTGGTGGTCATTCCGAGTTGTTCGCTCGCAAGCTGCTCTTAGCAGCTTTGCACACGCTAAGCTGCCGCCTACTGGGAGTGAATCTTAGCATAGTAAAATTGCGAAAGAAAGATTAGCAGAATTGCGAATAGACACTTCTTAGCAGTTTCTGAGTAGCTCCAAACTTACTCGGCATCTGCGATCAGTTCAGTGCTTGTCGTTCCTGGTTTGACGTCACAAACACACCCAGCGTTCGCCCAGACACTCCTCCGTTTCTCCAGCCACTCCCGCGTTTTTCCCAGAAACGGTAGCGTTTTTTTCACACACACCCATAAAACGGCCAGTTTCCGCCCAGAAACACCCACTTCCTGTCAATCACATTACGATCACCAGAACGAAGAAAAAACCTCGTAATGCCGTGAGTAAAATACCTAACTGCATAGCAAATTTACTTGGCGCAGTCGCACTGCGGACATTGCGCATGCGCATTAGCGACTAATCGCTCCGTTGCGAGAAAAAAATAACGAGCGAACAACTCGGAATGACCCCCATACTCCGGTGCTACAGCCCAGTGTTGTGCTTATACCTGTGGACTGAGACTAACTAATCACCAGCGCACCTGTACACATCTCTTTTCTGTGGACATATATATATATCTATTTACAGATGGAGCCACGGCCATCGTAGCTTTGCTACGGTACTACGTGCACTCCCGGCGCACCTAGGTGCACCCGCACCAGTCTGCGCCAAGCTGCGGCAATTGTCACTCAATACATTCTTAATGGACATGGCTGCGACTAAGGAGGATATACAATTAGCCCCGGTAATTTACCGGGCTAATTGTCCTGCCGGGGGCTATCTAAAAGGCGAAGCAGAATCCCCGGAAACAGCCCCGTTTTTGTCCGAAAACGGGGCTGTATCACACGAAAACAAACAGGTTTCACTGAACCTTTTAGTTTTTCGGGAGAAAGGTTTTTTTTTTTTTTACAGGCGATCAATCTGTAAAAAAAAAAACGGTGAAACTTCAGAAAAAAGTCTGAAAAACGGCCGAAAACTGCCGTTTTTTAGACCCGATGGTTTATCGGGGATAATTGGATATCCCCCTAAGGCGCATGTGCACATATTCATGGCAACAAGGTGCATTCGCACCCAGATGCAGCCACAATGAGCGTGGCTACATCTGTATATCTGTCTATAAATTATATATATATATTTTAAATGCTTGCATGGCTTGGATTTGTGGTCTTGTGTAACACATTCATACAATATCAGTTTGGAAAAACCCTTCTTATTGACTCAGCTTTTGAAAACTACTAAAAAACCTCTGTCATATTTAACCAACTGTATATGTGTGGTTTAATGATTTTAGATATCTGACTGCTACTGTAATGCTATATACTATAATGTGTCTAGAAAAGAAGATTGCTTAGTGTATCAAAACTGGTGGACTGAGAATGTATGAGGGCCAAGCAGAAAAATGACCCCGTATTGCACCCAAATGCAAAAAAGAGATTCTGTATTGCAATACATAATGCTTAGGAGGTGAAGGGTAAGGGGTTGTGAGGCTGGTATCCAATTTGGGGTAATTTACTGTGGCTGAGTACCGCCGACGGGCCTATACAAGTATCCCCAATGCCGGCGCTTATCAGGGATTTTGTTATGCTTGCCTAGTTTCTTTCAGCAATTGCGGCTGCTACCATATATAGGTGTGTGACTTTTCACAGATCTTATGTATTTTCGCAAGATAATGGTACATTTTTGGGCACAAAAAACATGAGCCTAATTGGATAGGCCGAAAAAAATATGCCATTAAAAAAGAAATTGCAAAAATACCCCACTTTTCATACCCCGAATATTTTTCGGGACTAATTGGATACCCATTGGGAGCAAAGCAAACAAGAAGTACCCAACACCTTGGTAACACCATGTGGCACTGCAGCACATGGGGCAGATTTAAAGTGTGCAGAGATTTAGATTTACAGTAGATGTGGGAAGGGTGTGTCCTAACTCTAATCCAAATTGCAGTGTAAAAATAATGCTGTCCAGCATGTACTGTATGGGCTACATGTAAAGGCAGCAAGTATGTATGTAAAAAATACATAAAATGTATTTGCACCCCTTGCTAATGTTTCTTCATGTATAATGGGTCTGATTCAGGCAATGTTGATATCAGATACAGTGGAACATTTTTTTTGCCACTGCACTTGTGCCAAATCGGCATGCCAAAGTTGAACTGCACGCGTAGGGATTAACTAGCGATAGCATATGCACAGAGGATTAATTCACAAAGTGGGGGAGGTAACGGGGTGTGACTAGAAAAATGCAGATGTTTCAGGACCATTATCTGGGTGTTCCCTAGACAGCCACTGCACATTTGTTTGCAGCTAGAGAGAGGAAACGGTCTCGGGGGGTCCGATGGTCTGACTGATTTGCATCCGATGTTGCCGCTTATGTACAAGAGCGGCAGATATGAGACACTGACAGTGTGCACAATGCGGCAGCTGAGCTATTAGCCTATTTTCGTAGACCCCCTGCGAGCGAAATTGCAACTACGCATATAACTACTTGCACCTCTGCACCAGGCCCAAAGTTACCTGCTTTGTTTTGCCTTGCTCCAAACTCAGATTCAGCCCCTACTGTGTGTATCTAGGAGCTGGTGACCAGCTATTGACCTGCACATTTTTCACGATGTATGCCCTTTTTATATAGTCACATTTACATGTGCTAATATAGCAATATAAAATAAGTTCAAAATGTACCAGTGTGACACATGAACTACAAATAACCGCTATTACTGTACACTGACTTCATTTATACAAAAATAAAGGTACAGCATTTTATACTTAAGGAGAGCAAAAAGGTTGAAATAAATTAAGAACATTCACCAAAAGCTTAAATTTAGAGAAACATGGTGACTTTTTTTTTTTTTTGTTTGGCGGGATTACACAGTGTCATGTTGAGCTGTCACGCTGCAAATGTAGAATGAAGGCAGTTCCGACATGTATGAAGCTATGTGTGTGACAGCAATTGGATATACAGGATGAGTTTTTAGCATCCTGGTGGTCGGGATGCTGGCGGTCATGTGACCGACGCCAGATTCTACCAAACCTGGATACACATATATTATTTATGACTGAATATAAAGAAAAACTAAAGGGAGATATCTGCACTCACAACAAAGGGAAAAAATAGTACTACACAGCTTTATTTACACTGTTCATTTTACATTGCTTAAATAAAATAATTGTGCATTAAGCTTGGCCTACTAAAACATGACACTTTTCTCTTAAAACATGACACTTTTCTCTTGGAACACGGAATTTGCTAATTAAACTAATGCCTGCAGCCCTGTGGGGAAATATTGACATCAACTTGCTAGGCCCGAAATGTACTTGTTCTACTTTTTTTCACATGGATGATTTAAAAGCATTGCCCACTCAACCCGATCAGCCAGTTTCCCTACTTGTCAGTCTATTCAGATAAACTAAAGGAATGAGGTAATTCCAGCAGGACTCCTCCTCTCCTGAGCAGGACTTTCTAGTGTGGGCTCTTTCATAATTGTTGTGTTTTACGCCTTAGCATTCATTGTCATGGACATATGCTGTCTTTGGTACGCTGGAGGAGAAACCAGTCTCTTCAGGAAGAATTAAACTAACAAGACAGAAGATTCCCAGCACGTGTAGACATGAAAGGTCAAAATAGATAGTTTACGTAAAAGCCACATTTATTTAAAAAAAAAATAACTACAATTTCACTAAACTTGGGCTGACATATAGTGTCCTGACAAACATTAGTTGGCTGTTAATGATAGAAAAAGCTTTACATACATTTACATATAATTTAACGTCAGTAAAGTGTCAATGCTTTTAAATGCTTTTGGTAGACAGGACAGCTTTGTTTACACAGTAAAATGTTTAAACCAGACCTCTCAAATACACAAAGTGGTGGTTCCCATTGTGTACAATCAAGCAGTATTTAGTGGCTCAATTCACCCAGAACAGTGTGTCTCGTGTCTCATGTCATGGTAATTTAGCTTACACACAAAATGGCTGCTTACACTTTAATAGTTTTTGCACTGAGCATTGCCATATTTCTGAAGACATTCGTCTCTTTTCTCAGACCTAGGCCAGCCTCTCCTTCTCAGTCAGGGCCAGCTCAGCACACTGATTGGTGAACAGTGCCAGCCAATCACCACTCAGTGTTAGAAGGTTGTGACACATGATTGAATGGCATGTGCTGACCACCAACTAGTTGTGTATTGGGGGCATATACTGGATATTATAGCTTTAAATACAGCCAAGCTTTATCTGCAATATGCCGAGAGATAGCATTAGACTGCATGTCTGCATTGTGCCACCACTATATATATATATATATATATATATATAGGCTTTGTATTGCCTGTATAAAATGTAGGGATGGGGAGTCTTCATTGTGTAGTCACCAGATGTTTGGGATTTGAAGTGTTATCAATGTGTGCGTGCATGAAATGAGAGGGCGTGGCCTAGTGGCTAGGGGGTGTGACCATACTGGAAATTTTTTTTTTATCACTGTGGAGGCACTGTTAAAATTGGGACAGCTGGATGGTATGGGTGCCCAAAAATGGGACTAGCCCACTAATATCAGGACAGTTGGGAGGTTTGGGGTAGTACAAACAGCATTGTGAGTGACTGGAGAGTCCAAAGGATGCTCTGGGGGGCACTGCTGCAGCAATAGTGACTGCAGGTTTGCTGTAACAAGGCACCATGAAAGTAAGAGCCGTGGGGCAGCGTCGGTGCCGCCACAGAGCCGTGTGCTCTTTGCAGTGGCACCGCTCACACTCACCTAGTTATGGCCCTGAATTTGACAACCCTTAAACTGCGTGTGGCTTGCAAAGTTATCTGTATATGCAAATACAGTCTGATTCTATGTGATTTCATCATATGTTGCTGTTAACTATTTTATACAATGACCCCATCGGTACGTCACTGTATATTCCCTGGAGGGGCACTTCACAAACTGCTGTATGATCTAATGATTTAACCGCTGTGTGGAATTACCAGATTTCAATCTATAGACGTAATTCCACAAATATTGGAAGTAACATACCATAGTTAAAAATTCTGAAGACAAAGAACTTAAAGTAAAAAAAAAACTAGTCTGCAATATCGTATAATCTCCGACACCATCGCCGGCTGCGTGACCCAAGAGGTGATACAAGCTGGCCTCTGCAAGTCCTTCACAGAGGCCAGGAAATCTCCATACTCTGATGAGATTCTGGCCTCTTCCCCCTTCAGCAATGCCAGCAGTGCACCTCAGTTTGAAGAAACAGAGCCCATCGCCACCCTCTCCCCGCCCCCAAGCGGCATCAGACTGTCAATCACTAACAGTCTGATGCTGTCCTGTGTCACAGACCCTTACTGCACATGTGCAGTAAAGGGGAGGTGCATGCGCAAAGTACCTTTGGGATCTGAATGAGGGTCAGTCTGTCTTTCTTTGGACTTTTTTGGTAAAGCTTAACTCATAGATCTGCTGGAACATGAATTTCTGCTCTGCTCACCATGTTTATATATTTGGGGATAGTTCTGGTAGGAAGATGCGGTATATGTCTATTTTATTGCGCTATCCCGCAAAAGATTTTCTAATTAATTTAATACTGTATCATACTGGGTCAGTAATTATTTTTAAAGGTTTTCAAGCTGCATGAAACTACATGGATGGACAAATGAATAACAAGACTAAACTGTAATCAACTACCTGTATTACGTTTATTGTTTTACACTAACGATAACATAGCAATAAAACATTTGTCTGTCCATTGTCACACTTTTTTCACTTTGTACAGCGCCATATTTCCCCATATCGGCGACTTACAGTACTACAAAGACAAGCGACTATTTCTCTTTCCCTGTGTCAGCGTACTATCTATACATACAGTAATCAATACACAGGTCTTCCCAATGTATGACAGCAATCAGACAGTGTTTTCCATGGTGAAAAGTATATTAAGATTCAACTGAAACCCACAGAGACTTAGGGGGTCATTTACTAAGCAGTGATAAGAGCGGAGAAGTGAGCCAGTGGAGAAGTTGCCCATGGCAACCAATCAACACTGGAGTAACATCTATAATTTGTATACTATAAAATTATACAGAGCTACTGATTGGTTGATGGGGCAACTTCTCCACTGGCTCACTTCTCCACTCTCATCACAGCTTAGTAAATGTCCCCCTTAAACACTTACGGACTTATACAAAAAGCTTATTCAAGGTAGAATTTTATTGGTTGCAGTAAATTTCTGCACGTTGCATCTCGATATTAAATAGGGTTCTTGGTGTGACTTATATGCTTATAGCAAACTTAGCAGCTTTGTATGTTTTTCCCCAGTAGATACAGTGAAGAAGTGTACAGTGAGCAGATCGAAGCAACGCGTTTCGCATCATCATGGCCCACACACTGATGCATTGTACATTGGTGTATAGGACTTAATGATCATTGCAGGCCTCCACTGCAGTGGGATTATGCATCATCACGCCATCCTGGAGGATTGCAAAGAGCCCAGGATGAATCCCAGAAATATAGAAACATCCCAGACATTCAGGGAGAGTCGGCATGTGTGGTTTACAGTATGTGTAACATGCATCACGCTTACTCACCATTGTGAGACATCCCGACAGATAGACACTTCTGGAACCTGCAGTACTGACATTTGTTTCGACTCTTCTTGTGAATGCGGCAGTTGAGCTCACACCGTTCATAAATTAATTTTAACCTGATGGTTCTCCTAAAAAATCCCTGCAGAGATAGTGACATAATTATGAATTATTTTCACGGTGTAATTCAATCTCTTAAGTAATGTAGGACAGATTTGGGGCCCATTAATTAACTATTAATATATGCAAATTCTATTATTTTACTCTAGCTACATACAGTAATAAAAGTTATCAAATATAAGAAACTTAGTACAAAGTAGTGTTAAAACATAATAAATATATTAATAATTAGTAGTACACAGTATAAGGTAATGCACCCTAAAAAGCATATAGAGCAATACTTTGTTGATAATTCACTGATAATAATATTCACAGAAAATAACAGAAAAAACTTCTGTACTAGATTTAATGTAGTTTTAATTTATAGGAGAATATTCAATTAGTGCTGAATTTTCCGATAGTCGGAAAATCTGCACTAATTCGACCTGTGAGTGTTCAATAGCAGCGTTTTCGTCCGTTTTTTAATCCATTGTCTCCATTGCCTTTTCTCTTTTCTTTTCTTTTTTTGTCGAATCGGCATAGGTGAAAACGGACCCTAAAACTGCTGAAAATGCCTGCAAATTTGACAATGCCCGTGCTGTTTTTTCGACTGGTCGAAAAATCCGCATGAGTGAAAACCACGTGGATCAGCGAATTTGCCGCCGATCTGCGTGGTTTTCGCTCGTGCAGATTTTTTGACCAGTCGAAAAAACAGCACGTGCATTCAATAGGTTGAATATCAATTCGACCTAAAAACAGACGAAAAGTGCAGTTTTTTCGACTCGTCGAAAAAAACGGCACTAATTGAATAGCCCCCATAATGTATTAACAATTCGGATTCATTTTAAATAATATTAACAAAACAGAAGAAATTGTCAATCTGGACAATTGTCACCAGAGAATAACATGTTCTGCAGTTCCATAAAGTAATCTGAGCCTTTTATTAAATATGAATATTTAGCAAAATAATCAGAATGATGTGACTATTTGCCATATTAGCTCCCTTCACTCCAGCTTTTAAGCTTTGCAGAACACACCAACTACAGCCAAGCACTGGATTATTGTAGGTATTAGGCTGCATATTTGTGCCTGTGTGCATGTCACTACTGTACAGTATTTGCAAAAAATGGAAAAGAGTAACAAACATTAGCTCACTCATTAATGTCACCCTCAGGCTGTATTGTCATACAGGACAGTGTAAAGGGCCCTACTCACTGGCCGACCCGCCGCCGAGCTGCCCGACGGCGGATACGGCCGACGAGCGACCCGGCGGCGGGGGGGCAGTGACGGGGGGAGTGAAGTTTCTTCACTCCCCCCGTCACGCGGCTGCATTGAAGTGCAGGCAAATATGGACGAGATCGTCCATATTGGCCTGCATGCACAGCCGACGGGAGACCAGCGATGAACGAGCGCGGGGCCGCGCATCGTTCATCGCTGGAGTCTCCACACTGAAAGATATGAACGAGTTCTCGTTCATTTATGAACGAGATCGTTCATATCTTTCAGAAAATCGGCCAGTGTGTAGGGCCTATAAGATGTTCCAACATTCTCAGTGATTTGCGTTGTGCTTATCGGTCTCTGGGCCTAGTTCAGAGCTGTACACTATGCAGTGACGGTCGGTGAGGTGAGGCAGAGCCTTTCCTGTCATACTAACGTATACACTAGAGTTTTGACTATATAAAGTATATGAAAAATACAAAGAGCATATTAGAAATATTTTCTTTGTATTATGCTATTCATTTTTATAGTCAAAACTCTGGAGTAAAAAGTCTATGACAGGTAAGGCAGTGTCTATCTTTTCGGCACATCTCTGATCAAACCTCACCAAATTCCCAGCATTATATACTGCAGCACCTGTGTGTAACACCCACATGTACTTTTTGGCTCATATATTGTGTGTAAATCTGGCTCTGGAACTAGCCAGTGCCTCCTGAGCCATTTACCTCACCACACGTCCCTGACGCTATGGCAAAGTTTTCGCAACTGAGCAAATATCGGCCTGCTGCACGTGTGCTGCGATCACACTGCCATATGTAACGGAGGCTTTGAGATTCCGCTCACAGTGAGGAATTCTTGGCAAAGTGATTGACAGGAAGTGACCATTTGTGGGTGGTAACGGGGAGTGTGAGCAAAAACACAGGCGTGTCATGGCCGGTTTCAGAGAGGGTGTGTATCTGACGTCAGCTGCAATCATGTACGCAGAGAAACATAGTACCTGCACTGCTATCACGGCCAGTCACAAACCTACTTGAGAAGTCGATGTTCCCCACTGTTGCGAACTTGCGTGTAGGCTGCGAATGTGTATGCAGCTGTGAATGAGTTTGCGCTCACTCCGGTGGTCGGCTCTTTTAATTTCTGGGCAGTAGCTTCACTCACTAACATTAGCATCTTCGCAGCCCAGAAAATCGCAATTGCATTAGCGTAAAAGTCTGATTTAGGCCCTGTATTCATTAATCAGTGCTAATTTAGTATTCAGTTCCATGTGAGTATAAGAGGTGGATCTTTAAACACTGAAGCAATGCAACAATGCTCCGGTGCAAAGACAGATGATCTGAATTTCAGCTGTCTTCACGCTTCCTATCACTGTCTGACTCGGCAGTGTTAGTGCACATGCATGACTCGTGGGTTCCTGCTTGCGCATGGAGATCCCGGTGTCTGGCGGAGGTCTCTGAAAGATCCTTTTCACACCCTGGACCTCCTTCTTGAAGGAGCAAGCTGGGGCTTGATGAATTTAGAATACTACACTATTGTCTGGGTACGCCGGGCCACATTGCGACTTGAGATCCCACGGCAAAGGTTTTCCCTTCTTCTAAATTACTTAGTAGCCCAAAGCACAACTCTGTTGCCTATTATTATAAACCTGCAGAACTAGGAAGTAATCTAATGCAACCACTGTGGTACCACGAGACTGATCAAAAACTAACTTCTGATGGGTTACAGTACAACCGTGCACATTACACAATGTTATTAAATAATCGATTGAGCTAACTGGTAACTCTGCCAGTATGTTTACAAGATTCCGTTCAAGTTAATCTTACCACTGAATCACAAGTGTGCTAATTTACAGTGACAATTTAACAATTTAATACAATTTAATAACTGATCTATATGCATCAATGAATGGAGCGAAATAAAGTGGAGAGAGCTGAACTACCAACCAATAAGCTCCTGTCGTTTTTCAGACACAGGGGGAGATGTACTAAGCCTGAAAAGTGATAAATATCACTGTGATAAAGCACCAGCCAATCGGCTCCTAACTGCCATGTCACAGGCTGTGTTTGAAAAATGACAGTTAGGAGCCGATTGGCTGGTACTTTATCACAGTGATATTTATCACTTTTCAAGCTTAGTACATCTGGCCCACAGCCTGAAACACAGCTGTTACTGAGCTGATTGGCTGGTGCTTTATCCCTCTCCACTCTATCACCCTCCAAGCGTTGATGCCCCCTAGTGTTAGTTGATGCAGAGTCTGAATATATTGCAATGTTTAACTGTCTACCACACAATGACTGACAAGTTACCTATCAAAAGTATAATGCAATCAAAGACTGTTTGAGTTAAGTACAGGTAAGTTACCTTACAGCCCTCACATGCGTGGACCCCGTAGTGGAACCCTGAGGCCTTGTCTCCACACACCCGACATTCTATGGCAAGAAAGGAATTGCACGCCTCATCCTGAGATTTATTGAATGAGTGAGTCTTGTCTGAATAGTAAGGCGGAGAAGGAGGCTCCATTTTTATTGTGTCTAGATTAAGAAAAATAAGAGGATATAAAAAAAACCTTCAACAATTTTATTTTGTGTTTGCAGGAATCATCATATTCAGCATAAAGATAAAAAACTGAGAAGAATTCATTGTTTGCTAAATATGGTTATGTTGCCCACAGTTGTGGCAGCCATTTTGCAAGCTAAATCAATGTTCATGGAAACACAACATGTCAATTCACTAGGAACTAGTAATATCATTGAAGTATGAGGCAAACCGAAATGTTCCTTTTACTCTCATCAAAGTCTACGGTATTATACATAATACACCAGTGTTCCAAATTGCTGTGTTCACTAGGCACCAATCTCTATTGTATTTATATATACTAGAAATCCCTGTGCAGTTCTGTGACTATGTGAAAGAAAAGACTTGTCTTTATACAGGTGACTTCTAACAATCCTAATAATTTACATTAGCAGGTATGTTATTCTTTAAAAGACACTATATTATTATATATTATAATAAATTATTCTTAATAATTCCTATTGAAACTATGACAACAGAATTCACTGATTATGATGACATCAGAACTTCTTCTTTATACCGTTATTATTTACAGGATATTTGTAAGAGTTTATACATGTAATAATGTCACTTTTGTACAATACAGATATTTGCTAGAGTTTGTACATGAAGTGTCACTTTTGTGTATTATATATATATTATTTTCAGGAGTTTACACATTTAGTAATATCAGTTGTGTATTACACAGATATAATTTACTAGTTTATATATATCACTTCCATAGATATTATTTGCAGGTGTTTATACATGTAGTAATGTTACTTACATTTTACAGAATTACCTGGAATTTACTGGAGTATATACAGTACATGTAGTAATCTCACTTGTGTAATATACACATAATATTTGCTAGAATTTATAAACGTAGGAATGCAACTTGTGTATTATGCAGATATTTACTGCAGTTTATACATTAATTAATGTCACTTGTGTATTATATAGATATTATTTGCAGGTGTTTATACATATACAGTAGTAATATCACTTGTGTATTAGACAGATATCATTTACCAGTTTATATAAATCACTTGCATTGATATTAATTGCAGGTGATTATACATATAGTAATATCACTTGTGTATTAAACAGATATTATATATATATATATATATATATATAAAACTTGCATTGATATTATTTGCAGGTGATTATACATGTAGTAATGTATGTTACTTACACATTACAGGATTGCCTGGAATTTACTGGAGTATATACAGTACATGTAGTAATCTCACTTGTGTATTATACACATAATATTTGCTAGAGTTTATATATACGTAGGGATGTAACGTGTGTATTATGCAAATATTTACTAGAGCTTATACATGAAGTAATGTCACTTGTGTTTTATATAGATATTATTTGCAATAGTTTATACACATAGTAAGTCACTTGCATAATACAGATTTTTTTTATCTTACAGTAGGCATTTGTTTAGCTGGTCTGTGCTATGGACACGAGAATGGGTCATGTACTGTATTTATAAAATAATCAAGGTGAAATTGGTAAATGTGTGGGAGAGTCAGAAGATTCCTTATAGCTTAGCTGCCACAGTCCTGATTTTCACAGTCTAATTTTTTGGCATCCGAAAAGGGGTGTTACATGCTGACATCTCAAATGGCCTTGGTTTGAAAAGACAGTGGTATGCTTTGGGTGTATTGAAAGATGGCTTATGCTGTATGGTGGTTCATCAGACCCATAAGTGACCTTTAATGAATACACCCCTTAGAGGCCGATGCACTTAGCTGTAAGGCTCTGAGATGCAATGTGAGGCTGCGCACGATTCCCAGTTATTACAGTAAGAAAAACTTGCTTAATATTTTGTTCGGGATCACAGCATTTACATCTAATACTTCTGCCCCTAGACCGGTAACATGACAACTGTGTCTGTATAATGCCATGTTTTATTGGATAGATGCTTTGTATTACATGAAAGTGATATACAAGGCTCCGAGAGCAGTGATGAACAAGGAATGAGTCAGCGTACTTTGGCAGTCTTGTAGTTTCAGGTCATACTTATAATCAGCGTCCATATGGTCGTTTCGGCACAGGAAAGTCTTATCTTCTAGAATTTCTTCATAATGCGGTGTAGAAATACTTGTAAAGTCCACTGTGGCAAATGGCTTAATGTCAAAACCATGGGAGTGGTCCTCGATGCCAGACAGGTCCACTGAGCTAATGCCAAAATTCATGCCCCAAAAGGGCATTTCTGTGTCCACCATGGTTGTTCCTGTTTCCTGAAAGACAATTTACAGATTTTATTATCAGCCTAGAATAAATGCTGCTTGTTTTCAGGACTAATGTCTGTGGGTCACATTCAATTAAGCAAAAGGTTCTGGCACGATGTGCAGCTGCGCAAATATCGGATTCATACAAGAGGAAAACCTTTTTTGTTTTTCACTTGTGTCTTTTTGGTACTTGAGCAATAAACAAGTGAAGTTTTCCAGGTAACCCAAGTTCTATTATCGCCTGAGATTCTGACAGAGCCTTGCAGCTACTTGAATCTATTATTCTATATACTGTATTCTCATCTTACCATATAAATAAGTCAGCCATCTTGGGAGTGCAGGTATTGTAAAAGTACAATATCTTGTGATGCCACCAAAGTGTAAATTGTGGACAATGCTACTCGATATATATTTAATTTGGCTGTCATGACTTGTAATTATAACATTTACCTTTTCTAAAGCATTCCATAAATGACTAAAGAAAAATCCCACATAAAAATAAAAATTCCAATCAGTATGAGAATATGACAATAATACCCCTTTTCTACAACCTGGGTGCGACCTGAATAATTGAACTTGGCTTCAAGCCTTGTCACAGTCATGTTACAGCGGCTTAAAACCCTGTTCACACCGCAGGCTGGACTCGGGTTGGTGGTGGGTCTTCCCTCTGCTGACGCTTGGAGACGCCAGAGAGCAGGCTCTCCACAGACTTTTAACAGGACACAGGTCGAATGGCCTGGGTCACCTGTTTACACTGCAGTCTTACCAGGGTCCGATCCTTGTAGCTACCTGGGTTGGATTTCCGAGTTATTTTTCAAGGACCCTTATCCACTGAACTACAAACCGGGTAGACCTGGCAATAACTCGGGTTATTGCGGAAGTGGAAAAGGGGTATAAGAAACTCATCCAGTGTTATTTTCCAAGCATTGCTCCTACCTAAATGTGAAGCTGTAGCCACAGTAGTTAAAATGTATAACTTTTATGTAGTCAAAGATTACAACAGCATTATTTACAGTAAATGAGCATACGTAGAATAATTCTATCTACACATAAAAATACAAATATTATAATTCTCTATTACATACTTACCTCTTAATTCTCCACATATATGCCTTTGCAGTACAAGTACAGTATGGTGCCAAGAGTGTGAGTAGCACCACTGAGGATGTACCAAATAAATATGTTTGTAAAGGGTGAGGATGAGGTGACGACACAGACTACAACCTTTTTAATAAAGTGCTACTTCCTTCCTCTTAATTGAAACGTGGCATGTTGTTACATCATAACTATACTATGTAATATACGTGTCACCTGATTATGGGGGTTATTCAGAGTTGTTAGCAAACCAAAAAAGTTAGAAATTTAGGTAAACCGTGTTGCACTACAGGTGAGACAGATGTAACGTGCAGAGAGATTTACATTTTGGTGGGTTATATTGTTTCTGTGCAGGGTAAATACTGGCTGCTTTATTTTTACACTGCAATTTACAGTAGATTTCAGTTTGAACACACCCCACCCAAATCTAACTCTCTCTGCACATGTTATATCTGTCCCACCTGCAGTGCACATGGTTTTGCCCAATTGCTAACTTTTTTGGTTTGCTTACAACTCTGAATAACCCGCTAAACCTCCATGAATTACAGAAAAATGACCGTGATTAACAATTTTTTTTTTAAAAGTCTATTTGCATGGGTGTTATAAATATATCAGATTATTGTAGCTAGTTTCCAGTCTGTCAAAATGATGGAACAACATAACAGTAATGTCAGCGCCAGTGACATTACCTGCCCGAACAAAGCAACAACTGAATTGCTCTGTCAGGCGCCATCTAGTGTCCACCAGTGCGCAAAACACTCGAATTCCCCCCATAACGGTGAGGAGCAGCGTTAGACTTTGATTATATAGGGTCACAAGGGTCACATTTTCTGCAGTTTCTCTAAAATCTAAATTTTGTGCAAACTACGAGGCTGCTGCAGACGCTCAGTGCTGGGAGGGGGGGGGATTCATTACCTGGGCCTGTTGGAAGAGGCCCGAGTCCGTGTGCCTGCATAGCCACACTTCCATGATTAAGCCATACCCCCTGCATTGCTAGTTTCCAGCAAGGCTATATACGGCGCTATAGTGTCTTTTGTCATAGTTGCGTCTGCAACATAGGCTAATGTAAGTATCAGCCTTTTCCCTCGTGTGTCTGATTGTTCAAGGGCTGTTACGCCCAATTTGAGCATGTACAGGTGTTATAATTCTGCTGTCTTTAGATGCCACCAGTGGTCGCACCACTGAAACCTGCTTCAGCCCTTTGTTAGATGCATACTTTCCGTTATGGCCTCCACGGTAATCAGTGAAGCATCTGTGCACACAACAATACAATGACACACCCATAACACACCCATAGGCCGGACCACCTCAATGTATCTGAACAGCCACTTCCCAGTCACTGCACAGGACCTCTGCACATTTCTGATACCTTGCGTCTCAATCACAACTGCAGCTTCTCTGTGAATGGGATCCGGATTGAAAGTCGACAGTAACTAGGTCGACAATGTCTAGGTCGACCACTATTGGTCGACAGTAACTAGGTCGACAGGGTGTCTAGGTCGACAGGGTCTTTAGGTCGACATGTTCTAGGTCGACAGGTCAAAAGGTCGACATGAGTTTTTCCCAATTTTTTTCTTTTTTTGAACCTTTTCATACTTAACGATCCACGTGGACTACGATTGGAACGGTAATCTGTGCCGAGCGAAGCGGTAGCGGAGCGAAGGCACCATGCCCGAAGCATGGCGAGCGAAGCGAGCCATGCGAGGGGACGTGGTGCACTAATTGGGGTTCCCGGTCACTCTACGAAGAAAACGACACCAAAATAACAATAAAAACTCATGTCGACCTTTTGACCTGTCGACCTAGAACATGTCGACCTAAAGACCCTGTCTACCTAGACACCCTGTCGACCTAGTTACTGTCGACCAACAGTGGTCGACCTAGACATTGTCGACCTAGTTACTGTCGACTTTCAATACCACACCCCTGTGAATACCCGTAGTATAACACATGCACCGTATGAGATTTAGGTATAGACTCGCAGTAGCAGAAAAATCTATCAACTCTGTGAACATCAGCAATACGTGAGACTCAGAATCATGCCCATACTGTATATACAAAATCCATATAACTGTACAAAAACAAATAGTTTATTCAATTCACCCAGATAGTCCATGTAAACAACCTTTTCTTATGAAGCAGACCACAAGGATACTCCATTTTTTACCATGAAATCAGGACTGCCAAACCAAAAATTGGGCTTTTCTGAAGTATGCCCAAAAATAGTAGCAACATCTAGGGGACAAAAGGCCCCAAAGATTGATAAAAAGATTACAAGATCATCAGTGTGATAGATCTCTATGTTATGGCACAGCAAAGTCAGGAGGGACTATAATTTTATGTGTCAACACAACTGAGGGGGAGATTTATCAAATCAAGGAGGATAAGTAGATGTGTTGCCTATAGCAACCAATAAGAATCTAGCTATCATTTTAGTACAATTTCTAAAGTTTATTAAATCTCCCACTACAGTAAGTACTTGTGTGAGCGTTAGTACAGAAGATAAATCACTGTCTGACACCGTCTATATGCATCATAATGTCCATTGTTATGTAGCCTTAAGGGCCATACACACTAGACGACTATTCTGGCCGATATATATATATATATATATATATATATATTATTTCTGAACCTATTATAATGATTTTTTTATTAAGTTGGTGGCACAGTGGAAATTGGTGGGGCAGTTGGTGAAAAAACTTCATTGGTTCCCCCTTCTACAGCCCTGCCCACACACCCAGAAATGCCTCCCTAATATTAAAATATGTAAATAAGGTGCCAATTCCAAAGATATCTTTCGTCTTTCAAATTGTTTGAAAAATTGCTTAGTGCGTACACTCAATTTCATTTGTCGGGGATCTGGGAAGTTCAAGGGAAATTGCTCATCTTCCACATTGTTCATGTTTCACATTGGTCATATCTTCTAGTGTGTAGGGCCGTTTAGGACTGTCTAGCACACACTAGAAATCCTTAGTGAGGTTTACAAACACCTTCTGGGGTCAAATTTATACAATCCATTATCAGATAAAGTGAAAAACATTTTCATTATCCTACTTAAGGTGGCTGTGGAATGACAGTGTGTGCAGGAGAACCAGTTAGAGGCTGCTCGTTGGTCCTTCCATCCCCAGTGCCCTGCCAGCATCAAACAGCCCCATTTTTTCAAGCGGCGCTTGGACACTAACCACAGGACTCAGACAAAAATTACACAGAATGGGCAAATATTAGCTTTAATGCAGATATTATGGACTTTTTTCCATCAATTTTTAATTTATGATTGTGAGTAAATTTACTGATAGTTGCCAACCCCACTCATCCCCTTATGAAGCAGAAAATGGCACACCTTTCTTTCTATGCAGTTCTGCAGCTATTGTGAAACTTCCCGCTATGCTGATGGAGTTATGAGACATTTACATGTCAGTAACATGAGTCAATGCATTTTCTACTTGTGTAGGCTAGCACATGACAGGGGTCATTCCCCAATACAGGTGCAGATATGTAAATGTATTGTGATCATATAAACAAATCAGATATTACTTGGCAGCCTAGACAGCTCATATTATACAGTAGATTTGCAGCAATGTGGATCAATTGCATGCAATAACTGCAGACCATTGAAAAGTTGAATGTCTCATTTATCTCAGCTGTACTTGATTTGGCGCTGGGACAGCAGTTCAATGCCACCTGTAGTTACCCATTTGCACAGATGGTTTCACACATCAAGCGCTAATACACTTATTACAAATGCCTTTGGCGTACATACAGTAAAAGCTGGGGGGTCTATTCATTAAGCAGTGAAAAGTGTGGAGAAGTGAACCTATGGAGAAGTCGTACATGGCAACCAATCAAGTGCTCCGTGCAATTGTACAGTACGCAAATTATAAATGTTACTTTAATGCTGATTGGTTGCCATGGGTAACTTCTCCACTGGCTCACTTCTCCACACTTTTCACTGCTACATGAATAGACCCATGAGTCTAAGAATGACTTCCACATTTGCCCTTGGTTTACCCATTGCTGCTAAATAAAATCTATGGTACATGTACACAATGAGCTCTTCTGTCCTGCACGAGGACATATCAGTCTACAAAGAAACATCCCAATATGTCAACCACGCTGGAAACTGCCTTCCAGACTCACACCCTGGTGACGCCAACCTGGAAAAAATAAATAATGATGGCAATGACGGTAATTGTGTGCTGACACGGTTGTGCTTGATCTTACATAAGTCTGAATATTTTGTTGTGCTCTCCTTGTGTAGAAGCCACGTAACAGTATGTCACAGCGTATTACACACTTATCATACGAGTTAGAAGAACACATCAGGGTCTTGTTCACAATTGTTCACAGTAAAAATGCAACACATGGAAAGAGGTCAAAGACTAGGACAAATTTGATATGAATCAGAAAACACAAAAACAAATCAGATGAAAAATACCGGCAGCACTGCAATACAGTACAAGTATAAATACTGTTCTATTCTCTATGGATCTCTAGATAATGCATTCAATAAAGTAACACAGGCGTCAATGTAGCTAAATATTATGATCAATTACATAGTGATAATTCCCCACTATTTAGTTGTGTTTTTTTATCCCTGCAGTCCACAGTGCTCTCCTCTGCTGTAACGATCTGTGTTATTCTATTTTTTATTATTTTTTATTTTTAAGGCACCAAAAAGTGTCTGCAGCGCCGTACACGCAATCAACATAGTAACAGTGTAAACTTATATATCAAAGTACAATACAATGTAAATTAACATATCTAGGGACAACATACAAAACAATGTCAGACTAGGTAGGACAAGGGTAGGGCAACTCACAGTGGGGTATATGTATCAAACCATGGAAAGAGATAAAGTGGAGAAAGGTACAGTACCAACCAATCAGCTCCTGACAGTTAAGAACTGATTGGTTGTTACTTTATCTCTCCACTTAACGCTCTACAAGCCTTGATACATATACCCCTGTACCTTGTGT
This sequence comes from Pseudophryne corroboree, assembly GCF_028390025.1. NCBI lineage: Eukaryota > Metazoa > Chordata > Amphibia > Anura > Myobatrachidae > Pseudophryne > Pseudophryne corroboree. The sequence continues at coordinate 379,773,059 of NC_086452.1, read as the reverse complement.
GGGAAGAGGTGGTACGTTGCAGCGATGGGAGGCAGTTCATTTATGGTCATTATTTCTTTTTTATTTTCCTCCCTTTATATGGTCTAAATTTTTTAGATTTTTATTGTGCCAGTTTATGACTTCACATTGCAATGCACTATAATGTATATGTGTTTTTACAGTGTGGAAGTCCTTCATTTAAAAGGAAAAATAAATAAAACCTATTGCAACTATTCAACAGTCCAGAGATAAAATCATTCATACATTTAAACAACTGTGAATTTTGGATACATGTAATTCACCAAACAAAAATGTTTTTTTTGTTTTTGTTATATTTATTGAATATTTTGTCGATCCATCAAATGTCTCAATTCTGGCCCCAATGTCTATGAATTACATAGACATCTATTTAAGCTTCCACTTACAATAAAAATATTCGGAGAATTCTGTCATAACATCCAGCATGTTATAAAGATAATTCCAATAATTCCTCTCGAGAAGAAACAACTTGTTCCATAATGGGATGACTCATTCAGACTGGCATTCACCTCATTTTTTCCCCCCACAATAATAAAAAAGTAAAATATTTTAGTATTTATTCAGACACCAATACTGAACATTAATGACACAATTAGCTGATAAGGAACTGTCTTCATCTCAACCTCTGTCCTCCTTGGAGATCCAACCAATCTAATTTTAGACCATCTGACCACTGGTATCTGTCATAACAAGCAATGTGACTGGTGTGAGGATTAATTTGGATGAGTAATCCTTAATGATCCAGTTATTAATGACTTTTGCCCTATTAAGAACAAATACTGTAAATGCCGTCACAGGATAGGACCTCTTCTTATCTAAAATAACAAGGGTATTATTAAAAAGCCAAGCAGAAGCATTCTATTGGCATGCCACGCATTTGGGTGTAAAAGATCCCATATGTTAGAAAAGCATTAATTCTACCACTTTCAGACTGAACCCATCCGGATTATTGAACACGCGTTGGACCTCAGTTTTAGCTCCTATACCCCTTTCACACTTCATCATGGCCCCAGATTATTCTTGGGTCGACCCCTTCACACTAAACCCGTAGTCTGCCCTGCATGACACTTTAGACACTCCCTTTAGGTGGTCCTCTAGTTACACAGCCAATCAGCTGCTTTGAAAGGTAACCTGGGTTGAATAACTAGAGTCGGACCATTCACACTGCAGACGACCTGGGTCGGTCCCTTAAAGGCAGGTGACTTAAAGGCAGGTAAGCAGTGTAATAAAGCAATGAGGAAGGCTAGTCAGATGCTTGGGTGCATTGGGAGAGGAATCATCAGAATAAATAAAAAAGTAATAATGCCGCTGTATAGGTCATTGGTACGGCCTCATCTGGAATACTGTGTTCAGTTATGGAGGCCATATCTTCAAAAAGATATTAATACATTAGAGACTGTACAAAGAAGGGCAACTAAAATGGTGCATGGCCTACATCACAAAACATACCCAGAAAGACTAAAGAATCTCAACATGTATAGTTTGGAGCAGAGAAGGGAAAGGGGGGGGATGATAGAAACTTTCAAATATATCAAGGGTTTTAACAAAGTCTAGGAGGGAAACATTATTCAAATGAAGAGAGGGAATATTTCCGAGGACATGCACTGAGACTGGAGGGGGGGAGGTTCAGGGGAAATTTGAGGAAAAATTACTTCACAGAAGGGTAGTGGACAAGTGGAATAGCCTCCCATCAGAGGTGGTAGAGGCTAAGACAGTAGAACAATTTAAACGTGCATGGGATAGACATAAGGATATCCTTACAAAGAAATAAGGATCAAATAAGGTTTGAAATAAAAATATGGTATCTGCTGTCAAATTATATGTATCTATGTATCTATGTCCCGTGAATAACCCTGATAGCAACAAGGGTCGAGGCTTTGGCATTCTGGACACGGTCCACCCTTCCACACTGAGCCAGGACCCAGGCAGCCCCAGCAACATCCCAGGTTTTTCGCTCAGTTTGCAAGGGGTATTATAGTTTTCTTTTGTATAACTATTATGTCTAAGAGCCGTGGTGCACTGCCTTTCAGCAGGGCCGTCTTAACGGCATTGTAGGCCCTGGGCAAAGCAATGGACTGGGGCCCCTACTCACACACTCATGGGAATACATAAGAAAAAATCATAACTTACTCCTCCTGTGGTCCCGCACCATTTCTCCACATGCTATCATACAGTGAATGGGTGTCAGCACTATGATTGGTAGATAGCTCCAGCCATCCACCAATAAGAATGCTGACAGCCATTCAATGTCTGTCTGCAAGCTGGGAGGCAGGTAAGGAATGCTGCCAGGCCGCTCTTATTGTGTACAATTCACAATCAGAGTTGCCAGGAGAGGGGGTGTTTGAACTGGAGAACCACAAGCTTATCATTGTCCCTTCTTTTCACACATCCTCTGCCATTAATGGAGCTGTATCTCTCTAGCTTTATCCGTTCCAAAGGCTTGCTACTTTTGGCTGCACTGTAAAAAGCATATGTACCTCTGTTATCAACTCATACATCCCAAGTGATTTTTGGCTGAGATTATATCATAGATTGAACACCTTTAATTGTTCATCACCATAAGGCATAGTGTTGATTCTGTGGGACTCATAGAGGTGGCCATTGAAAACTGATGGTTGGCTACCATTGATGGACCCAATCAGATGGAAATGGCTTTTTCATTCAATGTCAGGATTGCAATGTCTGCCACCACTGCATGCTTGTGTCTGATGCTCATCCATGGAGCATTCTGTCAAATCATCTGCAGACTCTCAGAAGCTCACATGCACCATATAATCATTGATGTTTAAACAATCAAATGGTTACCTTGCAATGGCTATATGTCACTGCACGGCATGTTGTGATGGCGGCAACACTGCCAGTACTTGATCGGCATCCTGCAATGACCATTGCTACCGTGAGAGAAACTGGAGGTCACAGGGGTAACTGCACAGGGGGTGGTGCTGCCAATCATTGTCATCATGGTCCCATCTAGGGATGTAGTTATGTGACCGGTGGGCCTGCATCCCGCCCCCTTGGAATCCTGACAGTCGGCATGCCTACTCTAGCAGGGAGTATTCCCACTCATGGGTATCCACGAGCCCGCAAGGGGCTTGCTGCGCTCGCCCCCCCCCTTCCCGCCGGCCATCTTGATGCCAGGATCCCAGCGTCGGTATGGTGACCGGCAGTCACGCATACCCAACCAACCATCTATGGTGCATAATGCTGCAATTTCCAGCATATTTTGCAGAGAGAGAGAGACGGGACCACACATCCAATCCACTGCAGAAGTGGACGGGATGCTGGAGTTTTTTACTCTACTGAGATCATGAAAATCCTGAACAAGAATGTCCTAAGTTCATAAGATTTGCAACTGAGCTCTTTGAATTCAGCTATATTGTAATGTTATGTAGCTGTGTTTGTACTAAAGACTAGGGTACGGGTGCAATGCCGTCAGAGTTGGCCGGAGGTGGGGGCTGCTGGCCGAACTCAGACTTTTTGTTTAAAGCGCTGCGCTGATCATTTACAAGGCAATACCATGCCTTGTAAATGATTGACGCTTTAAAAAAAATGCCCTAGTACAGCTAGCAACCCCAACTTTCGGCCAACTCTGATGGCATTACATACAGCCCTATAAAGCATATATAATTATCACTTGGTAAAGAGAGTATCTCTTTAATTTCCGCACCTTTCTTTTGTAGTTACAGGTTGAGTATCCCATATCCAAATATTCCGAAATACGGAATATTCCGAAATACGGACTTTTTTGAGTGAGAGTGAGATAGTGAAACCTTTGTTTTCTGATGGCTCAATGTACACAAACTTTGTTTAATACACAAAGTATATGAAACATAAATGCATTCTGTGCTTAGACTTAGGTCCCATCACCATGATATCTCATTATGGTATGCAATTATTCCAAAATACGGAAAAATCCGATATCCAAAATACCTCTGGTCCCAAGCATTTTGGATAAGGGATACTCAACCTGTAATATGACAACTAGTGAACTCGGTTCTCACGGAGTTCACTAGCTAGAGAGCACTAACAGTTTTCCAGGTCACCTGTGGACTTTTAAAATTTGGGCACTGCTATTAAGTAGTTAGGACTGCTGTATCAGAGAAGCCGTGAAGTGGCCAGCAGCTTAAACATGTGTTTGCAAACATTTGTGACAAATTCTCTGAATTTTATTACCAGATAGATTCAGGGATGGTTACAGGTAATTTTCAGTGTGCGGAAGGGAATTTGGGGGTGGGGATTTGCACCCCCCTTCCTCTTTGTTTGTCTGTCTATGACCCCTCCCCCTTCCAGCACCTGATATATAATTATCTCCAGGTATGATTGAGCAGCTTCCAAATTGTTTGTCTGCTTGTGAGCATGAGGCATTGAATGGGAGCAGCATTTGGAAGGCATGCTGTTCCTTGTAGTGCCAATGGGAGATCCTGGGGGTGGCTCCCTGGTAAGTTAGCTCTCTGTCAGGAAATGTTTTAGTATTGACCTTTATCATGAGGCGTACTGTGACAAATTACATGGCCCAATGTGGGCACTGCTATTAAGTAGTTAGGACTGCTGTATCAGAGAAGCCGTGAAGTGGCCAGCAGCTTAAACATGTGTTTGCAAACATTTGTGACAAATTCTCTGAATTTTATTACCAGATAGATTCAGGGATGGTTACAGGTAATTTTCAGTGTGCGGAAGGGAATTTGGGGGTGGGGATTTGCACCCCCCTTCCTCTTTGTTTGTCTGACTTTTAAAATTTGACAGCTGGTGATACATAATGCCTCTGCTGGGTGATGTGGAAAACATGACCTGTTGCTTATTGGATGGGGTTTGCTGGTCCCTAGGAGGGCACCCTGCCAGGCTATGGATTACTGGGCAACAAGGGAGTTCCGGATTGTGGATTGTTTAATATATGTATATATATGGCGTGGTGAGAGTATGGCGCCACAAGTATAGGTGTATAGGCCGGCTATAAGATTTAAAAATGTATACGTAAAATGTATTAGCCAAAAAGTGTAGACACTCCTTTAGGAATAAAAGGTGTCAGCTGACCCCAATAGATAGGCAGTGATAAGCTGCCTGTTAGTTAAAAATGTGCAAGGGAGGGTAGGGGTAATAGCGACTCACAGTGTCTACACATAAAAGGATATATATATGAAGAAACGATAAAATACGTATTTCTAAAAAACAGGGGGAAATTTATTATAAAACAATTATAAAATTACAAAATTATAAAATTACAATAAGAGAATTGTATATTTTTGGATGGTCTAAAAAGTTGTGAAGAAAATATAAAAATATGAGGGTTGGATTTAAAACATGAATTTAGACTAATAAAAACATAAAAAACATAACTGGAACAATAAAAGTATATAAAGGTATTTTCAGATAAGAGAAAGGTGCTTATCTTAAAAAAGGAAGGTCACTTGAGGTATACCCAACGCGTTTCGTCCATCTGACTTCATCAAGGGGTAGAGAGCTACTGAGCAGACATTCTATTTATAGCCAGAGTGGTTAACAATGTAACTATGACATCACTTCCTGTTTGGGACTACTTGGTTAAGCAATTAAAAACGGCCTCATGAAAATTAAGATCTAGATGTTGCCAGGGATAGATCTAGGGAGCTTAGTCTGCATGGGATGAGTTTAGTTAAAAAACGAGTGTCTTAACTGGTATTACAACATAAAATAGAGTGAGATGTGTCCAGGAGCGCTTTTTGCCCCACTTCCGCCCCGCTTCCTGTGTCCAATTCCGCGTACTGCGCATGCGCGCGATGCCCCGTTTCCGGTCCTCGCGTCTCTTTGCAGGCGTTGCGCTGCCACACTTCCTGTGTGTGTGCACAGCGCATGCGCACGGCGTTCCGCTTCTGATATCAGCATATCTGTGTGGGCGCTGTGCTGCTTGTGTCTTAAATGGTGATTGGATCAATTGAGTTGTCAGTCATCACGGCGGCCATCTTTAAGGAGCCATATTAGGCAGGACACGTTCATTGAGTGGTTTTTACAGCTTATGCCGAAATACATAGAAAAACAGATAAAGCAGAGATTAATAACTTATAGGTTGTTCAGTTCATTATAGGGTTGGGGCATAAGGAAGGTTATATTGGAAGGAGATCATACTACTTGATACTTAATTTTCAGAATTCTATATATGCAAAATGAGACAAGTAAACTGCTAACTGCGCTATTTATATATTAGTGAAGCATTTATATATAAAACTATATTCATTAGTATAAGGCCAATATATGGTGTCTTATTCAGTGATGCATAGTGCTTATCTATACAATAAAAAATATATATTTGTTTCAGAACATTGTGCTTATAGTGTGTTGAATTTTTGCACCAGTGAGGGGTATATATGAATAAAAAGTGCACATGCCACAAAAGGGTGGAGGAGTGTTAAACTGTGTACATTGGTGTACAAACAATTTTTTGTGTAATGAGAAATTAGATAATGGACAGAGCGTAAGAAAACAATAGATATATTGCACAGTTTTATCTGTCATTACACAAAAAATTGTTTGTACACCAATGTACACAGTTTAACACTCCTCCACCCTTTTGTGGCATGTGCACTTTTTATTCATATATACCCCTCACTGGTGCAAAAATTCAACACACTAAGTATAAGCACAATGTTCTGAAACAAATATATATTTTTTATTGTATAGATAAGCACTATGCATCACTGAATAAGACACCATATATTGGCCTTATACTAATGAATATAGTTTTATATATAAATGCTTCACTAATATATAAATAGCGCAGTTAGCAGTTTACTTGTCTCATTTTGCATATATAGAATTCTGAAAATTAAGTATCAAGTAGTATGATCTCCTTCCAATATAACCTTCCTTATGCCCCAACCCTATAATGAACTGAACAACCTATAAGTTATTAATCTCTGCTTTATCTGTTTTTCTATGTATTTCGGCATAAGCTGTAAAAACCACTCAATGAACGTGTCCTGCCTAATATGGCTCCTTAAAGATGGCCGCCGTGATGACTGACAACTCAATTGATCCAATCACCATTTAAGACACAAGCAGCACAGCGCCCACACAGATATGCTGATATCAGAAGCGGAACGCCGTGCGCATGCGCTGTGCACACACACAGGAAGTGTGGCAGCGCAACGCCTGCAAAGAGACGCGAGGACCGGAAACGGGGCATCGCGCGCATGCGCAGTACGCGGAATTGGACACAGGAAGCGGGGCGGAAGTGGGGCAAAAAGCGCTCCTGGACACATCTCACTCTATTTTATGTTGTAATACCAGTTAAGACACTCGTTTTTTAACTAAACTCATCCCATGCAGACTAAGCTCCCTAGATCTATCCCTGGCAACATCTAGATCTTAATTTTCATGAGGCCGTTTTTAATTGCTTAACCAAGTAGTCCCAAACAGGAAGTGATGTCATAGTTACATTGTTAACCACTCTGGCTATAAATAGAATGTCTGCTCAGTAGCTCTCTACCCCTTGATGAAGTCAGATGGACGAAACGCGTTGGGTATACCTCAAGTGACCTTCCTTTTTTAAGATAAGCACCTTTCTCTTATCTGAAAATACCTTTATATACTTTTATTGTTCCAGTTATGTTTTTTATGTTTTTATTAGTCTAAATTCATGTTTTAAATCCAACCCTCATATTTTTATATTTTCTTCACAACTTTTTAGACCATCCAAAAATATACAATTCTCTTATTGTAATTTTATAATTTTGTAATTTTATAATTGTTTTATAATAAATTTCCCCCTGTTTTTTAGAAATACGTATTTTATCGTTTCTTCATATATATATCCTTTTATGTGTAGACACTGTGAGTCGCTATTACCCTGTCAAAGTCAGAAAAATATCCCTATACACGCTGCCATATTTGCACCTCACGCTGGTCCGCGCTGCGCATGCGTGTGCTTTCCCGTGATAGCGCATACCCGCTGATGCGTGCACCCGCTCGCATCGGTATGCGTATTTACGGTAAAGAGTATGTAGTCGTAGCGTGCGACCCAATCGTTACATATTTTCACAATTAATGTAGTTTGTAGACCATGATCCCTTTGATAGATTCTGAAAGTTTGGTTAATATGGAATGTCCCTGAACGGAGGAATCCCTCTTTGTATTGTGCTAAGGGCCTAACAGGAATCATACAGCAGTGTTTGGTACCCATCGGAAGAGTATTTAAATAGCAATATTCCGGTGTTGGTTTGGAGCGTATTAATCGCTCGTGCGGATAGTTATGGACATAAGAAGTTTATGTCCATTTCTATTATTTACTCATACTCAGGTATGCGGCGGGAAACCTAGTTTCCCACCCACCTGAGCCGTTTGAAATCGTCACAGCCCACCTGTATGAATCACCCTATGACCTTTTGTTATAGTGCGAAGCCGAATTCCTGCGTCCAATGGACAATGAGGTTGTAGGGACCATTAGATTGCATTGTGTGAGTAGCATAAAAGACGGGCCTGTGGCATCCAGCCTTCACTTCTCATCAAACGGTTCTCATTGCTGATAATCGGGAAGCTGGATGTCCAGAGGCGCATGCGATCATACCCTTTGTGCGTAAGTTTTTCTCCGTAATCATATTGTCTTACTGTGAGCCAATCTCTCTCTCTCTCCGTCTCTCTCTCTCTCTCCCTTCTCTTTTTCTCGTATCTCCCATTGACTAATATTGTATTGTATTAGATCAGCATAGTATTGTATTGTATTTCTTGTATAGTTATTCGGTTAGGAAGTCTCTGTTATATTGTAGTGTATCATTTGTACTGTGATTCTTTTTGCAAGTATAATAGTTATAATACAGATAATAGGCTTTGGACCCTAAACCAGTATCTGTGTATTTCCTATAGTTTTAAGTGTTCACTTGAGCGTCGGTGACGCTCAAGCAGCTTTGTAGTTAGTCAGGTTACACAAGGTTGCACTTACACCCTGTATTCACATTAAGGTATTCTGTGTATTTCATTGATAAAAGGTTTAGACAAAGGTATAGCGTTGTGAGCGTCTGCGCCGCTGGTGATCTCCTCGTGGTCTCGAGCGTCCGCTACGCCATAGCGAATCATTACTCTAATCATCACCAATAACTTGTTGTCCTGTGATCACTGGGCCGTGAGCGAACGTGACGCTTGAGCGTCTCGCCTACGGCTAAGCGATCGTTACGCAACTAGCGTACCCTTACGGTACTTCTTAAGTAAACAGCGTACTGTGTTCTTAGACTTCATTAAGGGTTGTTTATACGACAAAGGAATTTAACATTGTCAATTGGGGGACTCGTCCTGTCCTTCTCATATCTGCACTAGGTAGATCAGCAGACATTATCCCCCAGCAAAGGGTGGGAGGTTGTCTCGCAGTGCTGACGGGATAAGCGTCTGCTTCACTTAGATAAAGAGTGCTGAAGGAATCCGGGAACCGGAAGTAAGAACAAAACGCTTGTGTCTTTTAAAACTGTTTATTTTTCTTCTGTCTTGCGTATATACGCACGCATACATATATATATCTGCATTTCTTTTCCATCTGTGTATTTCATAAATTTCGTATATCACTATTCCTGTTTGCCAATTTTTATAGTTGATAGAAAGTGCTAAAAAAAAAGATTTGCTGTTATTTCATAATAGAGGTAATAGTTAAAAGTGTAGACAAACACACAGGTTTGCCTGGGAGATAAGGCAAAGCCAGTGGGGTACGCGGTAGATGATCAGGGATCATTTACATTGATAAAAGTATATTGTGTTACGGTGGATCTTTGTTTTGCGTACACGTGTCTCTAACAAAGACTAGCGTACGCAATCCAAAGGCCGACGCACGCAGCGTTCATTACGCAACGTAGCGTCCGGTTACGCCCACGTAGCTCAAGTAACGCAAAGGCGATAAGTAACGCACAGCGGTAGATAACGCGACGCGGTAAATAACGCAAATCTATTTTTGGAAAATTTGAAATTTAGTTTAACAGATCCTGCTCCTAATTGGTAACACAGCTGGGCTAAAGAAAATTTCTGCGCAGAAATAGATATAGAAACGAAAGTGTACATGTGTTGAGTGAGTGTGTTTTTTATTACATAAGTTTATATAACTTAGAGGTTGAACCAAAAAGAAATCGGGTAGGACATACGTGTAAGTGACATATACGGTGGCTAAGGAGGCATCCTTGGTTAAATAAAATATGAGCATTAGAGTATAGCGGGTCACAAGGTAACAAGACCAGGAGGTCACAAGGTAACAAGACCAGGAGGTCACAAGGTAACAAGGCCAGGAGGTCACAAGGTAACAAGACCAGGAGGTCATAAGGTACAAGAAGGTCCGCTATAAAGGTACAAGAAGCACAACCCCGGGGGTTGGTGCTAAAACCCATATAGGCCATTGGAAGCTCTGGCTGAAGGAATTCGCAGCCGCAATTTTCGATTCCATTGATCTCTCAGTACATAACAGGTAGTGCTTATGTACTGAACGATTGTACCGCACGTAATTGTGTGCAGTAGTTAGTAATCTGACCTAATACCATTAGAGTAAAGTGGTCACAAACGCTATTTGTACATTCTGACGTGATTTGTGTAATTTTTTATTTTTAAAAGGGAAGTTCGCTGGTCACTCAGGAACTATCTAACAACCTCACCTTTACTGGAAAGAGTAAGTGTCCTGCGGGTAACCCTCATATGTTCCAGTAAATAAAGGTTCACAGGGGCCCTGAGTTGGGTACAACAGCTCTGGATACAGTGATTGCAGTACTGGCCAACGTGGGCGAGAAGTGAGTGGGGTACTTGGTAAACCGCCACCGCCAGCCTGCCCAGGACATCTTGGTTTGTTTGTAAGGGTTCGCTGAAAACCTTGATATAAAGATCCAAGGAGGAATAAGCAACACCTGCAGATCATGGGGGCCAATTGTTCAGGTAGGGGGCGATCAACCTCGGTTCGGGTTGATTCAGAGAACCGACCAGTCGGGTCGGCAAGATACATCATGTGTGAAAAATACGGAAGTCACACAGAGGTTTTATGTGATGAATGGGAGAGAATGACTGTACAAGACAGGGAGAAGTTCCCAAGAATAGGTAGCTTCAGTCCAGAAGTGTTACAAAATTTAAGGAGGAGGATATGTCTCATAAAATCAACAAAGAGACGAATTCAGCATCATGATTATTTACAGCTGTGGCAACAGGAAGGTGAGATACAGAGAGGTTTGGCTCTGGCGGCGGGATCTGGGGCAGTCAGGAAACTGATCGCCACAGCCCCGCCACCACCATACATAGCAGGAGAGGAGTTGATTACGGAGAGAAACGCACTGGGTTGTAAAACACAAACACTTAGTAACCCTGTAAATGTTAATGATGTTAACCAAGTAACTCATGCAAGTATTAACCCGTGCAAGTTGTACCCTGTTTTGAACTTTCCTCAGGAGTGTGATCAAGAAGACGATCCAGCAACAATTTCAGCTCTCTCTCTAGCGGCCACCATAGCAGAGACCACAGTAGGCACAGCAACACCCACGAGATTAGCGAAGGCCCCTAGCGGAGGGATAGGTGAGGTCGTGTCAACGGGTAAGTACGGCACCATGCATTATACTGAAACAATTTCACCACAAGTTGTAGAATCTACACAGAATGAGGTTGTTAGAGTTAACCCTGTTAGAGTAATAGCAGTTCCCAATGGGAAAACAGATGTATCAGGAGCCACTCCCATAAGGAACATTGCCATGTACACTCCATTTTCCCGAATGGAATTAAGAACAATAGTGTCTGAATTTCCTGACCCCAGGAAAGACTTAGTTGCTAGCCAAAAATACATCAGGGATCTAGGTAACACTGTAGAACCCAACAACAAGGATTGGCAGATACTGCTAAGAGCTTGTTTACCTTCAAATGTCGACTCAGTTCAATTCTTAGCTGATTGTGGACTAGATAAAGATGTACCACTTTCAGATGTGTACAACAAAGATAACGTAAAAAGGATAAATTTACAGCTAAAGGAGTATTTCCCAGCCGTTGTTAAATGGAACAAAATATTCTCCATTAGACAAAAAGAGTCCGAAACGGCAACAGAATATTTTCATCGGGCACTATTAGAAATGGCAAAGTACACTGGAATAGAAGACATTAGGACCAACCCAAACCACCAAGAAGTAGCAGTATCTGTACTGATGGATGGTTTAAAGGAAACATTAAAGACTAGGGTTCAGACCACGCAACCATGTTGGCGAGGTCTGTCGGTGTCCACATTGAGAGAGGCTGCTATTGATCACGACAGAAACATCACTAGACACAGGGAGTTGCAAAGTGATAAGTTGATGGCAGTAAGTATACAGGCGCTGACCACAAGGCAGCCTGCGTATGTACCACCGAATCCTGTGGGTAAGTCAAGTGTAATAACATGTTTTTCTTGTAACAAACAGGGACACTATGCACGAGACTGTAGAACAAAGAGTGTACAAAGATCTTTTCAACCCCCTAGACAACGACACGACACACGACATTGGGATCAGGGTCCACAGAGGCGGAGTTTTGAGCCACATACAGGGGAAACAAAAAGATACCCCCCGAACAGAGATTGGCATGCCTCTGGTAGTTCCCAGCTAACTCCCCCACAAGTAGTTGCTGCCAACGGGATTCAGGGAGGTCAGCATACCCAATAGGGGTGTGGCCATACCTGTAATCTGCAGCCAGTGAAATTGATTGCCAGTCTTGGAAGTGAACCAGAGATTGCAATCAATGTAGCTGGTAAAACCTTAAACTTTCTTGTAGACACAGGGGCGGCCAAGTCAGTGATAAATTCGACAGTGGGCATGAGAACCACTGGTAGGACAGTTCCAGCCATGGGAGTAACCGGAGTAGTCCAGCACTACCCTGTTAGCAAACCAGCCGAGATTACAATAGGGCCTTTGCATACCAAGCATTCATTTTTGCTAGCTGCATCGGCACCAACCAATCTCCTGGGAAGAGACTTACTATGTAAAATGGGTTGCGTCATTTATTGTACTCCTGAAGGTGTATTCTTGGACATTCCTGAGAATCACGCTCAGGAAGTACGAGACATGTTAGACTCCCCATCAAAATTAATGTCACATCCCATTATGACAAATAGGAATCCATCCCAAATAGAAGAGATGACATCTCAGATACCAGAGTCACTTTGGACAAAAGATGGACAGGACACTGGATTAATGGCAAACGTAGCTCCAGTAGTTGTACAAGTAAAAGATGGTAGGATAGCTCCAAAAATCCCACAGTATCCTCTGAAGCCAGAGGTGGAGTTAGGAGTTTTCCCAGTAATAGAGCGCTTGCTACAACAGGGCATTCTAGTAAGAACGTCCAGCACAGCAAATAGTCCCATCTTCCCTGTTAAAAAGAGTGGGGGGAGGGGTTACAGGCTAGTGCAGGATCTAAGGGGGATTAACAAAATAGTTGAGAGTCAGTTCCCCGTAGTGCCAAATCCAGCTGTCATCCTAATGCAAATTCCTCCCACTGCCAAATTTTTCACTGTTATTGACCTCTGCTCCGCATTCTTTTCGGTACCTCTGCACCCTGACAGCCAATATTTGTTTGCATTCACATACAGAGGAGTCCAATACACGTGGACTCGGTTACCCCAAGGTTTCATAGACAGTCCAAGTATATTTTCTCAGGCTTTGCATGATTGTTTACAGTCTTTCCAACCGGAGGGTGGATCAGTATTGATACAGTATGTAGATGATTTACTACTGTGTTCAGATTCGCTGGAAACTTCCCTGAAGGATACGAAACAGCTCCTGTTTCATCTTTCAGACACAGGACATAAGGTTTCCAAAGACAAGTTGCAATTATGCCAACCTAAGGTAAAATATTTGGGACACTGTCTAACACAAGGACTGAGACACCTGACCGCTGATAGAATCCAAGCCATTAGAGACATGACACTGCCACAAACCCAGCAACAGATCAGGACGTTTTTAGGAATGTGTGGGTATTGCCGTAATTGGATCCCAGGGTTTTCCATATTGGCGTTACCTTTGCAGGAAATGGTCTCCTCAAACAAACCTGATAGGATCTCGCATACAGACGAATCCGAAACAGCATTTGAGAGACTCAAACAGTGCCTAACGCAGGCACCAGCACTAGGTATGCCAGACTATGGGAAACCCTTTGAACTATACGGAACAGAAAGTGCTGGTTGCGCAGCAGGTGTACTAACCCAAAAACACGGTGATGCCAGCAGGCCAGTTGCATACTACAGCGCTCAGCTAGACACGGTAGCGCGATCCCTCCCCACATGCTTGCGTAGCGTCGCGGCGATAGCATTGCTAGTGACAAAAAGCGAAGATGTCGTGCTAGGCCACAACCTCACAATCCATACACCACATGCAGTATCTGCCTTATTGAATTCTGCCCAAACCAGACACGTTTCATCAGCAAGGTTTACAAGATGGGAATTGGCATTAATGGCCCCAGTAAACATCACCATAAGGAGATGCAGCGCATTAAATCCTGCGACATTTCTCCCAGGTGTGCCTGGTCAGACACAAAGGGTGGAAGGTGAGAGTGATGGGGAAGGAGGATTTAATACAAAGGAAGACACACATGATTGTATGGAATATTTGACCCAAAATTTTACCGCAAGGCCTGACATCAGTGACAATCCACTGGAAGATGCAGAACTCACGTTCTACACTGACGGTAGTTGTCATAGACAGTCAGACTCGGGAGACTTGTGTACTGGATACGCAGTCGTAGATGACCAAGACACCATAGAAGCGGAACCGCTAGGTCCACCTCACTCAGCCCAGGTTGCTGAACTGGTCGCCCTAACCAGAGCATGTGAATTGGCTAAGGGTAAGTCAGCCAATATCTACACCGATTCTAGATACGCCTTCGGGGTAGTACATGATTTCGGAGCCCTATGGCGCCTCAGAAATTTCATGACGGCAGCTGGTACACCGATAGCGCATGCAGCTTATATAAAAAGGCTTCTAACAGCGATACAGGAACCCGACAGAGTGGCTGTTATCAAATGTAAAGCACATACATATAGTCAAGACCCAGTGTCACTTGGTAACAGCCGAGCAGACGAAGCAGCTAAGCTTGCAGCTGCTACCCCCATACAGACAGACATCACACAACTGATGGTATTTAATACCATCAACACACAGAAGTTGTGTGAGATGCAGAATTTGTGTTCCACACAGGAAAGAGCAGTCTGGAAGGCAAAGGGATATGGCCAGGAGTCCTCAGGGCTCTGGACGGATGGACATGGTAAACCAGTGGCCCCCAGAGCATATCTTCCATGTCTGGCTGAGGCAGCTCATGGGTTGACTCATCTAGGCAAGGAGGGAATGTGCAAATTGGTAAGAGCATACTGGTGCGCCCCAGGATTCTCCTCTCATGCGGGTAAAAGAGCAATGTCATGCCTTACCTGTCTGAGAAAGAATATTGGAAAAGCAATACCTACAGAACCATCCCATATCCCACCTGCCGGCGGCCCTTTCCAGGTAATACAAATTGACTTCATTCAATTACCCCCATGTCGAAATTTGAAATATGTACTTGTTTGTATAGATGTTTTCTCGAATTGGGTCGAAGCATTTCCAGCAGCTACAAATACCGCTATGTTTACAGCTAAGAAAATTGTGCAGGAATTTGTATGTAGATATGGTATCCCTAGAATCATTGAAAGTGATAGGGGTACCCATTTTACCGGTGATGTCTTTCAAGGAATGTGTAAATTAATGGGTATTGATAGCAAGCTGCACACTCCGTACCGTCCGCAGGCGAGTGCAAAGGTCGAAAGAGTGAACAGCACTATTAAAAATAAATTGAGTAAAGTAATGGCAGAGACAGGATTGACGTGGCCAGAAGCTTTACCCATTGTTTTGTATAGCATCAGAACCACTCCCAGGTCCCCTCTTAACCTGTCCCCTTTTGAAATTCTGTTTGGTCGACAACCGCATGTCATGATTAACCCTCAGGATGATTTGAAATGTAACAATGAAGTAACTGTAAAATACTTGATTAACATGAGTAAGCAGTTGAGGAATCAAAATGATAATCTGAAGTTGGTGATTCCTGATTTACCAGATAGTAATTGTCATGACATTGAACCTGGGGATTATGTAATGATACGAAATTTTCTACGTTCAGGTTGTCTTATTGATAGATGGGAAGGACCATACCAGGTCTTATTGACTAGCACCACAGCATTGAAGGTTGCTGAGAGAGAGACTTGGGTCCATTCATCCCACTGCAAAAAGGTTGCTGATCCAGAGAGGTCCCGTGATAAGGAACAGACGGTAGAGGTTGTATCACTGGAGTGTCTGTTCCAGGAGGACTGAGGCGGCACCTGAGCCTTGAAGACCGAAAGCAGTTGTTGACTCCCTTCCCCCTTTTATTGTTTTTCTCCACTTCCCATCCCCTCTCCCTTAAAATTTCTTTTTCCCCCTTCTCATTCTTCTCTATTTCCTCCTCGAAGATGGACTTGCCCCAAGAGACTGTGATCCGGATTTTGATGTTAACCATGATGTTGACCAGAGCAGTCTGTTCCGGCGAGAGTACCATAGAGGTCGAGAGAGGTTCTGGAATGGGTTCCGATTATGATGATGGAGGCGTAGTTTTCCAAGATCAACCAAACCAACAAGCAAAGGCGAGTATCAGAAAACGATCCAATAGAAGAAATTGTGATGGATTGTTAGCTGAAGAAAACTGTAAATGTAGGCTCTGTGACAATTTGATTGAGGATGGGTGCATAAAGAAATGCCAATCCAGTTTTAATATCCATATGGACCGGCATCCATTGAGTGACTATCACTCCTTAGTGGGTAACGTATTAAACCAAACAGATTGTTGGGTATGCTCTCAAGTACCTCAGGGTCATAGCAAATCAGGGCTAGTACCATTTCCTTTAACGTTAGGGGAGGTGCTTGAGCTAAGTGGTGGGAGACCGGTGGACCGGAGGTTTAACATCTCCAGCCCTCCTAGTTTGAAGCTCCACCAATACCATGTGGATAGGTCCCTCTTATGTTTCAATATCTCCAATCCCCGTAAGCCGGGAAATTGGGAAGTGTCATGGAGCAACCTTACCATGACCTTCTCACACAGAGCAGATAGAATGCCTACAGATACAGAGCTTGTACGCCACATAGCCAGTAGAGGAAAATCTTTCCGGTATAGATACACCCTAGGAAATAGAATTACTAGAGTTGGAGAAGTATCACCAGGATACTGTGCACATATCGTACAGTCTGATACGTGCATTAAGCAGATGGAAGAATTAGGGTCAGGAGATTTCACATGGAAGGTTTGTAATATGGTAATGTCCTTCTCCGTCCCATATGTTCTCCCCGATGATGCATATTTCATATGCGGGAGAAAGGCGTACAAGTGGCTTGCCCCAAACTCTGAAGGATTGTGTTATATTGGAAAAGTATTGCCTGAAGTGATGACTGTTACACATGACAAAATGAAGGACATACACCGTGGTGCCCAAGCTCCTTATACTCACACTCATTACGAGCACCGAGTTAAAAGACAACTGTCAGAAAGGTTAGAGCATCCGGCCTCTGATCTTATCCATGAATCCACCGGGATTCAGGTTCTGGTAGCGTTAGATTTCACTCGCACCGCTCGGGGAGTGATGAATTATAGATACATTTCCGCACTCGCCAATTTGTTAGATAATATCACTGAAATGTATGATGACACGTTCAGATACACTGGAAGAGAACTTCAAGCTTATAAAACAGAACTAGTTCAGCATAGGATGGTTCTTAATTATCTTACAGCAGTAACAGGCGGATATTGTGTTACATTGGCAACACAGTACGGCATAAAGTGTTGCACGTATATCACAAATAGCACCGAGGATCCGGTAGAGGTCATAGACCAAAAGATGGACGATATTCTCCAATTGAAGTGGGAATTTCGTCGAAAACACAATCTCACCCTTGCTGCTGTAGGTAATGAGCTGACTAGTTGGGTGTCATGGTTGAACCCGCGAAATTGGTTCTCCGGTTTAGGAGACTGGGCTCAAGGAGTCATAATGGATGTTGGAAAGTTTCTCCTATGTATTTTAGGTGTTGTTATATCTATTGGATTGATATTTAGATGCGGGCAGGCTTTAATGAGGTGCAAACAAAGTACAAGAGTGATGAGCTTGAGGAGTGAGGAAACTGTAATTAACCTGGATTTGATTTATGACCCAATGATAGAAACCAGGATGTGATGAAAAATGCGATTATACGGTCCGTTTCTTTCACCTGTTTTTCTGCTTTCTTCCAAGATACAAAGACCCCCTTGGACGAGGAAGTTGACGAGACGCTATACAGACAACAGACAAGCACCAAAAATGAAGTTTTGACCACTTGAGAAATGGACATTTGATGAACTTTGCCATGGATCCCCAGTTTCCCTAGTATTTTTAAACTCACGCTAGCCCAACATTTTTGTAAATCTGATGGCACTGACAAAGCTATTTGCTCATGCCCAAGGAGCAATACAGCGCAAAGAAGACGACTCTCAACAGATACCGAACAAAACTTCAACGACAGATGTACATTTACCTAACATAGAATATCATTGCATTTTCCATAAGTGTTCTTCATCCTCATCTCTACAACCCTCAGGTAATAACACACATAGTATAGGGAATACAGGCACAGATATCAGCAATCACATACATCCCCCATTCATGTATCATCAACTAAAATGTGCATCCCCATTTTGTTACAACTGAAAGCCGAAATGAGCTCGGTAAAGTTTGACAGCCCATCCACAGACCTGTACCACGGGATAAGAAGGAATTCAAATGTATACTTCGCAATACCTCGAAGCTTGATTTACCACACGTACGGCACGATGATACATGACCCTCCAAACATGGACTCATACACACATGCTTCTGCTTTCTCACTAGGTCATACCCTCTTCACACCTACTCCTCTCTTCTTCCTTACCCAACCATGGAAATGAATTAACCCCTGACTTATATTTTTCTCCTTTTTTGTTTTGAAGGTGGCAGTTATTATTGACTGCCAAAGGGTGGACTGTCAAAGTCAGAAAAATATCCCTATACACGCTGCCATATTTGCACCTCACGCTGGTCCGCGCTGCGCATGCGTGCGCTTTCCCGTGATAGCGCATACCCGCTGATGCGTGCACCCGCTCGCATCGGTATGCGTATTTACGGTAAAGAGTATGTAGTCGTAGCGTGCGACCCAATCGTTACATATTTTCACAATTAATGTAGTTTGTAGACCATGATCCCTTTGATAGATTCTGAAAGTTTGGTTAATATGGAATGTCCCTGAACGGAGGAATCCCTCTTTGTATTGTGCTAAGGGCCTAACAGGAATCATACAGCAGTGTTTGGTACCCATCGGAAGAGTATTTAAATAGCAATATTCCGGTGTTGGTTTGGAGCGTATTAATCGCTCGTGCGGATAGTTATGGACATAAGAAGTTTATGTCCATTTCTATTATTTACTCATACTCAGGTATGCGGCGGGAAACCTAGTTTCCCACCCACCTGAGCCGTTTGAAATCGTCACAGCCCACCTGTATGAATCACCCTATGACCTTTTGTTATAGTGCGAAGCCGAATTCCTGCGTCCAATGGACAATGAGGTTGTAGGGACCATTAGATTGCATTGTGTGAGTAGCATAAAAGACGGGCCTGTGGCATCCAGCCTTCACTTCTCATCAAACGGTTCTCATTGCTGATAATCGGGAAGCTGGATGTCCAGAGGCGCATGCGATCATACCCTTTGTGCGTAAGTTTTTCTCCGTAATCATATTGTCTTACTGTGAGCCAATCTCTCTCTCTCTCCGTCTCTCTCTCTCTCTCTCTCTCTCCCTTCTCTTTTTCTCGTATCTCCCATTGACTAATATTGTATTGTATTAGATCAGCATAGTATTGTATTGTATTTCTTGTATAGTTATTCGGTTAGGAAGTTTCTGTTATATTGTAGTGTATCATTTGTACTGTGATTCTTTTTGCAAGTATAATAGTTATAATACAGATAATAGGCTTTGGACCCTAAACCAGTATCTGTGTATTTCCTATAGTTTTAAGTGTTCACTTGAGCGTCGGTGACGCTCAAGCAGCTTTGTAGTTAGTCAGGTTACACAAGGTTGCACTTACACCCTGTATTCACATTAAGGTATTCTGTGTATTTCATTGATAAAAGGTTTAGACAAAGGTATAGCGTTGTGAGCGTCTGCGCCGCTGGTGATCTCCTCGTGGTCTCGAGCGTCCGCTACGCCATAGCGAATCATTACTCTAATCATCACCAATAACTTGTTGTCCTGTGATCACTGGGCCGTGAGCGAACGTGACGCTTGAGCGTCTCGCCTACGGCTAAGCGATCGTTACGCAACTAGCGTACCCTTACGGTACTTCTTAAGTAAACAGCGTACTGTGTTCTTAGACTTCATTAAGGGTTGTTTATACGACAAAGGAATTTAACATTGTCAACCCCTACCCTCCCTTGCACATATGTATATATATATATATAATTTTTTCCCCCGCCAAGAAAATAATGAAGTAACATATTAAACAGTGTATTATATGTGTGTGTGTGTGTGTGTGTGTGTGTGTGTGTGTGTGTGTGTGTGTGTGTGTGTGTGTGTATATATATATATTCTACATAATTGTGCGTATGGAAATACTGGTGCAAAACACAGAAAAGTGTAAGTTCTCACCCTACATCCTGGCCCCCAACATCCTCCTCCCCAGGATCCCATGCTGAGTGGGCTCCTTCCTGCAATCACATTACATGATTACAGCAGCAACTGACAGTGACAGGAGCAGCACAGAGAGGGAGTATTGCTATTCAGTAAATGAAAACAGTAAAATATTTTCTTTACTCTAAGGTGAGAATAACAAAGGAATATGTGTAAAGATTCATTGCAGTTCCAACCATACAAATGACAGGTACCAGTCTCCTTTTAAGACAGTGAATCTATTATTAAATTAATCAATGACAAGGATTTACCTAGTCTCTATAAATTGTATGAATAAACATGTAAATGGCTCATTTTGATATAATATACAATAATATACAATCTACAGTTCCATGCAATGAGAAGTCAGCACAAGGGCTGTAACCTGACAGTAATTCCTGACTAAATTGGGATCCAGTCAACTAATATCTCCTCCCCCATCATAGCGCCGGGTGTGGTATTGAAAGTCGACAGTAACTAAGTCGACAATGTCTAGGTCGACAGTAACTAGGTCGACAGGGTGTCTAGGTCGACAGGGTCTTTAGGTCGACATGTTCTAGGTCGACAGGTCAAAAGGTCGAAATGAGTTTTTAATTTTATTTTGGTGTCGTTTTCTTCGTAGAGTGACCGGGAACCCCAATTAGTGCACCGCGTCCCCTGGCATGATGCCTTCGCTCCGCTACCGCTTCGCTCGGCACAGATTACCGTTCCAATCGTAGTCCAAGTGGATCGTTAAGTATGAAAAGGTTCAAAAAAAGAAAAAAATTGTGAAAAACTCATGTCGACCTTTTGACCTGTCGACCTAACATGTCGACCTAAAGACCATGTCGACCTAGACACCCTGTCGACCTAGTTACTGTCGACCAATAGTGGTCGACCTAGACATTGTCGACCTAGTTACTGTCGACTTTCAAACCGGATCCCCATAGCGCCATGGGTAAAGATCACAGTAGGGGACCACATATCCATTTGTATAACATATGGGGTGAAATACAAATGTACAACAACAGACTATGGGGTCTATGTACTAAGCTTTTGAGAGAAATAAAGTAGACGGAGATAAAGTACCAGCCAATCAATTCCTACCTGCCATGTTACAGGCTGTGGGGCAGATGTATCAACCTGGAGAAGGCATAAGGAAGTGATAAACCAGTGATAAGAGCAAGGTGATAAACGCACCAGCCAATTAGCTCCTAACTGTTAATTTACATATTGGAGCTGATTGGCTGGTGCGTTTATCACCTTGCACTTTTCACTGGTTTATCACTTCCTTATGCCTTCTCCAGGTTAATACAGCTGCCCATGTGTTTGGAAAATGACAGTTAGGAGCTGGCTGGCTGGTACATAGGGGCTGATTTATCAATGAATGACAAAACTTGCTGTGGATGATAACACTCGTTGCGATATGATAAATGTTGCTCCAGCCAATCAGTTCCCAACTGTAATTTTTCAAAATCAAGACAGTTAGGAGCTGATTGGCTGGAGCATCATTTATCATACACAATGAGTTTTATTATTCACAACGAGTTTAATCACTTGTTGACAAATGAGCCCCTTAATCTCTCTCCACTTTAACATTCTCCAAGGCTTAGTAGTAAATACACCCCATAGTTGTGTTAGAGTTAAGCTGGCCATACACCTACAGATTTATTGTCAGATCTGGCTGGTTGGAATGAAAATCTGGTAATGGATGAGAGCAAATGAATATTGAATATTTGCTCCCAAGCACTGCAAAACAGACTAAAATGGTAAATTTCCCCTCATCCATTACCAGGTTTTCATTCCAACTGTCCAGATCTGACAATAAATCTTTAGGTGTATGGGCAGCATTAGTTAATGTGTGTACACACGGTGCAATGTTTAGTCAAATTCGTAACAAAATATAGTGCATATCGCACCGTGTTTATAGTCCTTGCTATGCCGATGCGGGCTGTCCCACAGGATCGGCACTGCAAGGAAAAATAGACTGTGCAGGTAGCTCAACATAGACTATATCGGCAGGGCCGGGCTCTGGCCACATCGAATAGTGAATGTTGGGCTGTACGGCGCATCGGACCATGTGTACACACCTTTAGAGTTAAAATATGGATTAGGGTCTGATTTGGTGGGTGTACGGATAGCACTCAGGCTAGGTTCAGAGTTAAGGTGATTGACAGGGACGTGCAGTGAGGTAAATGGTTAAGGAGGCGCCCTGTAGTACCACAGCCAGAGTTACACACAATATATGAGCCAAAGGGTTCATGATGGGCATTATACACAGGTGCAGCAATATGTACTGCTGGAAATTTGGTGAGTTTTTATTAGAGATGTCCGGAAAAGATAGGCAGGGGAGGCACTTTTTACTCCAGAGTTTTGACTACAAAAATCATTAGAATAATACAAAGAAGATATTTATAATATATTCTTTGTATTTTTCATATACTTTATACAGTCAAAACTCTGGTTTAAACGTTAGTATGACAGGAAAGTCTCTGCCTCAACCCACCACACGTCACTGGTGATTGATATGCCTTTTTTTTAGCTAAGTGACTTTGGTATTGGCGTTATGACATAACAGTAAAAACGAGGCCAAGCGTCTTTTCTCTTCCTAGGTCAGCAAGGGATTAAAATGTCTATTCGGGCAGCACATAACTGAGTATATTTAATGTGTGTATTACTGCTGTATATATTGGTTTATATGCACCTGCTGTATCTATATGCACCTGTGTTACATTGCTGCATGAAGGCAGCCATCTTCTGGCCAACTCATGAACATTAGTGAGACTGAACATATGCAGACAGGACAATGCAATTTACTTTTTAGTCAGACTGTACAATTAAAGTCAGACTTTTCAAAACTGCATAACTTGCACACTGTAAAGCTAGATACACAAACTGCAAGACTTGTATAGTATAAAGCTACATACACAAACTGCATAACTTGTATACTATAAAGCTGCATACGCAAACTACATGACAGGGACACTATAAAGCTACATACAGTACACAGACTATATGACACATACCCGCCAACATTTTACACATAAAAATCGGTACAAAGTCAAAAAGGGGGCGTGGACATGGGTAAAGGGGGTGTGGCCACACCCCTTTTCCTATACTTTCAATGAAAGTTTGGAGAGCCAAAAATCAGTACAGACCATAAAAAAAAGGTACTGTACCTGCCAAACAGGTACAGTTGGAGGGTACGTATGACAGTGACACACACTATAAAGCTACATATACAAACTACATGACAGGGACACTATAAAGCTACATACACAAACTACATGACAGGGACACTATAAAGCTACATACAGTATACAAACTACATGACAGGGACAGTATAAAGCTACATACAGTACACAAACTACATGACAGGGACACTATAAAGCTACATACATAAACTACATGACAGGGACACTATAAAGCTACATACAGTACACAAACTACATGACAGGGACACTATAAAGCTACATACAGTACACAAAATACATGACAGGAACACTATAAAGCTACATACACAAACTACATGACAGGGACACTATAAAGCTACATACACAAACTACATGACAGGGACACTATAAAGCTACATACAGTACACAAACTACATGACAGGGACAGTATAAAGGTGCATACACAAACTGCATGACAGGTATACTACAGATTTACATACACACTTGTGTTAAATTCTGCATTTAACATGCACTTCTGCACACATTAAGCACATATAAATGGCTGTAAAATGTAAATAATTAGACCAAATGAGACCGTACATACTGTATTTATGTTCACATGTTTCTAATGTTCGTTATACCACAGTGTGTTTTATTAATGCTTCTTGTTCCATACCAGTGCATCATCCGATGTACAATAAACACATCTCACAAGAGTGCACTGTAAACGCAATAAAATGTTGTCCGAACCACTTACGTGTGCGTTTTCACATGTTATGTCAAAGACAAGTTTAAAACTATTACTTGTTAATGCATTTAACCGCTTATCAACCAAACAGCAAACACATCCAAAAATGCAGTGTGGTTTATATGTATCTCTTACTGGTATGCAGTGAAGAGATTTGGCATTGGGTCATTCCATGAAAATGGTCTTTTTATGTAACGTTTGTTACCAGATTTCATGACAAGCTTTGCATCAACATTAAAGCATATCATGTACCACACAAACAACATTTACTTTGCACAAAATATTTAAAACACATGCTCAAAAAACTATATTTCACGTGAAATATATTTCAAAATGTAACGTTTGTTACCATGGAATGACCCATTTGCTAAATTATGGAAATCTATGTAATGTCGTAAATCTAGCATTGCATAAGTCTGTATATCCTAAGATTGCTTTCTCATTGTGTCTCTAATACTTTATTACATATTTGCTTGGTCTTAAATCCTTTCAGCCGTTGAACAAGTTTCTTATTGTGGTTTCAAATTATTTTGCTTTAGTCAGCAACAGTGATGTACAGTATTTGCAGTTTGTGCAGATTCTAAATATATAATTGTACTACATAGTTTACATAATGAAACCATGTCATTAATATATTTATTATAATTTAGTTATTTGGCACCTTGCCTAGAATGATGCAGCAAAACACTTAACAAAGCTTTACTTGGCTGGGTTCCCAGAGCATCTACAGGATGTGTGTTCATTTGAAGCCACACATGTACAAGTTTAACGAAATCCCCTTTTTTATATATAACAAATTCGTAAGGGCTTGCATACCCATACATACAGAGGGTGCAATGCGATGTCAACCCTGGTGTGTTTGTAAATTACCCTCTCACAGAGGCGTAACTAGGGTTTTCGGAGCCCAGGGCAAGATGAAGAGTGGCGCCCCCCCCCCCCCCCCCCCCCAAAAAAAGGAGTATGTGCGCGCGGCGGAAAAATGGGTGTGGCCACTGAAAATGCCCCACAGTGCCAGTTACATGCCCCACAGTGCCAGTTACATTGCCCCACAGTCCCACAGTGCCAGTTACAATGCCCCACAGTGCCATATAAATGCCCCACAGTGCCAGATACATGCCCCACAGTGCCAGATACATGCCCCACAGTGCCAGTTACATTGCCCCACAGTGCCAGTTACAATGCCCCACAGTGCCAGTTACAATGCCCCACAGTGCCAGATACATGCCCAACAGTGCCAGTTACATGCCCCACAGTGCCAGTTACAATGCCCCACAGTGCCAGATACATGCCCCACAGTGCCAGATACATGCCCCACAGTGCCAGTTACATTGCCCCACAGTGCCAGATACATGTCCCACAGTGCCAGATACATGCCCCACAGTGTCAGATACATGCCCCACAGTGCCAGTTACAATGCCCCACAGTGCCAGATACATGCCCCACAGTGCCAGATACATGCCCCACAGTGCCAGTTACAATGCCCCACAGTGCCAGATACATGCCCCACAGTGCCAGATACATGCCCCACAGTGCCAGTTACATTGCCCCACAGTGCCAGTTAGCTTGCCCCACAGTGCCAGATAGATGCCCCACAGTGCCAGATACATGCCCCACAGTGTCAGATACATGCCCCAGTGCCAGTTACATTGCCTCATAGTGCCAGTTACAATGCCCCACAGTGCCAGTTACATTGCCCCACAGTGACAGATACATTGCCCCACAGTGCCAGTTCTTTTTTATGTTTACCTGCAGCGTTGAGGAGAAAGAGAGGGGACAGGCAGCAGTGTACACTGCTAGAGCCCGCCCTCACTCTCTGACAGCACTCGCGGCTCCCCGTTCTGCTCCCACATGTGCTTCATGTGGTGACCTTTCTTCCCTTGTATGTGCGTTGCGGTCGCGCACGCGCAATGTAGATTTTGCGGAGTGGGGGGGGGGGGGGGCAAGGCTCCTGGCTGCCGCTGCCTGTACTGTGTGACAGGCACAGCAGCCGGGGAGACAGGGAGAGCGCCGCGGGTAGCGCCGGCGGAATCCCTGTCGCATGGGGCGAGCGGGCAGTGCAGGTGCAGGTGGCGCCCCCCTCTGCTGGGGCTGCCACGGCGCCCAGGGCACGCGCCCTGCGCGCCCTGTGCTAGATACGCCTCAGCCCTCTCAACATAGCCAAAAGACATAATAACTATACTTATAATAGTCCAAAGATAAAAAAGAAAGTTGTATTTTAGAATAATTTCCAGGTATACTTTTGCTCCGGAGCATTTGAAGCTACAGTATCATGTCATGTGTTGTTCACATGCCAAGTACTTTTTAAAACTATTGGTTAATTAATCACTTAACTGACACATTTTGATGGATTTTGTTATGAGTGAATTAGGTGAAGAACATGTATTTAAACTTATCCAAAATGATTTTAGTTAAAAAAATATATTTTTATATATATATTTGTAAAAAACAAACAAAAACAAAACAGGGTTTCAGACATCGGTCAGCACCATTGGAACATCAGAAACATTGCTTCCATCGCGATTTTCATTTTTAATAAAATGATGGTCATGCAGATTGCTTAATATAACGTATAGTGGGCCTTATTCAGGTTTGTTAGCAAACCAAAAAGCACACTAATGGGCAAAACCATGTGCACTGCAGGGGGGGCAGATGTAACATGTGCAGAGATAGTTATATTTGGGTGTGGGGTGTTCAAACTGAAATCTAAATTGCAGTGTAAAAATAAAGCAGCCAGTATTTACTCTGCACAGAAACAAAATAACCCACCCAAATCTAACTCTCTCTGCACCAGTTACATCTGCCCCACCTGCAGTGCTACATGGATTTGCCCATACTGTAAGTGTGCTTTTTGGCTTGCTAACAAACTTGAATAACCCCCAGTGTTTGTACATAACTTTACTCATGCTCTAGTTAACCAAATTCTACCAATTCTCCCTGTTGGGCTGAGTCAAGTGAAACCTGTATAATTAACAAGTACCAAATGACCAAACTCTTCTTAACTTTTCAAATTCAGATTTTCCAAAAAAAGAAGGGACAGTTGGCAACTACTGAACAGTTTACGGGACACTGCAAACATTTGTCAATCCCTTATAGTCTAGCCTTTATACTTGTGTATGGTACTCAGTATTTAGGCAGCAATTCTAAGTAACAAGTACAAAAATACACATTTTCTGACTCAATACCTGAAGCTGAGCGGCACAGCATTTCATGTAACACACATTCAGCAAGTGGCTATTTAATGGTTTATTGATCACTGTCCAAGGTTCACATGGCTGACTGAAAAGAGTATGGGTTATTTGTAGCTTGCGATAACAGGTCAGCTCTGAAGTTCTGTGCAAGGTTTGTGCAACAGATGCAAGTAATCAGGGCCCTGTAGGCCTAATTCAGTGCTCATGAGAAGTACGTTATATAGATGCAGCACTGTAGGGCAATTCCATTTGTGACAGACACGACAAATGATTCACTGCAAGAATAATGATTATTTTTTTCATTAATAAAATATCAGAAGTTCTGCAAACTATGCTAGTTATAAACTATAATCATTCAGTTAACTGTTAAAGTAACAGGGAAGTTTAATTGTGGAATTATCAAAGTTATACAGGTACAAATATTATGTGACAGACACGACACTGAACGGGAACACAAATTCAGGATGAGTATAACTACCTTCCAAATCTTCCAAAATATGAAACCTACAGTTCCATGACTTAACACTGAGAATGATAGAGTTGTTCGCTTGGTTGGGTAAAGAAGATAAGAAATTTCAAGTATTTGTAAATATTTTATTAAACATTATTCCTGTGACAGACACGACATAGGAATTGTGACAGACACGACATGTTCCAAAATACTTGCAAAAAAACATTTAAATCTGTCAATTAAACTACATCATAATCAAAGCTAACATCTTGAAAATACAATTTAAGCCTATTATCAAATTGTGGCTCTGGTAAGATTCTTATAATCTGGTGTGTATCAATATTTGCCTCGTCATCAACTGTAGGTCAAACAAAATTGTCAAATAAGGAACAAAATCACCACAGCTTTCCACATACTGCCATCTTGAATAAACAATGCTGCTAACTTATGATTTATGAAAAAAAGGTGGTTATCCTCTTTGGTTTTACAAAATATTAATTTCAGAAAATATAAATTTTCACTACAAGATTAATTGTGGCCCCTTTCAGAAAAAGATGTTCTGGTTGACATAATCATGGAATTACCCTGTACCAAAATAAGAGGCCACTAAACGAATGCTGTAATGGTCCTCAAATTGGCACTGATGGAACGTATTGAATTCCTTAATAAATACAATAAAGAATGTAATACTTCCTGAAATGAACACCCCACACTTCAAGTAGCATCAATAAGAATTATGTGGAATGAAATACTTAATACTTGTTAAGTAGGCTGTAACTCAAAGCGGTCAATCCAATTAGATGTGAATGGTTAGGGTTCGGCTGCTGTTGCGTTTCACGCCGACAACGGAAATGCATCTCGCACCCCTTGTGTCCCATTTTCATCCCGAACTTGCTCAAAAGTATTGCAGCGAGTTCAGGCAGACGTTAACTGTGGCTGTTGAAACACTAACTCACAGGTGAAAGAAACTCGCACCTATCAATACCAAGGGGTCTTGATAGAGATTTGTAAAACAGTTAGACACATTAAATTATGTAAAACTGAATTTTGTATATAGTTCTTAAATGATAATATTAATGAAATAATAATCATCATCATATCTAGAATATTCACACAACACAAAGGTGGACAAGTCACTCCATCCCACAAGACCAGCACAATAATTCAGTTTTGCTGTTAACATTCTGATGATATACAGTAATTGGCTAAAGGATGCTCTATCACCACAAATTTCTCAAACTGGGGTACCATGAAGGAAGGTTGACGGTGCTATCACCATAGTCAAGTGCACTTAAAAGAGGGTTAATACGTTATATCTTGTATTACACAATTATGTCAATAATAAATAATTGTCTGGAAATTGATAAATACATATGTCCTTGTTTTGCAATAGATAAGGTTTGGCTTGTTTAAACCACCTTGGTTTAATCCATGCTTTAAACCAAATGTTTAGAAAAAAAACCACTGTTTTTATTTTTTATTTTATTATGATGTGACTAAAGGCACAGTGACTTCTTAAAAAGCCTATTATAAGGGATTTCCCCTAGCATTATTCAACATTCTTGTTACTTGTGGTCTTCATTTGAGTGAGCTGAATCCATGCAGTAAATTCACGCACAAACAGAGATATAGGGAGGGTGCGCCAGATCAGAGAAGTATTAAATCTAACTAGTATCAGCTAAGACTCCACAAACTCCTCACCTAACAATCCTATAAGACAGGAGAAAACCACTACTGACGGGATGCGGTCAACATCACGCTGGACGGGATCCCGGCGGTCGAAATACCGACGCCGGAATCCCGACCGCCACAATCCCGACATATTCTCCCTCCGTGGGTGTCCACGACACCCATAGAGGGAGAATATAACAGTGTGCCCGCAGCATGGCGAGCGAAGCGAACCCGCAAGGGGCTGCATTCCGCTCGCTACCCCTGTCGGGATTGTGTGGTCGGGATTCCGGCGTCGGTATTTCGACCGCCGGGATCCCGTCCAGCGGGATTACGTACTGATCCTATACTGACAATAAAACAAATCATATAGTAACTTTGTATTGTTAGCATTAGAAAGCATTAAAACGTGTCAAGGTTTTTAATACATAGCAATAGTTTGCAGTATTAACATAATAAGCAGGACTATTATTTTTTTCTTCATTTAAACATTAATGCAACAAAACTGGTTTAAACACCAAAAAATAGTTAACACAAAATAAAATAAAAATGTAAACTGTTTTTTTTCCCCAACCCAGAGAATTTTACAGCAGAAAAAAATCTTTTTACACATTTAATGACCATTGCAACCCTGACATATACCATTTCCATAGACATGATGCATTTGCTAAAATCTGATGTATCTTTATGTTTTTCCCCAAAACACACTCTGTTAGAGATTTATCAAAGCTTGGAAAGAGATAAAGTGGAGAGAGATAAAGTAGCAACAAATCAGAAAACAGCTGTCATTTTGAAACAAGGCTGTAGAATGACAGTTATGGGCCCTACACACTTAGCAATTTCACTGAAAGATATGAACGATCTCGTTCATTAATGAACAAGATATCGTTCATATCTTTCAGTGTGTATGCTCCAACGATGAACGATGCACATCCCTGCGCTCATTCATCATTGATGCCGTCTTGTTTAAACATGCAAGCCAATATGGACAATCTCGACCATTTTAGCATGCAGTGCTATGGAGTCGGGAGGAGTAAAGAAACTTCACTCCCCCCATCTCCCCGCCCCTCCCCCGCCGCCGGGTCGCCTGTTGGCCGTATCAGCCGTCAGGCACCTCGGCGACCAAACGCCAGGTGTGTAGGGCCCATTAGAAGTTAAGTAGTTTCTAGTTTACAAGGTGTGACTATTAAAAAATTAGAGAGATGCTATAATTTCAGTTTAATTATATTAAGTACATTTTAACTTTGTACCCATTCTATGCACTCCCCTTCTGTAGCCACGCACTGCTTCATTCTTATTTCGCATTGGTCAAAGCCGTGCTGTAGCTCATTATCTATCAGCTGTCTGAACAGTTTTCTCGTCTTCTTCTTTACTTCAGTAACTGATGCAAAATGTGTTCCCGTCAGTACAGATTTGACTTTAGGGAAAAGAAAGAAGATGCATAGAGCTAGGTTTGGCAAGTATGGAGGGTGTTCTAGCACTGCAATCTGTTTCTGACGAGCATGAAACCATTTTTCTACAATTTGGCCTCTTTCTTCTGATTCTTTCCTGCAAAGTTTCTAGAACATATTTTTAGTAATGTTTATTCACTGTTGCTCATTCTGGTACCCAGTCTGCCAAAATAACACCCTTGATATCAAAGAAACCAATTAACATGGCTTTGATTTTGGATTTGCTTGGACATGCTCTCTTCATTCTTGGTGATGATGGTGTTTTCCAGTGCATGGATTGGTGTTTTGTCTCAGAATCGTACAGCAAGATCCATGTTTCCTCACCAGTAATAAAATAATGTAATAAAAAATGTGAATCCGCTTGAATTTGTTCCAAAATGTCTGTACAACTTTGCTTTCATTAGTCTTTATGCTTGGCAGTAAGATGCCTTGGAACCATCTTAGCATAAACTTTTGTTGTGTTGAGATCTTGATGCAAAACTTGCCTAACAGTTTCTCTGTCAATGTGTACCATTTCTGCTGCTGAGTTGATGGTCAATTCGAATTTTTTCCCCCACATTTTTATTTGGTTTTGATGTGCAATGCCTCACGGGTTGTTCATCATCATTGACATCCTCACAACAGTCACTAAACCTTTTGTGCCACTCAAACACATGTGCACATGTCACACAATTTGTCCCATAAGCCTCAATTAGTATAGGGAAAAATTTGGTGCCCATTTTGCTCAATTTAACTAAAACCTTTAAATTACCATGTTGCTCTACTTTTGAACTAAGCAGTTTTATGACGCACGGGATAAAGACAACTTCTTCAAACTCTCTGTGGCAGCAAACTATCTATGCGAGGGGGGTAAAACTTGCAAAACCGTTTTGGGATAGACCAAGGTCAATGTTCCACCGCTTCCTTTTAACTCACACAGTATGGTTTATTTTTTACAAGTGCAGTCTCGTTATTTAATAGCCACACCTCTCTCCACTGTATCTCTGTTCAAGGTTTGATAAATCTCCCCCTGATTCACAAGAGTGACCAAAAGGAAACAGTTCACCCATCTCTGAACTGAAATCGTATTATCACCTACATGCAGAAGAGGTAGCCATTATGTGGTCTGACAACGGTGACTCAATATTTGTGTAGCCTATCAATTCAATAGGGACTTTTGACACATGTCACATGTAATTGTGCCTCATGCCCCAGTGTTATCACTAGTTCATAGTGAACTGACAGGCTAAATATTGGTTCAGCCCACAAAAAGATTGGTTCAGCCCACTGTGTGCGGGTGGGCTGAAATTAAAGATTAAAGCAATAAGGTGACATGCATACAATGATAGGCAGGCTAAGTAGCAAGATGAATATTATGTAATGAGTAAGAATAGGGAGATGAACAACAGTGTCCTGGCAGAAACTGTATGTCAGACTGCTGCAGGAATTCTGGGAACCAGAGCTGTCAATCAGCTTTCTCAGAAAGCTGGACAACTGCCTGATGAGTGACAGTGATGTTTCCCAAGAGGCAGCTACACATTTTATGTAAAACATCTCTGTTTGCTCCATTCAGTTTTTCAATATGTACATAGACAGCGAGCTGTCCCTGACTGGAGCTCCCTGCTGTGACCCCCACTCAATAACATGTTTTCATACGGTATTTCCAGCTCCATGAGAAGTTTGATGTGTACAGTTTATTTGGATGTAACCTTTCCCTCACTATTCTTATTATAGTATCCAGCTTTCACGTAATTCTCCCAGTGGGAGATGGTGAACTTCCTCATGTCAAGAAATATGGTTACAACAGGTCACTAAGAGGAGTATATCATCAGTCCTGAAAAATAACAAAACAGACCAGATAGTTACATTACAGGATAGATAGATAGATAGATAGATAGATAGATAGATAGATAGATAGATAGATAGATAGATAGATAGATATGGCTGTCAATATCCCGACAGCAACATCCTGCCAGGCAGAAATGCCATCAGTGGGCAAGCGCTAAGAGTCCCCTTGCTTGCTGCGATCGACACGCTGCGGGTTCGGTGGCTCGCTACCCTTGCCACAAGATCTATTCCCACTGTATTGGTGTCGTGGACACCGACAAGTGGGAATAGCCCTGGTGCGCCGGATAGCCCTGGTGCCGGCTGGCGGCATTGTCGGCTGTTGGGATTTCGGCGTCGGTATCCTGAACGATGGGATCCCGACAGTCAGCATTTTAACCGCATCCTTATTAATATATAATAAAGTAAAAGTATATAATAAAGTATAAAGCTATACTAACATCCCAATAACCTTATTGCCAGTTACTGACTATCAATTTCCTTTGTGAAGTGTGTTTTGTACAAGGCTGATTAAAGATCATTGCTAATTGACTGCTGTGGCTATTACACATTAACACGTTCTCCTGCCACCACCACCTCTGAGTGTTACAGTTTCTTCTTTCATTGAGGAAATGTGATCAACCTACACATATTTACAGCCTTACTCTGATTCCCACACAGCTGGATATTTTGTTCTGAGTTATTTTCATTTGAAGACCCTGCGAGTTACTCCGATGTCCTTGAACTAGAACTTAAATGGACTTACAGCAGGAAGAGTAACATGGAGGCTTTTGGCCAGGGGACAGCATCAGATACAGTGGCTATTTTAAAATTTTCTTTCTTTGTGAGAAAGAAGACAGTTTACAGGACCTACAGTATGTGTATCTCGGGAGCCAAGAGGTTCCTGCAGATGAAAACCAGAAATCGTTGTACTAATCTACAAATATGGTTTAAGTGAAAAAGATATAATGTTTAATGCATATTTCTTTTGACTTAAATGTCTAAAATAAAATAGGTGCCTCAGCATTTTAGAGTCAACCAACATTTCTGAATAAATAACTGCAACTGGACTTTTTACTTTATTTTGGAAAATCATACAGGTGCAGCCAAGTGCCTGCCAGTTTGGGCTACAGGGAATTTGGTCTCGTGGACAGAATTCTGAACAACTGAAGAGCTTATCACTCAACAAGAAAGACACACATAAGCACCACTAGTAGCATAAAAATTCTCACTCAGAATATATACAACCTGTGCAATAATGATGATTTTTTTTTACCCAAGGCTCCTTGGAGATGCCACAGGGGGAGGTTCAGGCTGGAGGTGTAGGGGAACATGGTGTTGTCAATCATGTCATTGCTGCCCTGTTCCCACTGTAATATGTTGCGATTGACAACACTGTGAAGTAGGGGCAGAACCATGATGATGTACTGTGAATCATAACATTGGGCTAGGAAAGGCCATTGGCAATCAATGGTTAAAAACCATTGATGGTTAATGGCCAATGTTAACAATTTTGTCATCGAAGGCAGAGAACCAATGTTTATCCACCATCGATGGTAGAGTCCCCAATGGTTTTTTTCCCTTCTTAATTCTGATTGACCCACGAAGCTCCGCCCATGATCTGACTGGCCGGCAGCTTAGTAAGCCATAGAGCAAGGATGACCATCGGTGGGTGAATCTATTGATGGTTTCACCATGTACTGTTTTATACCATTGATGTTAACCACTGATGGTACCATCGATGGTCAAGACACTGATAGCCAGACCTACATTGGGCTCACATTCCCGAGAGGAGGGTGGAGTCGAGAAGGCCAATCTGCCCTCTTCTGAGATCTGGAGAGCTCCACAAAAGTTGGAGTCTCCCCAACATTCCCAGCGTGTAGGCAAGTATGACTTAAAGTGCAGGTAACATCACTGAAATTCTAACACATGACTCATGATCACTGAGGGAACACTAACACAGAAACTAGACTATAAGGGAGGGAATGTCAATAATAATTTGACAATGTAAAATGGGTGCAACTCTGCAACAACTATGAATACTGTATCTACCTCCTTACTAATGCCTATCCTGTTCTCACCCATACAACTCACACTGTACTCCCTCGCTATTGTCTCTATCGATGCAATCAGTCATACAATATGGTACAGTCAAATACTAAAAAACACTGTTGTCTGTACTTTATTCCAGGATTAGTGGCATCACTGAAGTGGGTGTCATCCAGTGCACCAAATAGACCCTGTATCCGAAAAGGGGGCATGGCCACACAGGGAAGGGACAAGACCTCACAGGGAAGGGTCTTGGCCTCGCAACATGCCCATCACTCTGGGGGCTTCTCCAGAATTCCCGGAGAGGCTGGGCTTCCCCCAGAGTCTCTCCCTACACTGCCAGCTCCTCCTCAGTAACTGGGAGCTGTATGATAATGTCACAGTGATGTTTTGCCTCAAACGTGGCATTAATGACCCATTCAACAATAACACTTGGCAGGACTTGACTGTTGTGGCCTGCCTCAATCTCTTCAGTAGAGATGAGATATAATAATAATAATAATAATAATAATAATGTTCTTTATTGAGAACTTTTATCCCAGTTGAACAAATAGGGGCAGATTCAATTAGCCGCAGTGCTTACTGCGCGGCTGTAGTGTGCCCTGAGCTATTCAGTTACTGATGCACTATTCAATTACTGATGCACTATTCAATTACTGATGCACTATTCAATTACTGATGCACAGTAAGCGCCAGAGTGTGCACGTAACACAGATTTTTCCTTACAGCCCCAGGAGCTGCGAGGGAGGCTGGATAGCAGGCTGGTGGAGAGGAGCATGAACCTGCCACCTGAACTGTTTGAGAGCGCAACATACGCATAAGCACACATAAGTACACACTCACTGATACAGTTGCATACGAATATTTTTTTTCTCATATAACAGAAATAGATTTTTTTCTATTCTTTTAGAACCTTTTTTTCTTACAACCCCCTGGCCCTCCCCACACACCACTTACTTGGCTTCTGGAGCTACTCTAAACAGCAATGTGCACAGTGAGGAGGGCTGGAGAAGAGAAGTCAGGAGGCAGGCACAGGATGAATACACGGAGGAGAGGAGTTCCGGTTAGAGTAAGGAGGAGGATGGGAGACAATAGAGGAGGGGCCAGTCTAGAGAGGAGCTCAGCTCATTGGTTACTGGTCTCAGGGAGGAGCCAGTCACTGTACAGTACTAGCTAAAAGGGGCTGTCCATAATAATCCTGGAGGACAGTACTTTGCAGATACAGTGCCTGTGACCCAGATGGCTCTGCCCCCCAAAGGTCCATCCATTGATGAAGTCAGATGTTGATATATATTCAAATGTTGACAGATATGAATGAAGTATAAAGTTATAGGTGATCAGATCAGCTTTTAACAGTACCTTGTAGCCACACTAATTTAAGCTAATATTAGACACCTTGCTATAACTTTTAGTATACTCCATATGTTTGTCTTGCACACTAATATTGAAAACACCAATAAGTGCTGTATGTAATGCTCTGTATGCCCATGTAACTAGTAACAACAACAATACAGAGACGGTGATGAGGCATGAGGTTCTGTAGTAGCCTAGGTTTCAGTGTGCTGTATGCGATATTATCATTACCATAATGACATTTTGTGCAATTAAATATAACGTGCACGACTACTACAGAGCCTCTCAGCAGGTGTGGATCAATAATGTTAAGGTAGACAGTCAATAGGTCGACACCAAATGGTCATCATGTACAAAAGGTCAACAGGTACAAAAGGTTGACCGATGAAAGGTCGACAGGTACAAAAGGTTGACATGACAATAGTCGACACACAAATGGTCAACACATGTTTTTTGGGACAAATCCTGTCTATTTCATGTTATGTGACCACCATTAGTACAAATGTATACCCTCGCGGGCTCGCTTTGCTTGCCACACTTTGGGTATGGTTACTATTCCCAATAGTTGTCCACGTGGATAGTAAATCAAGCAATTGTTGGGAAAACTTGTGAAAAACCCCAAAAACATGTGGCTACCATTGTCATGTCGAAATCTTGTACCTGTCGACCTTTTGTACCTGTTGAACTTTTCTACCGGTCGACCTAATGCATGTTGACCATACTGTATGGTGTTGACCTATTGACTGTCGACCAATACATTGTAGATCTATCACCTGGATACCCTCACAGGTAACTGACCTGTCCCCAAGATGTCTGCATAATTTACAGAACCAGGAACCACACAGTTGTGACAGACGTACTAGCCTCTACAGCAGCAAAGACTAAGGGGGAGATGTACTAAGCAGTGATAAAAGTGGAGAAGTGAGCCAGTGGAGAAGTTGCACATGGCAACCAATTAGCAATGACGTAATATTTATCATTTGCATACTATAAAAGTATACAGGGCAGCTGATTGGTTGCCATGGGCAACTTCTCCAACTGGCTCACTTCTACACTTCTATTATTGCTTAGTACATCTCCCCCTAAGATTGTAATTAATGAGATTGGTTATCTGTAAAACACATCAAACTCTAAAGTAGAGGTGGCATGTGACTTGTAGTTCCATACTAGCGGGAGGGCCGCAGTTCGCCTATCTCCATGTTAGAGGAACAAAATACATTTTACTTCTATCTTTTACTACCAATGTTTGCAAAATCTATTTCTCTCCTTTGGAATTGAGACGGACAGAAGTGTTCTGCAGAGAGGTGTGAAGCTGGGAGTCCTAGCTCTGATTGTACACACACTGTTTGCACAGGGCAGGCCTGCATCTTGCGTGTGAACTTGTATTGGACTTGATAATGATCTCTATGGCCTATTACATTTTCACTGGTTTGTGATTTGCTGCCCAGGACACACCTAGAATCCAGTTCCTCAACCATAAAATCCACGGCACTAACCAGCTAGATAACTTTATCTAGGCATTTTCCTTGTCAGGAGTTAATATGCTTTGCATTCATGTTCTCTTTTTATAGAATCATTTATTTTAGTTATAAATTAACTCCAGTGTGGGCAGGTTTCTGATGCCTGTACCTTTCTGCTGGCTGTGTTTGGCAAGCTCCTGAATTCTTTGCAGCAACACAAAGTTAAAGGCTTTGCAGGTATGGAGATTGAAAAACATACAATAAAATCATTAACCGACTTTAAAAAATGTATATTATGTTTTAAGACGTAAGAAAACAAAAATAACACACTCCACCAAGTCTTAAACAATATAGGAAAGATACAGATGGTGCAGAAAATATTTCAGCAAAGGCTGCAGGATGTAATTTTGAAATTAACTCACATATTACGAAGTCCTCGCAAGTTAATGAATTAATGATTTGTTTGCGATTTAAGCAAATAATTTATATTGAAAAGCAAAGATGCATAATTTACAGCATTAAACTCTGCTCCATCTGTACAGCTATTACACTTTTTTGGTCCACAGTAGCTGGAGTGCAGTCACAGATTTCCTAACCCTGTCTTAGGACATTGGGGGTCATTCAGATCTGATCGCTGGGCTGCTAATTTTGCTGTCCTGCGTTCAGACAGTCGCCGCCTCCAGGGGGAGTGTATATTCGCTGTGCAAGGGTGCGATGCTAGGTGTACGCCGAGCTGCTAAAATACACTTTGTGCAGTCTCTACGCAGCCCAGGGCTAACTCCTACAGTGCGATCACATCAGGCTGATCGGGGCCGGAGCTGACGTCAGACACCCTTCCTGAAAGTACTTGGGTGCGCCTGCGTTTTTCCGACCACTCCCAGTGAAC
The DNA here is from genome assembly GCF_028390025.1 of Pseudophryne corroboree. Taxonomy (NCBI): domain Eukaryota; kingdom Metazoa; phylum Chordata; class Amphibia; order Anura; family Myobatrachidae; genus Pseudophryne; species Pseudophryne corroboree. The sequence goes on along the minus strand of NC_086452.1, from coordinate 379,734,180 downwards.
GGTCAGTTACCACCCACAAACGGCTTGCTCCTGTCAATCACCTTGCGAACGCCTGTGCAAATGGATTTTTCGCACCATCCCATCGCTGACCGGTGATGCCCGTTGTCTGACGTGCGTGCGCATTGCGGTGCATACGCATGCGCAGTTAGTACCTGATCGCCCGCTGTGCGAAAACGCACAGCAGCGATCAGATCTGAATCACCCCCATAGAACTTTTAAATCCGTTGTTCAGCAGCATCCCGCTAAACACATTCTCCTTGACTCGAGCCTCAATTAAATATAAGCTCATCTGTCTAACCTGTATTCTGTTAGGATCGCTGTAAGCCACTCAGCTCTACAAAAGAAGATGACAAATGTACCATTTTCACATGTACAATCTATGCACACTGCTGATTATCAGGGCGTTTGCGCAAAACAGGTACGGTGGGGATAAACGTTTGCACTTCTGTAAATGACCATCACTGAGTAGAGGGATGATGCTGAGAAAGTTTCAAGAACACAGGGATGAAAGTTTAATACTAAAACAATGTATGGCAGATGCAATCTTGGATGCTAGTCTAATAGAGTAAGGTAAGGTTAAGGTCCCCATACACTACAGCGATATGTCTGAGGCTGAAGTCGGAGACGATTTCCCTTGAACTCTCCCGGGAGCTTCCCGGGAGTGGTTCCATACGATTCCAAACGATTTGGTACATTTGCATGCGATATATCGTATGCGATCCCAGCCATTCCTGCAGGAACCGACATATCATGAGTGCAGTACTAACGACCTAGGGAATCCGAACCGACGCTCACGGGAACGCGGATCGGATCGGAAACACCTCCAAAATGCTCGATTGCACCCACTATATCAGCCCAAATGCCCAAAACTGGATGAAATCGGGCATTATCGTTCTAGTGTATGGGGCCCTTAAGATTCATACATGAGGTGCAGCATAAAAGAAGTTTTTTATGCATAAAGCAATGTGAGTAGTGGGTAAGATTCCAACTCTCTTTGCTTTCCCATTGGTGATTCTAAACTGAAAGTGCATAACTTATTTAACTGTTAGTGCTCAAAAAATCATAGAATTACTGTGGGTGGTTTTCTCTAATTCAGTGTTTCCCAACCGCTATCCTAGCACACTAACGGTCCAGGTTTTAAGGTTAGCCATACTTGAGCACAGATGACTTGATTAGTGCCTCAGTAATTGATTTAAGCATCTGTGCCCAAGCATGGATATCCTTAATACGTGGACTGATAGTTCGACTTGAGGACCAAGGTTTGGAAAAACTGCTCTTATTGGATTATTACTGGACAGCAGGGTGGTCGGGGGCTACATATGTTGCAGCAATATCACAGATTGTGGTTAGATTTAAGGATGATGCCAAGGTGGGTAACTAAGGGCGAGTGTTTTAATAACGTTGTTAAAGATTAGAAAAATTGCAAGAATAGGACGGAAATGAATGAAGGGGAGAATATAAGATCTGATTTATCTAGATTTCTCAAGGACACCTCCAGGAGGCAAATGCCATAAAGACCACATGTCTAAGAGAAGATGTTGGGACCAGATAGAGATACCCCAATGGCAACAGAGATAGCACCTTTGTGCTAGAACTGGGATTCATGCAGAAGAGTGACAGAAGGTAGACTTAGGGGTAATTTTCTGAAATGGTCTCTCCTGCATGCCACCACTTCTCTGTGGGCCTCTTCAGCCACTTCACTCTTCTGTAGTCAGATGTTAGTCAGCTTGACTTAGGTACAAGATAAAAGCGCGAGTTCTGCCTGAATAGCAAGAGTTTTTACATCCTTAGACATAAAAAGGCCTTAAACATAAAAAAATATCCATTATCTATGCAAAGTATGAAATAATTGGCATTAACGGAATAATTAAAAAAAATTTTACAAGAGAATGATAGATCATTTCCTCCTAGCAGTTAGATATATTTAAAATGAACTAAGCAATGAATAAAACTTAGGTCCTAATTCAGACTGGAACGCTGCAGTGGCATCTGTGTTTGGGGGAGAGGGCCTGGTATGCTGAGTGTTCCCCCGCATGTCAGAGACTGTTATTGTGTTATTGTAGATTTGCCTATTTTCGCACATCTACGATCAGCTCTGAATTAGGCCTTTGCTCATTTGTACTTGACTTGTATTATGCTTTCTAGCTTTATCTGTGAGCATTTCTCTCTAATGCTCCCCAGTACATACTTCCTAGGGGATATCCCTACTAGGTCCATTGGGAGAGGTGGGCAGTACGTGGTACAGTGGTTAGCATTTCTACCTCACAACACGGGGTCATTAATTAATTTTCAATAGGGCCAAATGTGTGTAGAGGTTATATGTGTTTTCCCCATGTATGCATGGGTTTCCTCCCACTCCATAAACACACTGTACGCAAAGGATAATTGGTCGAAGAGTAAATTTAGAAGTGTCGGGATGTATAGGGAATTAATGTAAGCTACAATGGGGGGGGGGGGGGGGGGGAGGGTGACAGCCCACCTGACTCTGGCACCAGCAGCAATACAGAGGTGTATTTGGGGATGCCATCTACCCATACTACTGACATCTGTATTTGTCATATCTGTACAGGGAGCCTGATTCACTCTCATGCCGGCTTCTGTGATCTGCTGATACGTCCAAAGAGGCAGCATTGGATCATCTGCATGAACATCGATCATCTGAATAACCCTCAGGTTACTCAGGGTGGAAGTGTTTTCAGGCTTCTGGGACCAGGATATCTGCATCGGAAGACACAGACCCTGACCTTGGCACGCCTACAAAACAGGGCTGACATGACCCCGCTTTGTAAAACAGCCACCGCCTCCAAAAAGGTTAGGTGACCATCGTCATATCGACTGATCTGCACATGTGCAGCGCTGATCAATAACCATCGGGGGTGTACACAGGCCATGGTGTTTGCGTACATCTCTGAATCAGACGATGAGGGTGCTATATAGGATCTTCCAATACTGCAGTATACCTGCCATATAGAATTTATACACTAAGATTTTGATGTCTTTTTAGTGAACGTTTTAAGGTAATCTGACCCATCACTTTTAATTAAAATTGTATATTCACATGAATTATAATTAACGTCTTTAAAGGACCTAAAGTACTATTAATTTTACACCCACTGTGACATAAAAAGCCACCTACACAATTATATTGTGTCCCATATTGACAGCGTGGATGTAATGTGGTTGATGTAACTTCCCACGGACAGATTTGCTGAAAGCTTTCTATAAGACGATAAAACAGAAGTGTTCAAAACCTGAAGGTTTCACAACTCATTGTGTTTTACAAGTGACGAACAAGAAATTAAAATACTGGCAGATGCTAATGACTAATTCACTTTGTGGTTTGTTAACACAAAAAGTCACCAAGTTTAATCCTGTGTTAATCTTTATTGCACGCTTTACAGAAAGTAAATATTTATTTAAATATTTGACTAAACGTCCAGAATTGAGCATTGTTTCCCACCTGGGTTTTAGAAGCTGTTTATTTCTGCTAGTTACAAATACCCACAAACATCTTAGAACCAATTTCATAACTTTTATAGGCATTTTTCATCCGCTATAAAACACTGCGAATGGACTTGTTTAAAAATTCAGTATCTTTTATCAGTTCGTGTGTAACAGACTAATGCGTTTTACATTTACTTCTATAGGCCTGGATTTCAGCAGCTTTTTATATTTTCTACTGGTAAATATTACATGTGGTGCACATTAACATTAAACACTTTGGATCCACCTAGTGTCTCAGGGGCAGATGTATTAACCTGGAGAAGGCATAAGGAAGTGATAAACCAGTGATATGTGCAAGGTGATAAAGGCACCAGCCAATCAGATCCTAACTGTTAATTTACATATTGGAGCTGATTGGCTGGTGCCTTTATCACCTTGCACATATCACTGGTTTATCACTTCCTTATGCCTTCTCCAGGTTAATACATCTGCCCCTCAATATCGAGCCAACCTCATAGACCCAGTGGTCTGAATTAACAGCATACTTATGTAGCCTTTACTGGCAAATAAAATGCTGCTCCCAAAACGTGCATATGATACCAGCCTTCAGGCATATTTACTAAGATTTTCGAACACTGCTTATCACAACGACAGAAAATCTTTCTCCACCCAATTTGTCCATAAAATATTACAAGGACAGCTAAGTGATACTCAGATTCCCCGTGATACTGACTGGCAAAAAGGAATGTCCCTACACGCAGTGCACCATCTGTACAAGTAAGTCAGGCTTAAATGGGTGCCAGCTGCCAACCCATAACATATAATTCACAAAAGCCTAGATGGGGGGTCAAGTACGAGCCCATAATCAAATTCAATGCTTAGATGAGGGCCAACTGCCAAGCCATCACAGAACTCAAGTCTTAGATGGAGGCCAACTACCAGCCCATCACCAAACTTGATGACTAGATGGGGGCCAAATTCCAGCCCATCAGCAGCTAATCGAGGTGTCCAAACTCCCCTCCCAATGAAACGCAAGAAGCTCACCTGGACCGTTGATGCCGCTGACCCCAAGTAAAATCAGCCTAACCAGTGTATTGGCGGGAAGAGCACCACAAGAAATCCACTGCTAGCAATCTTTCCAGCAATAATGATTCAACAACCAACAAAGTAATAATAAAAAGCAGAGGGAGGTGAAAACTTCTGAAGAAGCAAGAGACCTCCCAGTTTATGAAGCAATAGTATAAAGAACAAACCACAACCCAAGCACGCCCATCAAATCCTGATAGGCCACTGTCAAAAAATGCCACAACCCAAACCCCGGTATTCTAACAAATTGAGGGGGAGGTGTATCAAGGCTTGAAGAGTGATAAAATGTAGAGAGATAAAGTACCAACACATGAGCTCCTGTCATTATACAGCCTGTGGTTGAAAAATGACACTTAGAAGCTGATTAATTGGTACTTTTTCTCTCTCCAAGCTTTGATAAATATCCCCCTACAGTAACTCCTGCTGCTAAATGTATGCTGACCCATTCTAGTCATTTAAATTGCACTAGGCATGGCAAATGTCTTCTGCCTCCCATATGTTGGCACAAACAAAATAAAGGTTTATAACAATAAGGTTAATTATGTTCTAGATGATACAATTGTTAAGGTCAATTACATGAAGCCTATCTAGTTAGAAGCTATTAATTCTCCAGGAGAAAAAAAAAGCAGGGGAATCAGAAATTAGAATAATAAATAAGGAGAGGAGTTATTTTGCTGATACTGTATATACAGTTGTACAGTACATGTGTGTTTTTGTCTGCATTAAGCACAGTAATCCACACTTAGCCCTGCAAAGCAAATGATCCTCACGCAATTATTAATTATTATCTAAGTTTCAGCTACAAATTTGTTACTGAATAGCTGCATTTACAGGAGAAAAAAAGTGAATTGTAATACTAATGCACTCACCAGTGCATTTACTGTATATCCTAACACTCCAAATATATTGTAAATGCCATATCTAAAAAACAGTAATCTGCCAAGACACTCCAGGCTTTCTCTTATTTGACTGTTGCGTGAGCCCTCAGACTAACTTAGTTTACTGGGTGAGAAAGGGATAATTGAGATATACTTAATGTAGAGTATTTAAATGAAAAATAATATATCTGCTGTGTTGTATTGCAAACAGTCAATACACTCCCAATATGAAGTCAGGCCATTAGGAGATAAATATATGCTGCAACACATGTGAAACAGTCTAAAATCATGAAACTAGAGATGCTTGAACCAGATGAATGGCAATTCTTTAACAAATCTGTCCAACTGGTTCTCTGATTTCTAAAGTTCAACGGAATTTCCCAAATTTTTAATTGTTGGGAGATTGTAGAACAGGTCTGACCATGTTCCATTACGTTCTCACATGATTCACATACGTATGAACTGGTGTGAACACGTTCCAGCTAAATTGTGTATGTTTTTGAGTTTTTTTACGGTCTTTGGGACTTTATAGGTCATCAAAGCAGTAGAACTTAAAGGTAATACCCAGAAAAGGTAGGTATCCCCTACATGTAATAAGGAGGGACTGCAGCTGAATATTTGCCACAGTCCCTCCATTTATGATTACAAAAGCAGCCCCTGTAGGTTTCTAAGGGGGCTGCTAAATGGTCAGATTTACAAAGCTCCACAATGCGAAACAGCGCTAACGCCATCTTAGAATGCCTATCAGCCACTGATGCAAGAGCAGGTTGACAGGCATGCATGTGCAGTATGCACGCCTGTCCCATACCCTAAAGCAGTGGTGGGGAACCTCAGGCCCGCGGGCCGTACAAGGCCCGCAAAGCCACTTGATACGGCCCTCCCAGGCTCACCTAACCAAGGTAGATGGCGGGCGCTCACTGAGATTTTGTTACTAGCGGGCGCCCGGCTTCTTCCCCTCAGCAGCAGCCGGAGGCAGGAGCTCACTCCTGAGCTCCAGCTTCTGGCTCTGGCAGTGTGCGTGTGTGCCTGTGCGGTGCTATGGGAGAGATGTCATGACATCTTTCCCATAGTTCTGAGGAGCGGGCAGCCAGGCAGAGGGCAAGGGTTCGGAAGCAGGAGCGTGGCTGGTGAGTACTGTGTTTTTTCTTTCTTTTAATGTGTGTGTGTAAGCGGCGCTTCTAGGGGTCATATCTAATGGGGGCATATCTACTGGGGGCAGGCTAATTTTTAAGTTGATAATTTTTGTATGGTACCCAAAAGATTTTATAAATATCCAAATGGCCCTTGGTAGAAAAAAGGTTCCCCATCCCTGCCCTAAAGCATTAGAAGTTGCTTCCGGACCTTTGCAGAACAGAGCTTTTTGTAAATTCTGTCCAGGCACCCCAGCTTTAACAAATGCATGTGGTAACTTTCATTAAAGCGCTGCGAAATGGGGCATAATTACCAGGTCCCAGAAAATCACCGGGGATATATTTTGACCCTCCATTTTAAGATAAGCTTTTTTTTCGCTATAATATTACTTCCTTTTAACCATTTTATACCTTAATTTATTTTGAAATTTTTTTTTTTTTTAGAAAATTGTTTTATGTATAGAATTCTCTCGGTCCTTATAATACACAAAATGTATATACATAATTTAACCGCTTTCAGATATTTGCATTTATTTTATGGAAATATGTGTTTTTTTTTAAAGTGTTTTTATGTAACTTGGCAATAAATTGTTTACATATCTCCTATATAATAGCCCTATTCTGTGACCTTGTGATTCATTTGCTAACGCTGGGCGGAGTCACAACAGTGGGCGGAGTTATTCAAATGAGTCACAGAGATCTGGCCAAATCTACAGGAGACTAGGAGCAGAAGCAGATAGCATGGGCATTGGGCATGTCACAGGCAGGGGTGCAGACCTCCCAGCTTTCTGCAGGAGCTTTCTCCAGGCAGAAGGAGGGAAACACTCGGCGAAAAGGGGGCGTGGCTTCACGGGAGGGTCCCCGTTTTCGTCAGTGAGGGGGCATGCCCAGCGCTCTGTGAGCTGCTGGCATGCCCCCAGGGGCTGATTATGAGTCCGGGGGGCCCAGGGCACTTGAGACAGGGGAGCCCTATCTCATTGCTGTGCCTGCTGGGGGTTGGGGGCGTGGCCTAATCGCGGACCGCGCGGCCACGCCCCCTTATGCAAATTCCGATTATTGTTTTTATTTTTTTTATGGGATTTTGGCCCCTCAGCTAGGGCTAAATCCAGAGGAGGTGGTCGCTCCCCCCTACACACCCGCACAGGGAGAAGAAAGCAGGGAGACTGCTGCCTCCCTGCAACACCACAGACCTGCCAATATGCAGCAGCGTGTGCTGACTGTAGCACAATGCTGCCACTGTTGCTGGCAGGACGGGGGGGGGGGGAGCTTCTGAGCTGGGACAGAGCTACTCCAGCCGGGGGGGCCTCTAAAACTGTGGGGCCAACGGTACGTATCCCCCCCCCCCCCCTTAATCCGGCTCTGCTGCTGGAACCCCCCCATTAATCCGTACCCCCTGATGCCCCCTCTCCCTCTGTCTCCACTATTCACCGCTGCTCTGCTAAGCAGAACAGCGAGTACAGGAGCTTTCCAACTGCCCCCCCCCCACCGCAGGACACTGCGACCCGCGGGTGGGACAGCGGGACAGACCCCAAAAAATGGGACTGTCCTGCGAAAATCGGGACATTTGGGAGGTATGGGGGTGTGTGAGGGGTATGTCATACAGACAGACGGGCACCGGCTCACTGTGTGCTTGACCCCCCACATCGGCATACTCAGCAGGGTCTCTCTGGTGTGGAGGAGCGTCACTTTCTGACACACTCCACGCTTCTTAGCTGCAGTTTAGTGGGGCACCTGCCGCTGTGCAGGTTCCATACTGCCTCTGTTATCTCCAGCCCCGGCAACCCCACCGCTAGCTGCAGCGCTGCCACCCGCAGTGGAGTGCGCCCAGCTCATTCACACACTTTAGCTGGCGGGTAGCGCTGCAGAAATCCGAGCTGCTTGCAGGCTCTGACCCACTCCTCCCTCCAGCCGCAGCATCTCCTGGGAGCTAACCAGTCACTCCCAGTCTCCCCTTACCACAGTGCCCGGAAGCCGTGAGGTCCGCGCCACGTGCATGCTATGACCCCCTCCTCCCTCCAGCCGCAGCATCTCCTGGGGGCTAACCAGTCATTTCCAGTCTCACCTTACCACAGTGCCCGGCAGCTGCGCGAGGTCTGCGGTGTGTGACTGAGGAGGGGGGGGAGGGATGCGGACTGGCAGAGAAAGCAGGACTCCAGCCTGAGAGAGTCAGCCATGCCAAGTCTCCAGCAGCAGCAGATCCCAACAGGTTGGAATGGAACAGCAGCAGCCAGCAGCAGTGACTCCGGTAAGACACATCTGTCTGTCACCACTGTTTTGTCCCTAATACCAATCTCTCCCGTGCCCTGTGTTCTGTCATGTCCCTGGCCTTGCCCTGCCACCCTTATTCTGGCCCTTTCACCCTTATCCTGGCCCTGTCACCCTTATGCTGGCCCTGTCACCCCTGTGCTTGCCCTGTGAACCCTATACTGGCCCCGTCACCCCTGTCCTGGTCCTGCCGCCCCTACCCTGGCCCTGTCACCCCTATCCTGTCCCTATCATTTCTGTCCTGGCCCTGTCACCCCTGTCCTGGCCCCGTCACCCCTGTCCTGGCCCCGTCACCCCTGTCCTGGCCCCGTCACCCCTATCCTGGCACCGTCACCCCTGTCCTGGCCCCGTCAACCCTGTACTGACCCTGTCACCCCTGTCCTGGCCCTGTTACTGCATACCCTCCAACTACCTTTTATGGCATGTACAGTACCCGCAGCGCCTCCAGACCTCTCCCCAATGCACCACACCTCCGCACCTTCCCCTCCACCACATGAGGCACTCCACCCCTCCCCCACATGCTGTGCCTCCAGACCCCCTACACCACCCGTGGCTCCCACTCCTCCACCCCTTCACCACCCACAGCACCTCCAGGCCCCTTCCACCATTCACCCCCCTTATACGTCTCCCCCACACCTGCCCCCCTCCACCCGCAGCATCTGCAGACACCCTCCTCCATCAGCGGTCCCCCCCTCACCCACCCCTCCCCCACCAATGGCACCCCTGCACCTGCCCCTCCACCACCTGCAGCACCTCCGGACCTCCTTTCCCATCCGCCGCAACACCCGTACCTGCCCCTACCCTACCCATGGTGCCTGCGGTCCCCTACCCAACCCCCGGCACACCCGTCCCTTCCCATCCCACAGCACCTCCGCAACCCTTCACCCATCCACAACATCCCCACACCTGACCCTCTCCCACCCGTGGCACCCCTGCCCCTCCCCCACCTGCGGTGCCTCTGGACCCCTCCCCCATCTGCATCCCCCACTCCTCTGCCCCTCCCCCACGCGCAGCACCACCCGAACCTTCCCCATCCGGGCCCCACCCCCACTTCTGCCTCCCCTCCACCCGCAGCATCTACAGACACCATCCGCAGTCCCCCCCGCACCCGCTACATTCTGTACATCGTGCCCTGCAGGTGCTGTTCACGCCGTCGCAAGGGGCTGCGCCTCCTTCACCATCGCACGCCCTTTCATTGTGCAATATTTAACCACTAACAAAGGAATGCAGGTAATACTCCATATAATACAAATATTAAACCCCAGAAAGGCATGCAAGGGTTAAGGGGGCGTAGCCCCTTGCGACGGTGTGAAGAGCGCCCGTAGGGCGCGATGAAGCACCTAGTATATATATATATATATATATATATATATTTAAAAAAAATATTTCCTTGTCCCTCCTTCTAATTATATTGTAGTCTTCTTAAACATTTTTTTAAATAAACACCTATTGGTCGCCAGAACCCCTATCCACCCACATTTGATACATATATATCAATGAATTGTAGGTTGTGTTCCACACACAGGAAATTGGAATAAGTTTGCGTTCCAAACACAGGAAGTGAGGCTGCGATCATGTGATCGGGAACCGATCTTCCTGATCATTTAATGCTATTAAAAAAGGCTTTATACTTATAGAAACTTTACCAATTCTGAATATTTGAGTCCTTGTGTCTGTCACTATTTAGGGAAACTGGATGGAATTTCATTTTTAATAATATTTAGATGTTTCTAATTTGTGACACCTGTTTTGAATGGGCTATTAGCACTGCTATATAAAGGGCACCTAGTCACTGCACTACAATCACCTTGAGAAAGCTGTGTATAACAGCGAAACGCGTCGGTGGAGCAGCTGGACTCTGACTATACATCCCCACACAAACGCCTGGAAGTCGGATATAGGAACTTTTTGCATCAGTGATTTGGACAACTGCATCATTGGACCTGAGCAAATTACTGGACCAAGCAGCATCTTGAACCTAGCTACGTAAGGTCATTTAACTGCAGTATTCTCTTTTCCATTCGCAATATTGTTCCTGGACTGTGGCAAAAAAGCTTTTGGGATGAACTGTTTCATTTGAGTACCGGCAAATTATATACACCATATAAAACATATGGGATTTTTTAAATTTTTGCAGTGCTATATAAGGCCCTATTTTTAATCGATTCTAATGAATTTTCTAACTATTTGTTGCAACAGTAATTAATTTATAGTCCTTATTAAAATTGTCAGAAATTTCTCATCCAGTTTCCTAGCGCTTTTTCTTGTTTCTTATATATATGTATATAAACCAGCTTGTCACACGGAGCAATTAAGCGTCTCAAAGTACTCAATTTATAAGTCAGGTGGTTTCTTAAGCAGTGTGAAAATAGTTCTCATTTCGCAGATGGTACAAAATACAGCTGCCAGACTATTAACCAACCACCTCCATTCCAGCTACATAACACCCATTCTCTACTCCTTCACTGGCTGCCGGTAAGATGGCGAGTCGTTTTCAAGATTGGCTTACTCACTTTCAAAGCCCTACATGACCAGAGCCCAAAGTACTTAAAGCAGCTTCTGATTCCTTACTGTCCAACTCGATTACTGCAATTTGTAGATGGACTATTAGCAGTACCTACAATCTCTGACTCTATGGAACTAGTACAGTGCTAGAAGCCTCCACTCTAGAATCCTTCAAAAAATAGACTCAAAACTTACCTGTTTTCTCAGCAGTCCACTACTACCTACTAGAGATGAGCGGGTTCGGTTTCTCTGAATCCGAACCCGCACGAACTTCATGTTTTTTTTCACGGGTCCGAGCGACTCGGATCTTCCCGCCTTGCTCGGTTAACCCGAGCGCGCCCGAACGTCATCATGACGCTGTCGGATTCTCGCGAGGCTCGGATTCTATCGCGAGACTCGGATTCTATATAAGGAGCCGCGCGTCGCCGCCATTTTCACACGTGCATTGAGATTGATAGGGAGAGGACGTGGCTGGCGTCCTCTCCATTTAGATTAGGGTTGAGAGAGAGGGAGAGAGATTGACCTGAGGCTGTGATACTGTAGAAGAGAGTGCAGAGTTTAGTGACTGACGACCACAGTGACCACCAGACAGTGCAGTTGTTTGTTTTATTTAATATATCCGTTCTCTGCCTGAAAAAAACGATACACACAGTGACTCAGTCACATACCATATCTGTGTGCACTGCTCAGCCCAGTGTGCTGCATCAATGTATATATATATCTGACTGTGCTCAGCTCACACAGCTTATAATTGTGGGGGAGACTGGGGAGCACTGCAGTGCCAGTTATAGGTTATAGCAGGAGCCAGGAGTACATAATATTATATTAAAATTAAACAGTGCACACTTTTGCTGCAGGAGTGCCACTGCCAGTGTGACTAGTGACCAGTGACCTGACCACCAGTATATATAATATTAGTAGTATACTATCTCTTTATCAACCAGTCTATATTAGCAGCAGACACAGTACAGTGCGGTAGTTCACGGCTGTGGCTACCTCTGTGTCGGCACTCGGCAGCCCGTCCATAATTGTATATACCACCTAACCGTGGTTTTTTTTTCTTTCTTTATAGTCATACTAGTTACGAGTATACTATCTCTTTATCAACCAGTCTATATTAGCAGCAGACACAGTACAGTGCGGTAGTTCACGGCTGTGGCTACCTCTGTGTCGGCACTCGGCAGCCCGTCCATAATTGTATATACCACCTAACCGTGGTTTTTTTTTCTTTCTTTATACATACATACTAGTTACGAGTATACTATCTCTTTATCAACCAGTCTATATTAGCAGCAGACACAGTACAGTGCGGTAGTTCACGGCTGTGGCTACCTCTGTGTCGGCACTCGGCAGCCCGTCCATAATTGTATATACCACCTAACCGTGTTTTTTTTTTCTTTCTTTATACATACATACTAGTTACGAGTATACTATCTCTTTATCAACCAGTCTATATATTAGCAGCAGACACAGTACAGTGCGGTAGTTCACGGCTGTGGCTACCTCTGTGTCGGCACTCGGCAGCCCGTCCATAATTGTATATACCACCTAACCGTGGTTTTTTTTTCTTTCTTTATAGTCATACTAGTTACGAGTATACTATCTCTTTATCAACCAGTCTATATTAGCAGCAGACACAGTACAGTGCGGTAGTTCACGGCTGTGGCTACCTCTGTGTCGGCACTCGGCAGCCCGTCCATAATTGTATATACCACCTAACCGTGGTTTTTTTTTCTTTCTTTATACATACATACTAGTTACGAGTATACTATCTCTTTATCAACCAGTCTATATATTAGCAGCAGACACAGTACAGTGCGGTAGTTCACGGCTGTGGCTACCTCTGTGTCGGCACTCGGCAGCCCGTCCATAATTGTATATACCACCTAACCGTGGTTTTTTTTTCTTTCTTTATACATACATACTAGTTACGAGTATACTATCTCTTTATCAACCAGTCTATATTAGCAGCAGACACAGTACAGTGCGGTAGTTCACGGCTGTGGCTACCTCTGTGTTGGCACTCGGCAGCCCGTCCATAATTGTATATACCACCTAACCGTGGTTTTTTTTTCTTTCTTTATACATACATACTAGTTACGAGTATACTATCTCTTTATCAACCAGTCTATATTAGCAGCAGACACAGTACAGTGCGGTAGTTCACGGCTGTGGCTACCTCTGTGTCGGCACTCGGCAGCCCGTCCATAATTGTATATACCACCTAACCGTGGTTTTTTTTTCTTTCTTTATACATACATACTAGTTACGAGTATACTATCTCTTTATCAACCAGTCTATATATTAGCAGCAGACACAGTACAGTGCGGTAGTTCACGGCTGTGGCTACCTCTGTGTCGGCACTCGGCAGCCCGTCCATAATTGTATATACCACCTAACCGTGGTTTTTTTTTCTTTCTTTATAGTCATACTAGTTACGAGTATACTATCTCTTTATCAACCAGTCTATATTAGCAGCAGACACAGTACAGTGCGGTAGTTCACGGCTGTGGCTACCTCTGTGTCGGCACTCGGCAGCCCGTCCATAATTGTATATACCACCTAACCGTGTTTTTTTTTTCTTTCTTTATACATACATACTAGTTACGAGTATACTATCTCTTTATCAACCAGTCTATATATTAGCAGCAGACACAGTACAGTGCGGTAGTTCACGGCTGTGGCTACCTCTGTGTCGGCACTCGGCAGCCCGTCCATAATTGTATATACCACCTAACCGTGGTTTTTTTTTCTTTCTTTATACATACATACTAGTTACGAGTATACTATCTCTTTATCAACCAGTCTATATTAGCAGCAGACACAGTACAGTGCGGTAGTTCACGGCTGTGGCTACCTCTGTGTCGGCACTCGGCAGCCCGTCCATAATTGTATATACCACCTAACCGTGGTTTTTTTTTCTTTCTTTATACATACATACTAGTTACGAGTATACTATCTCTTTATCAACCAGTCTATATATTAGCAGCAGACACAGTACAGTGCGGTAGTTCACGGCTGTGGCTACCTCTGTGTCGGCACTCGGCAGCCCGTCCATAATTGTATATACCACCTAACCGTGGTTTTTTTTTCTTTCTTTATACATACATACTAGTTACGAGTATACTATCTCTTTATCAACCAGTCTATATATTAGCAGCAGACACAGTACAGTGCGGTAGTTCACGGCTGTGGCTACCTCTGTGTCGGCACTCGGCAGCCCGTCCATAATTGTATACTAGTATCCAATCCATCCATCTCCATTGTTTACCTGAGGTGCCTTTTAGTTGTGCCTATTAAAATATGGAGAACAAAAATGTTGAGGTTCCAAAATTAGGGAAAGATCAAGATCCACTTCCACCTCGTGCTGAAGCTGCTGCCACTAGTCATGGCCGAGACGATGAAATGCCAGCAACGTCGTCTGCCAAGGCCGATGCCCAATGTCATAGTACAGAGCATGTCAAATCCAAAACACCAAATATCAGTAAAAAAAGGACTCCAAAACCTAAAATAAAATTGTCGGAGGAGAAGCGTAAACTTGCCAATATGCCATTTACCACACGGAGTGGCAAGGAACGGCTGAGGCCCTGGCCTATGTTCATGGCTAGTGGTTCAGCTTCACATGAGGATGGAAGCACTCAGCCTCTCGCTTTGAAAATGAAAAGACTAAAGCTGGCAAAAGCAGTAGCACCGCAAAGAACTGTGCGTTCTTCGAAATCCCAAATCCACAAGGAGAGTCCGACTCCAATTGTGTCGGTTGCGATGCCTGACCTTCCCAACACTGGACGTGAAGAGCATGCGCCTTCCACCATTTGCACGCCCCCTGCAAGTGATGGAAGGAGCACCCGCAGTCCAGTTCCTGATAGTCAGATTGAAGATGTCAGTGTTGAAGTACACCAGGATGAGGAGGATATGGGTGTTGCTGGCGCTGGGGAGGAAATTGACCAGGAGGATTCTGATGGTGAGGTGGTTTGTTTAAGTCAGGCACCCGGGGAGACACCTGTTGTCCGTGGTAGGAATATGGCCGTTGACATGCCTGGTGAAAATACCAAAAAAATCAGCTCTTCGGTGTGGAAGTATTTCACCAGAAATGCGGACAACAGGTGTCAAGCCGTGTGTTCCCTTTGTCAAGCTGTAATAAGTAGGGGTAAGGACGTTAACCACCTCGGAACATCCTCCCTTATACGTCACCTGCAGCGCATTCATAATAAGTCAGTGACAAGTTCAAAAACTTTGGGTGACAGCGGAAGCAGTCCACTGACCAGTAAATCCCTTCCTCTTGTAACCAAGCTCACGCAAACCACCCCACCAACTCCCTCAGTGTCAATTTCCTCCTTCCCCAGGAATGCCAATAGTCCTGCAGGCAATGTCACTGGCAATTCTGACGAGTCCTCTCCTGCCTGGGATTTCTCCGATGCATCCTTGCGTGTAACGCCTACTGCTGCTGGCGCTGCTGTTGTTGCTGCTGGGAGTCGATGGTCATCCCAGAGGGGAAGTCGTAAGCCCACTTGTACTACTTCCAGTAAGCAATTGACTGTTCAACAGTCCTTTGCGAGGAAGATGAAATATCACAGCAGTCATCCTGCTGCAAAGCGGATAACTGAGGCCTTGACAACTATGTTGGTGTTAGACGTGCGTCCGGTATCCGCCGTTAGTTCACAGGGAACTAGACAATTTATTGAGGCAGTGTGCCCCCGTTACCAAATACCATCTAGGTTCCACTTCTCTAGGCAGGCGATACCGAGAATGTACACGGACGTCAGAAAAAGACTCACCAGTGTCCTAAAAAATGCAGTTGTACCCAATGTCCACTTAACCACGGACATGTGGACAAGTGGAGCAGGGCAGACTGAGGACTATATGACTGACAGCCCACTGGGTAGATGTATGGACTCCCGCCGCAAGAACAGCAGCGGCGGCACCAGTAGCAGCATCTCGCAAACGCCAACTCTTTCCTAGGCAGGCTACGCTTTGTATCACCGCTTTCCAGAATACGCACACAGCTGAAAACCTCTTACGGCAACTGAGGAAGATCATCGCGGAATGGCTTACCCCAATTGGACTCTCCTGTGGATTTGTGGCATCGGACAACGCCAGCAATATTGTGTGTGCATTAAATATGGGCAAATTCCAGCACGTCCCATGTTTTGCACATACCTTGAATTTGGTGGTGCAGAATTTTTTAAAAAACGACAGGGGCGTGCAAGAGATGCTGTCGGTGGCCAGAAGAATTGCGGGACACTTTCGGCGTACAGGCACCACGTACAGAAGACTGGAGCACCACCAAAAACTACTGAACCTGCCCTGCCATCATCTGAAGCAAGAAGTGGTAACGAGGTGGAATTCAACCCTCTATATGCTTCAGAGGTTGGAGGAGCAGCAAAAGGCCATTCAAGCCTATACAATTGAGCACGATATAGTAGGTGGAATGCACCTGTCTCAAGCGCAGTGGAGAATGATTTCAACGTTGTGCAAGGTTCTGATGCCCTTTGAACTTGCCACACGTGAAGTCAGTTCAGACACTGCCAGCCTGAGTCAGGTCATTCCCCTCATCAGGCTTTTGCAGAAGAAGCTGGAGACATTGAAGGAGGAGCTAACACGGAGCGATTCCGCTAGGCATGTGGGACTTGTGGATGGAGCCCTTAATTCGCTTAACAAGGATTCACGGGTGGTCAATCTGTTGAAATCAGAGCACTACATTTTGGCCACCGTGCTCGATCCTAGATTTAAAGCCTACCTTGGATCTCTCTTTCCGGCAGACACAAGTCTGCTGGGGTTGAAAGACCTGCTGGTGACAAAATTGTCAAGTCAAGCGGAACGCGACCTGTCAACATCTCCTCCTTCACATTCTCCCGCAACTGGGGGTGCGAGGAAAAGGCTCAGAATTCCGAGCCCACCCGCTGGCGGTGATGCAGGGCAGTCTGGAGCGACTGCTGATGCTGACATCTGGTCCGGACTGAAGGACCTGACAACGATTACGGGCATGTCGTCTACTGTCACTGCATATGATTCTCTCAACATTGATAGAATGGTGGAGGATTATATGAGTGACCGCATCCAAGTAGGCACGTCACACAGTCCGTACTTATACTGGCAGGAAAAAGAGGCAATTTGGAGGCCCTTGCACAAACTGGCTTTATTCTACCTAAGTTGCCCTCCCACAAGTGTGTACTCCGAAAGAGTGTTTAGTGCCGCCGCTCACCTTGTCAGCAATCGGCGTACGAGGTTACATCCAGAAAATGTGGAGAAGATGATGTTCATTAAAATGAATTATAATCAATTCCTCCGCGGAGACATTGACCAGCAGCAATTGCCTCCACAAAGTACACAGGGAGCTGAGATGGTGGATTCCAGTGGGGACGAATTGATAATCTGTGAAGAGGGGGATGTACACGGTGATATATCGGAGGGTGATGATGAGGTGGACATCTTGCCTCTGTAGAGCCAGTTTGTGCAAGGAGAGATTAATTGCTTCTTTTTTGGGGGGGGTCCAAACCAACCCGTCATATCAGTCACAGTCGTGTGGCAGACCCTGTCACCGAAATGATGGGTTGGTTAAAGTGTGCATGTCCTGTTTTGTTTATACAACATAAGGGTGGGTGGGAGGGCCCAAGGACAATTCCATCTTGCACCTCTTTTTTCTTTTCTTTTTCTTTGCGTCATGTGCTGTTTGGGGAGGGTTTTTTGGAAGGGACATCCTGCGTGACACTGCAGTGCCACTCCTAGATGGGCCCGGTGTTTGTGTCGGCCACTAGGGTCGCTTATCTTACTCACACAGCTACCTCATTGCGCCTCTTTTTTTCTTTGCGTCATGTGCTGTTTGGGGAGGGTTTTTTGGAAGGGACATCCTGCGTGACACTGCAGTGACACTCCTAGATGGGCCCGGTGTTTGTGTCGGCCACTAGGGTCGCTTATCTTACTCACACAGCTACCTCATTGCGCCTCTTTTTTTCTTTGCGTCATGTGCTGTTTGGGGAGGGTTTTTTGGAAGGGACAACCTGCGTGACACTGCAGTGCCACTCCTAGATGGGCCCGGTGTTTGTGTCGGCCACTAGGGTCGCTAATCTTACTCACACAGCTACCTCATTGCGCCTCTTTTTTTCTTTGCATCATGTGCTGTTTGGGGAGGGTTTTTTGGAAGGGCCATCCTGCGTGACACTGCAGTGCCACTCCTAGATGGGCCCGGTGTTTGTGTCGGCCACTAGGGTCGCTTATCTTACTCACACAGCGACCTCGGTGCAAATTTTAGGACTAAAAATAATATTGTGAGGTGTGAGGTATTCAGAATAGACTGAAAATGAGTGGAAATTATGGTTTTTGAGGTTAATAATACTTTGGGATCAAAATGACCGCCAAATTCTATGATTTAAGCTGTTTTTTAGGTTTTTTTGAAAAAAACACCCGAATCCAAAACACACCCGAATCCGACAAAAAAAATTCGGTGAGGTTTTGCCAAAACGCGGTCGAACCCAAAACACGGCCGCGGAACCGAACCCAAAACCAAAACACAAAACCCGAAAAATTTCCGGCGCTCATCTCTACTACCTACTGTTAAGCTTGTTTTGTATTTTGTGCTGTAAAGGCAAATATAAAACACTTTGGTGGGAATCCAATTGTTTTTTTCCGCCGACAGACAGTAGATGGCATCCATCAGAGCTATCCGATTCTAGCTCAGGAGCGATTGGCTGCCGGCGCCAGCATTTCAGCTCACACACCCCCTGGAGGTGGTAAGCTGAATTGCACGAAAAGGCAACATTATATGGTAAAAAAAAAAATATTCCCTGAGCAATAAAAATCTCTTAAAATAGAACATATGGATATTGGCCCTCATTCCGAGTTGTTCGCTTGCTAGCTGCTTTTAGCAGCCATGCAAACGCTAAGCCGCCGCCCACTGGAAGTGTATCTTAGCTTAGCAGAAATGCGAACGAAAGGATCGCAGCGCCGCTGCAAAAAAAGATTGTGCAGTTTCTGAGCAGCTCCAGACCTACTCCTAGCTTGCGATCACTTCAGACTGTTTAGTTCCTGTTTTGACATCATGAACACGCCATGCGTTCGGCCAGCCACGCTTGCGTTTCCCCAGGCACGCCTGTGTTTGTATCTGACACGCCTGCATTTTTCCACACACTCCCCGAGTTACCTCCCAGAAACACCCACTTCCTGTCAATCACTCTGCGGCCAGCAGTGCGATTGAAAAGCGTCGCTAGACCTTGTGGGAATCTGCATCAGCTGTTGTGAAAGTACGTAGCGCGTGCGCACTGCGCCACATACCCATGGCAAGAAGTGCCATTTTTTTGCCTGATCGATGCGCAGCGACCGAAAACAGCTAGCGAACAACTCGGAATGACCACCAAAATGTGGTAAAATGAAGATCATTAGTGAACTCGTTTGCTTTTACTAGACTAAAGAATTTTCATTGTTCCTGCTTACTATATGTAAAAAATAAAAACTTACATTTTAAAGGACATTTGTTTTTATTTGCTGTCAGGGTTGTCTGTGTGCAAGTAGCATGTCATAAACTTGTACAACAGGATTTTGGGGCTTTAAAAGAATTTTCCATGCTATAATTTACCGTACTTCTCAAATGTTTCTTCAGACACAAAGACATTGCCCAGCTTTGTTCAGGAAATAATACGCAGTTGAAAAGAATGTAACAATATGTTAGAATTTAAGATAAACTTGTCACAGACACACTTACTCAATAGTTTAGCATGCACATATATAAAGCAATCTGTTTATGATTTTACTGAAACTTATTTGATTTATATGTATATAATGCCTGTTTTATATGGGCACCACTCTGTCTCAAATGATTACAATTACATAGTATACACAATATTTTGCAGAGGTTTTATGTACATCCAACGGGTGTAGTATGAGTGGCCGACGGCCGGGATCCTGGGGGCCAGCATACCAGCACCGGGATCCCGACCGCCGGCTTACCGACAGCTGGGCGAGTGCTAATAAGCCCCTTGTGGGCTCGCTGCGCTCGCCACTCTATTTATTCTCCCTCCAGGGGGGTCGTGGACCCCCAAGAGGGAGAATATGTGTCGGCATGCCGGCGGTCGGGGTCCCGGCGCCGGTATGCTGGTCGCTGGGATCCCGGCCGGCGGTATACTGAGGACCACACCATCCAAAAATGAGGTAACTCATTACCTTTATAGCTATGCATAAACTCACAATTATTTTCCATGCAGCCAAGAGGTCAACTTATAACTGCCTATACAGTCTATGTCACTGTAGTACTACACTCATCACCATCCAATCACTGTGACTAACAGGATACACACTGCGCTCACTCTGTGCCATCACCATCCAATCACTGTGACCAACCTGCTACATGCTGCGCTCACTCTGTGCCATCACCATCCAATCACTGTGACCAACCTGCTACATGCTGCGCTCACTCTGTGCCATCACCATCCAATCACTGTGACCAACCTGCTACATGCTGCGCTCACTCTGTGCCATCACCATCCAATCACTGTGACCAACCTGCTACACGATGCGCTCACTCTGTGCCATCACCATCCAATCACTGTGACCAACCTGCTACATGCTGCGCTCACTCTGTGTCATCACCATCCAATCACTGTGACCAACCTGCTACACGCTGCGCTCACTCTGTGCCATCACCATCCAATCACTGTGACTAACCTGCTACACGCTGCGCTCACTCTGTGCCATCACCATCCAATCACTGTGACCAACCTGCTACACGCTGCGCTCACTCTGTGCCATCACCATCCAATCACTGTGACCAACCTGCTACACGCTGCGCTCACTCTGTGCCATCACCATCCAATCACTGTGAGCAACCTGCTACACGATGCGCTCACTCTGTGCCATCACCATCCAATCACTGTGACCAACCTGCTACACGCTGCGCTCAGCACCATCCAATCACTGTGACCAACCTGCTACACGCTGTGCTCACTCTGTGCCATCACCATCCAATCACTGTGACCAACCTGCTACACGCTGCGCTCACTCTGTGCCATCGCCATCCAATCACTGTGACCAACCTGATACATGCTGCGCTCACTCTGTGTCATCACCATCCAATCACTGTGACCAACCTGCTACACGCTGCGCTTACTCTGTGCCATCACCATCCAATCACTGTGACCAACCTGCTACATGCTGCGCTCACTCTGTGCCATCACCATCCAATCACTGTGACCAACCTGCTACATGCTGCGCTCACTCTGTGCCATCACCATCCAATCACTGTGACCAACCTGCTACACGCTGCGCTCACTCTGTGCCATCACCATCCAATCACTGTGACCAACCTGCTACATGCTGCGCTCACTCTGTGCCATCACCATCCAATCACTGTGACTAACCTGCTACACGCTGCGCTCACTCTGTGCCATCACCATCCAATCACTGTGACTAACCTGCTACAGGCTGCGCTTACTCTGTGCCATCACCATCCAATCACTGTGACTAACCTGCTACACGCTGCAATCACTCTGTGCCATCACCATCCAATCACTGTGACTAACCTGCTACACGCTGCAATCACTCTGTGCCATCACCATCCAATCACTGTGACTAACCTGCTACACGCTGCGATCACTCTGTGCCATCACCATCCAATCACTGTGACCAACCTGCTACACGCTGCGATCACTTTGTGGAATCACCATCCAATCACTGTGACTAACCTGCTACACGCTGCGCTCACTCTGTGCCATCACCATCCAATCACTGTGACTAACCTGCTACAGGCTGCGCTTACTCTGTGCCATCACCATCCAATCACTGTGACTAACCTGCTACACGCTGCAATCACTCTGTGCCATCACCATCCAATCACTGTGACTAACCTGCTACACGCTGCGATCACTCTGTGCCATCACCATCCAATCACTGTGACCAACCTGCTACACGCTGCGATCACTTTGTGGAATCACCATCCAATCACTGTGACTAACCTGCTACACGCTGCGCTCACTCTGTGCCATCACCATATTACATTCAATATCACTCTCAGGCCTGCAATATAGACTGTGTAGCAGCACTGCACTGACTTTGTGCCGGGCAACTGAATGATAGTAATAAGAATGACTGTGACAGCACAGCACTGACTCTGTGACAAGAAACCGAATGACAGTAATAAGAATGATTGTGTGACAGCACTGCACTGACTCTGTGATGGGGAACCGAATGATAGTAATAAGAATGACTGTGTGACAGCACTGCACTGACTCTGTGACGGGGAACCGAATGATAGTAATAAGAATGACTGTGTGACAGCACTGCGCTGACTCTGTGACGGGGAACCGAATGATAGTAATAAGAATGACTGTGTGACAGCACTGCGCTGACTCTGTGACAGGGAACCGAATGATAGTAGTAAGAATGACTGTGTGACAGGACTGCGCTGACTCTGACGGGGAACCGAATGAGAGTAATAAGAATGACTGTGTGACAGCACTGCGCTGACTCTGTGACAGGGAACCGAATGACAGTAATAAGAATGACTGTGTGACGGCACTGCGCTGACTCTGTGATGGGGAACCGAATGGCTGTAATAAAAATGACTGTGTGACAGTACTGCGCTGACTCTGTGACAGGGAACCGAATAATAGTAATAAGAATGACTGTGTGACAGGACTGCGCTGACTGTGTGACAGGGAACCGAATAATAGTAATAAGAATGACTGTGTGACAGCACTGCACTGACTCTGTGACAGGGAACCGAATGACACTAAAAAGAATGACTGTATGACAGCACTGCACTGACTCTGTGACTGGGAACCGAATGATCGTAATACGAATGACTGCGTGACAGCACTGCGCTGGCTCTGTGACTGGGAACCGAATGATAGTAATAAGAATGACTGTGTGACAGGACTGCGCTGACTCTGTGACTGGGAACCGAATGATCGTAATACGAATGACTGCGTGACAGCACTGCACTGACTCTGTGATAGGGAATCGAATGACAGTAATAACAATGACTGTGTGACAGCACTGCGCTGACTCTGTGACTGGGAACCGAATGATAGTAATAAGAATGACTGTGTGACAGGACTGCGCTGACTCTGTGACAGGGAACTGAATGATAGTAATAAGAATGGTTGTGTGACAGCACTGCGCTGATTCTAGCACATCCCCATCCAATTACTGACTAAGGGGGCATGTACTAAGCAGTGATACAAGTGGAAAAGTGAACCAGTGGAGAAGTTGCCCATGGCAACCAATCAACATTGACACAACATTTATAATTTGCATACTATAAACATATACAGAGCAGCTGACTGGTTGCCATGGGCAACTTCTCCACTGGCTCACTTCTCCACTTTTACCACTGCTTAATACATGTCCCCCTCAGGGGGGGTATTCAGTAGTAGACAGAATTGAGATGCGATCCCATCTAGCCCCGTATTGTGCATGCGCAGGACCCGCACTGCGCATGCACGGGCCGGGGAGATACGATCGCATCTAACTGATGCGAACAATCAGGCAGAGGCGTTCGCAGGGCAGTATGGGGCGGAAATGCATCACTGCGGGAGGCGATAACGTAGTGTTCGGCGGGCATGGCAACGAAAACGGGGGCCAATTCGGGGCAGCCATGTTACATCACATGCGGCCGCTGCGACTCAGAAAATGGTCGCCCTGCGCTGCAACAGGCTACCGGGTGCCATCCCTACTCATGGGCCAATTGCACTAAATATTGTGATGTGTGTTGGGGGATTCCATTACCCTATTACTGCTTCACTGTCTATCATCTGCATACAATACCGCTGGCATGAAGAAACCAGCAATGTAGAGGGACACCTCACAATGTAACACTAAATATGGACCAATTCATTTATATACGTAAGCTTTTGAAAAATTTCTAGGGGAAGACGCGTGCAAACTCACAAATACTAATATGTTGTATGAACATGCAGGAGCGTCTCATTTACGTGGACGTTAACAAGTACAATCCACTCCACTCGTGTGAGCAAAACGGACGTCTTGGATGTTTAAGAAGCTATTAATTAAACTTGGCTGTAAAAGCAATATTCAATACTACTTAATTTTAATTTTTTTGTCTACTCGTAGTTATCTAACTCAAATTACATTTGCTCTAAACTACAATCAAAAGGCAAAAAGATGAATAAAAGCATCTCACTATTGGGCAGGATGCAGCAACGCTAAAAATGCAGGCAAAAAAAAAAATGCAGTTTTCTGAGGTTTGGCCACTTACTGCATTTGCATGTGCACCAAGCTTATTTGCGGCGGGTATTGCTATCTTCATGTGGCGTTACCCTGTAGAAGCCTGTGGGCTTCTATCACATTGTACCCTGAGAGGGATCCAATCCTATCCCTTGCAGCACATGCATCACTCAATGCATGTGCAGACAAACTACCGGGTCCAAGACCTGGAAGTCCCTACACCGCAAAGGACAGCTCTTATCGGGAGAACTGTCCTTTGCTGAAATATTCATGCATGCGGCGTAAGTAAATACCGATATGCATGTGATGAGTGGCGGGATGCATCACATTCACAATGCGATGTGTCATGCATCCAGCCCTATCGTATGTACATTGCTGTCCAAAAACAGTGTGGAATGTAAAAACTCTGTAAGAGGTCATTGGGATCAGTGAACAACAATGCTGATTAAAGTTTTACTATTCTACTGTATATAAAAACAAAAAAAATCATACTGACTTATTTATAGAAAAGCTCATATAAGCGCTTATAGAACTGTGAGATTATACTCACTGTGTGCCGGATTTCATATATTTGTGAATATAAGCAATCGTTACTGGTTTTTATTTGGGAAGGAGGGGGACTGGGGTGAGGGTTTACCCCAAACCCCTATTAACAAGCAGAACTACCGGTTAATGTGTTTAGAATATCCACTGTTCGTGAAGTACTATAGTAAGGGAAGTATCTTATAAAGAAAGAGAGTATCACACAGCGAATTCTAAATTGGTGGGGACTTCAGGCAAGTTACCTAAGAAGCTTCAGCTTTCTTCAACAACTGCAGAATTGTGTGACATTTTCAGGAATGTTCTGCAAAATTTCCACAGCATTCACAGTTTGTCCAAGAAATAAGCTTTAACTCAATCACACCACACAGCAGAATGTAGTTACTTTTGTCTCCCAACTCCATCCTTAGACCAGTGGTTTCTAAATATGGTCTTCAAGGCACCCCAACACTCCAGGTTTTAAGGATATCCCTGCATGTGCACAGATAGTATAGTTAAACTGACTGAGGAACTAATTAAGTCACCTGTGCATAAGCATGGATATCCTTAAAACCAGGACTGGTGGGGTGCCTTGAGGACCACGTTTGGGAACCATCACTTTAGACCAAGAATTCGGCAAAACCATTACTTACAGTGTGAAATGTCATTTCTCAGGACAGAAATGTAACTCTAAAGATTTTTTCGATGGAACTCTCCACCTCTGCGCAGGTCCTCTGTGTGCACTTTCACTGCACTAACGTAACTTTTTGCACTTAATGAGGATAAAAGTAATATAGGGCAATATTCAATTAGTGTCAACATTTTCAAAAGAACGGAAAGACAGCATTTCCGCCAATAATCTGCACCTTTCGACACTTCACTATTCAATTGAAGTGCCGGTTTTCCGCCCTGTCAAAAATGAAGAAATATCGAAAAACACAATGATGACCGGAATCTCACCTCATCCATGTGTTTTCGACCCTGCCGCGGTAGAAAACGGATCCGATTTCGACCATTAATTTACGCCAATAAGAGAGGATGAAAATTAATGGTCAGAATCAGCGGGAAAATGGGTGGAATCGGGCCGCAATAGAATAGTGAAGTGTCGCATCCTTGGTGTCGGATAGGATACAACACTGATTAAAAACCCCCCTTAAAGTTTATTTATCTCAGTCATATGTGTCAGCCTGGTAAATATACTGTTAGTTTGTTGTAGAGTCTAGTATATTTTTAGTATGGGACTAATCTGAGTGTTAGTAAAGAGAAGAGGGAGTTATTGATATGAATATACAAACAAAACCCTGGAATACCAATGCTGTAGGCTGGAATTCTGATGCAACCTATTTTCACAGCTACAGTATATAAGGATTCTCTCCTGCTTTTCCTTTAGAAAGTGGTTGTTTTGTAGTAACACATTATCAGGAACATACCAGCTCAGATGGTTGGTTCCCAGAGGGAGGGGAGAACAGGGGGAATGACAGCTACTTTACTGTTATGGTATAATCTTGCCGCACATATCTGCATGAGCACAGGTTGTAAATAGCTAATATCATCTGTTAGCCATTGTAGCTTATGGGCTACATTTGCTCCAATGCTTCAGGGATCCAATGACCGCGCATGTGCAGTAAGAATGTCCATAAAATTATGGATACAGTGAAGTTTCTGCATCATTTTATGATTTGAGGCAATGCACTAATAGCATGATTCAGGAGATTTCACAGAAATCTCAGATAATAGAACTAAAGAAACTCTGAAAAATTAACTCCAAAAAAATGAAGCTTTTCAGAGTTTGGCCATGTTAGGTTACACTGACTTTAGACAGTGTAAACTGCTTTAAACTTATGAAGGCATAGTAGCAGGAGAGAGATCTTCCGATCACCCTCCTGCAGCCTCCATCCGGCGCCGGCTGTGATTCTGGAAACTGACACCAATCGAGAGTCAGTTTCCCCCAAAGGAGTTTTTCAGAAACTCCTTAAAAATGCCTGGGAAGTACTTGTAGAGACAGTGGTAATCGGTACCACTGTCCCTGCGGGTTTTCCTACATACATAGCAGGGATATTATCATTAAAAAATATCTTCCGCAAAACAGAGTGTTAATAAGTTTCCTGCAATTATTAATACATATACCCCAAAATGTTTTATTTTTGTGTATGAAAATGAGCCACGTTCTGCCATACAAAATATATATCAGGATTTCCAACATGAATTATTCCTGCAGCACAAAATGCTTTGTTCCCAAACTTGTCACTTTTTTCCCTTTTGTAGTTAACTGAGTTTGAAATAATGGATCAATAATGCTTTGTTTTTTAACAGTCAACAAATGAACCCACAGTAATTATGAAAATAATCAAGAACTTTGAAAGTAAAACAAGATTTTCTATACAACTCACTGTGGCAGATTTTAAGAAGCTTGATAATTATAATTTTTTCCTTTGTTTATTTCTTCAGACTGCTATTAATGATTAACAGTAATCAAATGACAGTTAGGACAGGGTCTACCAGGGCAACCACAATCATATGAGACATGAGGTAGTGAGCAGAGATCTTTGGAATGACCCTCTGCGATCTGCTTTCACTGTAAAATCCTCCACCTCCGTATCCCCCCTCTGCCATCACATGAAATGCTAGGAGTCGGTGCGTGTGACTGGCAGTGTGACTTTTCTGCCTTCCAGAGAGATTTTGAAAATGAGAATGATTTGTAAGAAGTCAGTCAAAATAAAATGCATGCTTAAAAGGTACTTGCTCTTTTAAAAAAAAATTGTATGTGGGACTGCAGGTTCAAAGGCAAAATTACTTGAATGATATTAGGTTAACAAAACCAACATATGACTAGAATATAACAGAAAACCGAAGGACCTCCGTTAGATTTGGGAGAAAATTGTATTAAAATTTACTTATAGAGGGCCAGCATATTTCGTTGCACTTTACAATTGGGAGCAAAACAGTAATAAAACAGAAAAATAGGTAAGAGGACCCTGCTCCCAAGTTTGCAATCTATACAAAAGGTACAAGTTTGCACCTTGATGCATTCCATGGAGACAAATTTATAATGTGAGGTCACATTTAGAGTGGTGAGGAGTGTAAGTAAATGGGTACAGCCTGAGTAGCATTTGTGGGTATTCTGACTGCAAATGCAGCAATGATTATATAACTTGTATTCTATCCTATTAAATGTTTTATACTGTAAGTCTTTTGACTTTTTTTATTGCTTTGCTTGGACTGCTTCTGCTTAAGTACCATGTATGGTGCTGCGGAGATTGGATGATAATAATAATAATAATGCTAAATTGCAATGTAAAAATAAAGTTACATAGTAATTGTGTTTTAAACACAGTATTTTATCTTTGCACAAAACACAAATGTACTTGCAACTCTTCGCAAAATAGTTTACCCAGGTGTAATTTTGCAACTTTAGTTAGATTTGTTCCACACACTACATTAGACCTTAAGTGGCAGATTCAATTAGTCCCAAAGTTCCACCTCTAAATACATATACTTTGGTATTTTGGTAGGACCACACTAGAAAATGCTGGCAGAGTCACTGTTCCTGTCCCCGCAGTGCTTATCTCCGGTTTAGATACTAAAGCTGAATATCTTTGTCAAATTTCACTCCCAGACCACTTAAATTCACAGCTGAAGAGAGGTATTTCACATCAATAGGGGGGGGAAATGATTTCCCTGCAGAGATGTTCAGTGAAGCCGTAGACATGGATGAAAGCAGATGGAGGTATTTTACGTTTAGGGGTCCATGAAAGTTGCAATGAGAATGCAACCCTATAAGTGAATTTTCCTAACAAGTTCAGCTTTTAAAACTTTTTCAGATTTCAACATAGAGGGAAAAGTGTGAAGGCTTTACTGTAGGGGCTGATGATCCAGCTATCCCACCTGACCGAATTCAGCATAAAGCACTAGAGATTTAGATGTATATTTACTAAAGTGCGGATTGACAGAAGTGGAAATGGTGCCTACAGTAACCAATCGGATTTTAGCTACTGTATTATCTCATAGAAGGTACTAGATAAAAAAGTATAATCTGAGTGGTTGCTATGGGCAACATCCCTACTTCTATAAGCCAGCACTTGAGTAACTATACCCCTTAGTCTTTCATATTTCCATCCCAGGAAATATCCACTATTGGACTACATGGTAACCCTTCATGATGTAATTAGCATTAGTTAAGTCTGTAATTTCATACAAACACTGTTAATTATAATATACAAAGGAAGCATCTTCTGTGCGCACAACAACTGGATATCGAAAGTTAAGCTCTATGAATCAACATGGGGGGTAATTCAGACCCCGCATGTCTGGCTCTGCTCTCCGCACAGGCACAAAAGAATAGCACGGCGGCGATGCTTTTGTACCTGAAGAGTAGCTCCCTACCAGCGCAGCTCCTGCGCGCTGGCAGGAAGCTACCCGTCGCTCTCCGGGTCGCAGAGGCTACGTGTGACATCACGCAGCTGCCACGGCCTGCCCCCGCACGGTCCAGGCACGCCTGTGTTGCCCGGAACGCGAACCCAAAATGGCGGCCCAACTCCGCCGGCCCGCCAATCAAACTGCTCTGACTGTCAATCAGGCAGAGGCGATTGCTGGGCTGAGATGCCTATCAGCGATCAGGTCTGAATTAGCCCCATGGTACAGATGTAGCCATGCACGTCTTGCTGCATTGCGGCATGCTTCATGGTGCGCCGTTCTGTGACTATTCGCAGCCGGCAACCACTCCATTAATTCCATTAGGAATTAATGGAGCCATCGCCGACTGCGACTAGTCGCAGCCAGGCATGCCATGCAGCTAACCATGTTGCAGCATGCCACATCGCAGCAAAGATGAGCATGGCTACAGCTGTATACTGTCCCTTTAAAGTAGAACCCCTCGCAGTCAACTAAATATTTCTGTGCCTGTACTTTCTACCTGTGCTTTCCCTAATAAACTTAGATATAATTGAATTAGAAACACCACAATTTAGACACTCAGAGAGGTGAATTTATTTTTAGGACGGAGGCAAGAAAAGTGTCAGTGAGGGAGTGTACCAGCCACCTGTTTCTAGACAGCAGTCTAAATGGATCACCGATAACACCCACCTATTTGCTCAATTTGTACATCTGGAACGAACATGAACAGGACTTTCAAGGAATAAAAATCTGCCTAACACCTTCATCATTCATTGAGGGCAGGAATGTGACTTGATAACCACATCACATCTTTAAGACAATTTAAGTATTTTGAGAGTGACAAAATTCCAGATTCCTGTTTAGTGCAAGTAATAAACTGGGTGTTATTAATCCTGACCTGTTTGCATTGATTGGGCACAAAATTGCACAAGTCAAAATTCAACTGTTTAAACACAGAGGAGCCTTCTATTGAGACTTAACTCCCAAAAACAAAACAAGCAGAGGCTGGAGTTAACTGGCATGATCGGGGAATGTAATTCACTTTCGATGGATAAATCATGCCATTTTACAAACAGCGATCACAATCAAATTTTTTAATAACAAATCCATGGGCTGACCAAGTCACTTCTTTCTAAACGATAGAATGTTGCAGCATTCCCTGATGAAACTGTTTCAGTGTCTCTTCTGCAGAATATCTTACAGTGCACATCACTATAAAAAACACACACATGTGGGTTCCCCAAAACTCACTTCCTAAATCTACCCCACATCATGTGACCCAGCAAATGAAAACTCAGCAAAAATATTCATGCTGAATCATGTCAAGAATGTGATCTGTGACGTTGCAGACAAAAAAGTGTTCCAGATGTGAACTACTGTATTGATGATATATCACTGTGCAACAAGTTATATCATTGCCGTCTTAATGAATGATAGTGTGTAATGTATTAGCCTAAGTTGTTATGTATTATGAGTTATTAATATAATTATTACTGATATTATGAGGACTGCTTCCTTATGTAGTGTGCACCATTTTAAGAAAAAAACACACCTTGCTAGTTACTGTAGGAAGCAGACATACAGTATGGGGATATTTAAGAAGTACACTGGGGACTTAGTTGTCATTGTAAGCTATGATATGGTGGCACAGTATGTTAAAGTGCAGCAGATTAAGGTACATAATGGATTGCTATACTAGTCAGTGGTAGTGCGCTAGTTATAATGCACTGTCACAGTATAAAGTGTTGTAGTGAGAAAAATATTGCAAAACATAGGATAGGACTTTAACATCTAGGAAAATCTACATCCCCGGTAAATCACACATACTGCAGATCAGTCTGGAGTTTCCAGTATATCACATATTGGCCAGTACAGTATATTATATATTGCTGTTTCTGAAGACCCAAGTATATACTATATATTGCAGTTACCAATCTATCACAAAGTGACCAACCTGCAGCCCCCTGTACATACTAAACAGTTTTGGTTCATCAAATATATTATGACCACAACAAAGCCCTTAAAACAGCACAAAGTGACCAGTGCAAACACTCAGGGCATCACTTACTGACCAGTGCAAACACTCAGACCATCACTTACTGACCAGTGGAAACTCAGGACATAACTTACTGACCAGTGTAAACTCAGGACATCACTTACTGACCAGTGCAAACACTCAGGACATCACAGTGGAAACTCAGGACATAACTTACTGACCAGTGTAAACTCAGGACATCACTTACTGACCAGTGCAAACTCAGGACATCACTTACTGACCAGTGCAAACACTCAGGACATCACTTACTGACCAGTGGAAACTCAGGACATCACTTACTGACCAGTGCAAACTCAGGACATCACTTACTGACCAGTGCAAACATTCAGGACATCACTTACTGACCAGTCTATAGGCACCAATATTTCATATACTGGCCACTAGACAGAAGACCACTTTACAGTAGGGAACATAATTTGCTATTTCAGACTTATGTCCCAAGTACATTAAATACAGATCTGTATGCTATCACCAGTACAGCACATACTGACCAGCATCAAATCCACAGTGTACAGCATGTATGTAATATCTAATGAACAGTTCAAACAACGTGGGCCATTACAGAACCCAGCGGAGATAAGATAAATTGCAGACACACATGGGAACACTGCTAGGTAAATAGTAAATGAAAGTGATACTGTACAGTATGTGATTTCTCCCCCCACGTGTATCCCACCACATCACACCTTAACTGCAGAGGAGAAGAGGATCTCCCTGTGATAACTTACCTGCAATATCACTGGATGCCCCCTGGTTACCCTGCAGATCTGTCAGCAGTAGTGTGCCATGCGCTGCCAATGCCGGCCGGGATGTGGACGGGATGTTACAGTAGTGCCCACCTAATGCTGTCAGAGAGTCTCTATTCTCTATCTCTGTCTCTTTCCTTCTCTTCCAGCCTTGTCTGTACTCTAGTGTCAGGCACCCTGTCACTCCCCTTCCCTCCCGAGTTCCTCCCTCTCTCCACCCCGAACCCTAGTCCACAGTGTGAGTGTGGCATCTAATAATCATCCCATGTCCACTGAGCTGACCACCAGCAACACCAGTGGGGTTTTTCACTGATCGTGTGTATAATTGCCCTATAAATCATAATATTGCAGATAAACTGTGGATCGCGCTGCCACCTACTGGCCTTCTGCTATCATTCTACTACATGTGATAGCAATGGGATATATTTATTTTATATAGAGTATTTATTTTGGGTGTCTTTGCAAATAATCTTATAAGTGCTATGTTTAGTATTACACACACATATATGTACCATGTTAACTATTAAGTCGACACCAAAAGGTTGACATGCAATAGGTAGACAGGTACTCAAGGTTGGCAGATAAAAGGTTGACAGAGGTTAAGCTCGACAGGTGCAAAAGGTCAACATAGCAATGGCCGACACACAAATGGTGGACACAAGTTTTTACAATTCTGTACATCAAATCTTGTACGTTTGATAATATGCCACCACATCAGTTGAAACATGTACCCTCACGGGCTCGCTTTGCTTGCCACGCTTCCGGCAAGGTTACTATTCGCAATTGTAGTCCATGTGGATAGTAAACCAAGCAAGTGTTGAGTATATTAAAAATAAATAAAAATGTGTTGACCATTTGTGTGTCGACCATTGTCATTTGTACCTGTCAACCTTAAGCATGTCGGCTATATTGTGTCGACCTATTGACTGTCTACCTATACACTGTCAATCTATCATCCGGATACCCATTAAAATACGTTGTTTATATCTGAAGGCCATTACTGACAACAGAGGTTCTGGTTCCTGCACGCTCTGTCCCCCACTTACCTAGGCTGTTTTATACTGCAATATAAAGACTTCTACTTTTAACCCCTTTTATGAAACTTCCAAAAACTCTGTTTCTGTCATTTTGTTTCGGTGACCGTCTGTTTACTAGCAAATTACATAAAGGCATACAGGTTATTTGGTAGGAAAATATTGTGAAAGATTTACCGATGTATATGGAGGGGTCTATTTAGTAAAACCCTACGGTAACAATCATTATTCGCCACTGCAATGTACCATGAGGAGGCCCAGAGAAAACACAGCTCCTTAGTGAGGGTTTTCCGTGGTCGCTGGCCAATGTTACCAGCGAAGGGTTAAATTATTGAGTGCATGCACAGCTACCATCCATACATGTGTAAAGTGGTTTGGTCTGCATGGTCCCCATTGCCGGTTATAGCTTACGCCCTAGTGATATGGCATAATGGCCTAATTCAGACCTGATCGCAGCAGCAAAATTGTTCTCTAATGGGAAAAACCATGTGCACTGCAGGGCAGGAAGTTATAACGTGCAGAGAGAGTTAGATTTGGGTGGGTTCAGGGCCGGTGCAAAATCTCTCTGCACCCTAGGCAAAGCTTCAGGCTAGTGCCCCCTAACCTGCAAAACCCCCTCCCCCTCCCACCTACTGGAGGGGAGATGCAGGTGACCACTAGGTGGGCTGGGGTGAATTGCATCATTATACATATACAGAGAAAAGTGACAACACTCAAGGAATATTAAAGTTATATAGCATATTGTAAACCAAATCACAACGTTTTGTGACTTTGCTCACAATATATTTTCACTTTAAAAGTCCTTGAGTGCCGTCTATTCTTTATGTATACACGCTAGCGGCATGTCAGGAATCGTATATGACACTGAGGACAGTTTCACTTTTTTTCATATACAGTATACCGTACTGTATATGGGGTCTAGTGAGGATGGGATGCCAGCAGTCAGAGTACCGACAGTGACATGTCGACCACCATAATCCTGACATTTTGAATGATATTAATTAACCCTAACCCTCCCTCCCCGTAGCCTAACCCTAACCCTCCCTGGCATACTAACATTCAGGATGCCGGCTGTCGGGATTTTGGCATCCGAATTCTGACAGGTGTCAGGATTCCTGCGCCGGAATTCTGGTACGTCCCTTTAATTGTATGCTCTTTATTGTGTTCCATCCCCCATCTGTAAATTAATTACTGACCCCCCGTCCTCCATTTGTACTGTATTGTGCCCCAGTGCTTGTTGTTTCCTTATTATGCTGTTTACATGTGTAGACCACCTATCGGACTTTAAGATCAGTACTGTCTGTGCTCCCGCAGAACCCCCATGGGTTACTTACCTTAAGATGTTTTCTTGTGTTTCCCACGGCATTGGCAGGATAACTCTTGCAGGCGGCAGCAGCATTACAGCGACGCTGTGGGTGCAGACATGTAGTCAGGTGCTGCTTGCTGCTGGAGAGCCGGGATCCAGAGGCCTAGAGGAGGTGCATCAGGGCTATGAGGAGCGGCCATGGGAGTTCCCCCTTGGGAGTCATAGGGGTAAATGTATGAACTTGAAGCAGTGATAAGAGTGGAGAAGTGAGCCAGTGGAGAAGTTGCCCATGGCAACCAATAAGCTGCTCTGTATAATTTTATAGTATGCAAATTATAAATGTTACTTCAATGCTGATTGGTTGCCATGGGCAATTTCTCCACTGGCTCACTTCTCCACTCTTATCACTGCTTCATACATTTACCCCATAGTTACATCCGCCTCCTATGGGCCTTAACATGACTTTATGTTACACGTGTCGGCATGGAGGAAGCACTGAGACAAAATGCAGATGTATTAAGCCTGGAGAAGTGATAAAGCAGTGATAAGTGCAAGGTGATAACGCACCAGCCAATCAGCTCCAATATATAAATTGGCAGTTAGGAGCTGATTCTCACCTTGTACTTATCATTGCTTTATCACTTCTCCAGGCTTAATACATCTGCCCCACTATGTGGTACAGCCTGATAGTGACATCTGCACCTGATTAGACTCACAGCAGTGGCCAGCACAGTGTTAAAGGAGGAGTTCGCATACAGAGACATCCTTCAGTTTTTTGCTAGATGAATTCAGCGTCGCCCTCCAGGGGCCGGCAGTCCTAGGCAGCCACTTAAAGCTAGAAGTACCTAAAGACCCAGCATTTTGGTCACTCAGCCACTCTTCGATACCAGTGCATAAATATAAAATATCATTACTCCGGCATCTTGGTAATGCAGCTCACTCAGGTATCCCGGAACTCTCCAAAAGCTCCCACTCGCAAGGAAGGGTTCCATAAGATTGATTATTTTATGTCAATGGAGGATATCTTAGTCACTTCAACAGACATACCTTCTGATTTTGCTAGCACCTGGTTCCCTTGGTTGAAATAGAAGTCCTCAGCTGTCTATAAGACATACATGACCGCGATCCCACAAGACACGTGATCTGAGTCATTTGATTCAATCCATTCTTCTTCACTATGGCCCTCATTCCGAGTTGTTCGCTCGCTAGCTGCTTTTAGCAGCATTGCACACGCTAAGCCGCCGCCCTTTGGGAGTGTATCTTAGCTTAGCAGAATTGCGAACGAATATTAGCAGAATTGTGAATAGAAATTTCTTAGCAGTTTCTGCGTAGCTCCAGACTTACTCCTACATTGCGATCAGTTCAGTCAGTTTCGTTCCTGGTTTGACGTCACAAACACACCCAGCGTTCGCCCAGACACTCCCCCGTTTCTTCAGACACTCCCGCGTTTTTCCCAGAAACGCCAGCGTTTTTTTCGCACACTCCCAGAAAACGGCCAGTTTCCGCCCAGAAACACCCACTTCCTGTCAATCACACTACGATCACCAGAACGATGAAAAACCCTCGTTAGGCCGTGAGTAAAATACCTAACTTTTGTGTAAAATAACTAAGCGCATGCGCTCTGCGAACCTTGCACATGCGCAGTAAGCGACTAATCGCAGTATAGCGAAAATAGGCAACGAGCGAACAACTCGGAATGACCCCCTATATTCATGGACCGCAGACTTGTTCTTTCTGTTTTGTTTTGTTTTACTCCATGGCGGCTGATCCTTCCCTTATCCCTTTTCTACCTTTCCCCTCTCCTTCCCTTTCTACTTCCTGCATTGTATTTCTTATCTTTCCTCTTCTTCATTACTGTTATACTTTATAAGATTCATTAAGAATTATAAATTACAAGCTGAAGTACCCGGTGTTGCCTGGGTTTAAGTTTAGAGATGTGCACTTGAAATTTTTCGGGTTTTGTGTTTTGGTTTTGGGTTCGGTTCCGCGGCCGTGTTTTGGGTTCGACCGCGTTTTGGCAAAACCTCACCGAATTTTTTTTGTCGGATTCGGGTGTGTTTTGGATTCGGGTGTTTTTTTTTAAAAACACTAAAAAAACAGATTAAATCATAGAATTTGGGGGTCATTTTGATCCCAAAGTATTATTAACCTCAAAAACCATAATTTCCACTCATTTTCAGTCTATTCTGAATACCTCACACCTCACAATATTATTTTTAGTCCTAAAATTTGCACCTAGGTCGCTGGATGACTAAGCTAAGCGACCCTAGTGGCCGACACAAACACCGTGCCCATCTAGGAGTGGCACTGCAGTGTCACGCAGGATGGCCCTTCCAAAAAACCCTCCCCAAACAGCACATGACGCAAAGAAAAAAAGAGGCGCAATGAGGTAGCTGTGTGAGTAAGATAAGCGACCCTAGTGGCCGACACAAACACCGGGCCCATCTAGGAGTGGCACTGCAGTGTCACGCAGGATGGCCCTTCCAAAAAACCCTCCCCAAACAGCACATGACGCAAAGAAAAAAAGAGGCGCAATGAGGTAGCTGTGTGAGTAAGATAAGCGACCCTAGTGGCCGACACAAACACCGGGCCCATCTAGGAGTGGCACTGCAGTGTCACGCAGGATGGCCCTTCCAAAAAACACTCCCCAAACAGCACATGACGCAAAGAAAAAAAGAGGCGCAATGAGGTAGCTGTGTGAGTAAGATAAGCGACCCTAGTGGCCGACACAAACACCGTGCCCATCTAGGAGTGGCACTGCAGTGTCACGCAGGATGGCCCTTCCAAAAAACCCTCCCCAAACAGCACATGACGCAAAGAAAAAAAGAGGCGCAATGAGGTAGCTGTGTGAGTAAGATAAGCGACCCTAGTGGCCGACACAAACACCGGGCCCATCTAGGAGTGGCACTGCAGTGTCACGCAGGATGGCCCTTCCAAAAAAACCCTCCCCAAACAGCACATGACGCAAAGAAAAAAAGAGGCGCAATGAGGTAGCTGTGTGAGTAAGATAAGCGACCCTAGTGGCCGACACAAACACCGTGCCCATCTAGGAGTGGCACTGCAGTGTCACGCAGGATGGCCCTTCCAAAAAACCCTCCCCAAACAGCACATGACGCAAAGAAAAAAAGAGGCGCAATGAGGTAGCTGTGTGAGTAAGATAAGCGACCCTAGTGGCCGACACAAACACCGTGCCCATCTAGGAGTGGCACTGCAGTGTCACTCAGGATGGCCCTTCCAAAAAACCCTCCCCAAACAGCACATGACGCAAAGAAAAAAAGAGGCGCAATGAGGTAGCTGTGTGAGTAAGATAAGCGACCCTAGTGGCCGACACAAACACCGGGCCCATCTAGGAGTGGCACTGCAGTGTCACGCAGGATGGCCCTTCCAAAAAACCCTCCCCAAACAGCACATGACGCAAAGAAAAAAAGAGGCGCAATGAGGTAGCTGTGTGAGTAAGATAAGCGACCCTAGTGGCCGACACAAACACCGTGCCCATCTAGGAGTGGCACTGCAGTGTCACGCAGGATGGCCCTTCCAAAAAACCCTCCCCAAACAGCACATGACGCAAAGAAAAAAAGAGGCGCAATGAGGTAGCTGTGTGAGTAAGATAAGCGACCCTAGTGGCCGACACAAACACCGGGCCCATCTAGGAGTGGCACTGCAGTGTCACGCAGGATGGCCCTTCCAAAAAACCCTCCCCAAACAGCACATGACGCAAAGAAAAAAAGAGGCGCAATGAGGTAGCTGTGTGAGTAAGATAAGCGACCCTAGTGGCCGACACAAACACCGGGCCCATCTAGGAGTGGCACTGCAGTGTCACGCAGGATGGCCCTTCCAAAAAACACTCCCCAAACAGCACATGACGCAAAGAAAAAAAGAGGCGCAATGAGGTAGCTGTGTGAGTAAGATAAGCGACCCTAGTGGCCGACACAAACACCGTGCCCATCTAGGAGTGGCACTGCAGTGTCACGCAGGATGGCCCTTCCAAAAAACCCTCCCCAAACAGCACATGACGCAAAGAAAAAAAGAGGCGCAATGAGGTAGCTGTGTGAGTAAGATAAGCGACCCTAGTGGCCGACACAAACACCGGGCCCATCTAGGAGTGGCACTGCAGTGTCACGCAGGATGGCCCTTCCAAAAAAACCCTCCCCAAACAGCACATGACGCAAAGAAAAAAAGAGGCGCAATGAGGTAGCTGTGTGAGTAAGATAAGCGACCCTAGTGGCCGACACAAACACCGTGCCCATCTAGGAGTGGCACTGCAGTGTCACGCAGGATGGCCCTTCCAAAAAACCCTCCCCAAACAGCACATGACGCAAAGAAAAAAAGAGGCGCAATGAGGTAGCTGTGTGAGTAAGATAAGCGACCCTAGTGGCCGACACAAACACCGTGCCCATCTAGGAGTGGCACTGCAGTGTCACTCAGGATGGCCCTTCCAAAAAACCCTCCCCAAACAGCACATGACGCAAAGAAAAAAAGAGGCGCAATGAGGTAGCTGTGTGAGTAAGATAAGCGACCCTAGTGGCCGACACAAACACCGGGCCCATCTAGGAGTGGCACTGCAGTGTCACGCAGGATGGCCCTTCCAAAAAACCCTCCCCAAACAGCACATGACGCAAAGAAAAAAAGAGGCGCAATGAGGTAGCTGTGTGAGTAAGATAAGCGACCCTAGTGGCCGACACAAACACCGTGCCCATCTAGGAGTGGCACTGCAGTGTCACGCAGGATGGCCCTTCCAAAAAACCCTCCCCAAACAGCACATGACGCAAAGAAAAAAAGAGGCGCAATGAGGTAGCTGTGTGAGTAAGATAAGCGACCCTAGTGGCCGACACAAACACCGGGCCCATCTAGGAGTGGCACTGCAGTGTCACGCAGGATGGCCCTTCCAAAAAACATTCCACAAACAGCACATGACGCAAAGAAAAATTAAAGAAAAAAGAGGTGCAAGATGGAATTGTCCTTGGGCCCTCCCACCCACCCTTATGTTGTATAAACAGGACATGCACACTTTAACCAACCCATCATTTCAGTGACAGGGTCTGCCACACGACTGTGACTGAAATGACGGGTTGGTTTGGACCCCCACCAAAAAAGAAGCAATTAATCTCTCCTTGCACAAACTGGCTCTACAGAGGCAAGATGTCCACCTCATCATCATCCTCCGATATATCACCGTGTACATCCCCCTCCTCACAGATTATCAATTCGTCCCCACTGGAATCCACCATCTCAGCTCCCTGTGTACTTTGTGGAGGCAATTGCTGCTGGTCAATGTCTCCACGGAGGAATTGATTATAATTCATTTTAATGAACATCATCTTCTCCACATTTTCTGGATGTAACCTCGTACGCCGATTGCTGACAAGGTGAGCGGCGGCACTAAACACTCTTTCGGAGTACACACTTGTGGGAGGGCAACTTAGGTAGAATAAAGCCAGTTTGTGCAAGGGCCTCCAAATTGCCTCTTTTTCCTGCCAGTATAAGTACGGACTGTGTGACGTGCCTACTTGGATGCGGTCACTCATATAATCCTCCACCATTCTTTCAATGGTGAGAGAATCATATGCAGTGACAGTAGACGACATGTCCGTAATCGTTGTCAGGTCCTTCAGTCCGGACCAGATGTCAGCATCAGCAGTCGCTCCAGACTGCCCTGCATCACCGCCAGCGGGTGGGCTCGGAATTCTGAGCCTTTTCCTCGCACCCCCAGTTGCGGGAGAATGTGAAGGAGGAGATGTTGACAGGTCGCGTTCCGCTTGACTTGACAATTTTGTCACCAGCAGGTCTTTGAACCCCAGCAGACTTGTGTCTGCCGGAAAGAGAGATCCAAGGTAGGCTTTAAATCTAGGATCGAGCACGGTGGCCAAAATGTAGTGCTCTGATTTCAACAGATTGACCACCCGTGAATCCTTGTTAAGCGAATTAAGGGCTCCATCCACAAGTCCCACATGCCTAGCGGAATCGCTCCGTGTTAGCTCCTCCTTCAATGTCTCCAGCTTCTTCTGCAAAAGCCTGATGAGGGGAATGACCTGACTCAGGCTGGCAGTGTCTGAACTGACTTCACGTGTGGCAAGTTCAAAGGGCATCAGAACCTTGCACAACGTTGAAATCATTCTCCACTGCGCTTGAGACAGGTGCATTCCACCTCCTATATCGTGCTCAATTGTATAGGCTTGAATGGCCTTTTGCTGCTCCTCCAACCTCTGAAGCATATAGAGGGTTGAATTCCACCTCGTTACCACTTCTTGCTTCAGATGATGGCAGGGCAGGTTCAGTAGTTTTTGGTGGTGCTCCAGTCTTCTGTACGTGGTGCCTGTACGCCGAAAGTGTCCCGCAATTCTTCTGGCCACCGACAGCATCTCTTGCACGCCCCTGTCGTTTTTTAAAAAATTCTGCACCACCAAATTCAAGGTATGTGCAAAACATGGGACGTGCTGGAATTTGCCCATATTTAATGCACACACAATATTGCTGGCGTTGTCCGATGCCACAAATCCACAGGAGAGTCCAATTGGGGTAAGCCATTCCGCGATGATCTTCCTCAGTTGCCGTAAGAGGTTTTCAGCTGTGTGCGTATTCTGGAAAGCGGTGATACAAAGCGTAGCCTGCCTAGGAAAGAGTTGGCGTTTGCGAGATGCTGCTACTGGTGCCGCCGCTGCTGTTCTTGCGGCGGGAGTCCATACATCTACCCAGTGGGCTGTCACAGTCATATAGTCCTGACCCTGCCCTGCTCCACTTGTCCACATGTCCGTGGTTAAGTGGACATTGGGTACAACTGCATTTTTTAGG
Organism: Pseudophryne corroboree; assembly: GCF_028390025.1. NCBI lineage: Eukaryota > Metazoa > Chordata > Amphibia > Anura > Myobatrachidae > Pseudophryne > Pseudophryne corroboree. Next base: position 379,692,857 of record NC_086452.1, on the reverse strand, counting down.
ACACTGGTGAGTCTTTTTCTGACGTCCGTGTACATTCTCGGTATCGCCGGCCTAGAGAAGTGGAACCTAGATGGTATTTGGTAACGGGGGCACACTGCCTCAATAAATTGTCTAGTTCCCTGTGAACTAACGGCGGATACCGGACGCACGTCTAACACCAACATAGTTGTCAAGGCATCAGTTATCCGCTTTGCAGCAGGATGACTGCTGTGATATTTCATCTTCCTCGCAAAGGACTGTTGGACAGTCAATTGCTTACTGGAAGTAGTACAAGTGGGCTTACGACTTCCCCTCTGGGATGACGATCGACTCCCAGCAGCAACAACAGCAGCGCCAGCAGCAGTAGGCATTACACTCAAGGATGCATCGGAGGAATCCCAGGCAGGAGAGGACTCGTCAGAATTGCCAGTGACATGGCCTGCAGGACTATTGGCATTCCTGGGTAAGGAGGAAATTGACACTGAGGGAGTTGGTGGGGTGGTTTGCGTGAGCTTGGTTACAAGAGGAAGGGATTTACTGGTCAGTGGACTGCTTCCGCTGTCACCCAAAGTTTTTGAACTTGTCACTGACTTATTATGAATGCGCTGCAGGTGACGTATAAGGGAGGATGTTCCGAGGTGGTTAACGTCCTTACCCCTACTTATTACAGCTTGACAAAGGCAACACACGGCTTGACAAATGTTGTCCGCATTTCTGGTGAAATACTTCCACACCGAAGAGCTGATTTTTTTTGTATTTTGACCAGGCATGTCAATGGCCCTATTCCTCCCATGGACAACAGGTGTCTCCCCGGGTGCCTGACTTAAACAAACCACCTCACCATCAGAATCCTCCTGGTCAATTTCCTCCCCAGCGCCAGCAACACCCATATCCTCCTCATCCTGGTGTACTTCAACACTGACATCTTCAATCTGACTATCAGGAACTGGACTGCGGGTGCTCCTTCCAGCACTTGCAGGGGGCGTGCAAATGGTGGAAGGCGCATGCTCTTCACGTCCAGTGTTGGGAAGGTCAGGCATCGCAACCGACACAATTGGACTCTCCTTGTGGATTTGGGATTTCGAAGAACGCACAGTTCTTTGCGGTGCTTTTGCCAGCTTGAGTCTTTTCAGTTTTCTAGCGAGAGGCTGAGTGCTTCCATCCTCATGTGAAGCTGAACCACTAGCCATGAACATAGGCCAGGGCCTCAGCCGTTCCTTGCCACTCCGTGTGGTAAATGGCATATTGGCAAGTTTACGCTTCTCCGACGACAATTTTATTTTAGGTTTTGGAGTCCTTTTTTTACTGATATTTGGTGTTTTGGATTTGACATGCTCTGTACTATGACATTGGGCATTGGCCTTGGCAGACGACGTTGCTGGCATTTCATCGTCTCGGCCATGACTAGTGGCAGCAGCTTCAGCACGAGGTGGAAGTGGATCTTGATCTTTCCCTAATTTTGGAACCTCAACATTTTTGTTCTCCATATTTTAATAGGCACAACTAAAAGGCACCTCAGGTAAACAATGGAGATGGATGGATACTAGTATACTTATGGATGGACTGCCGAGTGCCGACACAGAGGTAGCTACAGCCGTGGACTACCGTACTGTGTCTGCTGCTAATATAGACTGGATGATAATGAGATGAAATCAATATATATATATGTATGTATATATAATATCACTAGTACTGCAGCCGGACAGGTAGATACTATATTTATTAGGTAATGATGACTGATGACGGACCTGCTGGACACTGTCAGCTCAGCAGCACCGCAGACTGCTACAGTAAGCTACTATACTATAGTAGTATGTACAAAGAAGAAAGAAAAAAAAAAAACACGGGTAGGTGGTATACAATTATGGATGGACTGCCGAGTGCCGACACAGAGGTAGCTACAGCCGTGGACTACCGTACTGTGTCTGCTGCTAATATAGACTGGATGATAATGAGATGAAATCAATATATATATATGTATGTATATATAATATCACTAGTACTGCAGCCGGACAGGTAGATAATATATTTATTAGGTAATGATGACTGATGACGGACCTGCTGGACACTGTCAGCTCAGCAGCACCGCAGACTGCTACAGTAAGCTACTATACTATAGTAGTATGTACAAAGAAGAAAGAAAAAAAAAACCACGGGTAGGTGGTATACAATTATGGATGGACTGCCGAGTGCCGACACAGAGGTAGCTACAGCCGTGGACTAACGTACTGTGTCTGCTGCTAATATAGACTGGATGATTGATAATGAGATGAAATCAATATATATGTATGTATATATAATATCACTAGTACTGCAGCCGGACAGGTAGATAATATATTTATTAGGTAATGATGACTGATGACGGACCTGCTGGACACTGTCAGCTCAGCAGCACCGCAGACTGCTACAGTAAGCTACTATACTATAGTAGTATGTACAAAGAAGAAAGAAAAAAAAAAACCACGGGTAGGTGGTATACAATTATGGATGGACTGCCGAGTGCCGACACAGAGGTAGCTACAGCCGTGGACTACCGTACTGTGTCTGCTGCTAATATAGACTGGATGATAATGAGATGAAATCAATATATATATATATGTATGTATATATAATATCACTAGTACTGCAGCCGGACAGGTAGATAATATATTTATTAGGTAATGATGACTGATGACGGACCTGCTGGACACTGTCAGCTCAGCAGCACCGCAGACTGCTACAGTAAGCTACTATACTCTGTAGTAGTATGTACAAAGAAGAAAGAAAAAAAAAAACCACGGGTAGGTGGTATACAATTATGGATGGACTGCCGAGTGCCGACACAGAGGTAGCTACAGCCGTGGACTAACGTACTGTGTCTGCTGCTAATATAGAGTCTAGACTGGATGATAAATTATTGATAATGAGATGAAATCAATATAATATCACTAGTACTGCAGCCGGACAGGTACTATATATATTTATTATGTAATGACTGATGACGGACCTGCTGGACACTGTCAGGTCAGCACAGCACCGCAGACTGCTACAGTAAGCTACTATAGTAGTATGTATAAAGAAGAATGAAAAAAAAAAACCACGGGTAGGTGGTATACAATATTATATATATATATATATATATATATATATATTATATACAATTATATATATATATATATATATATATATATATTAAACTGGTGGTGATTGATTATTAAACTGGTGGTCACTTCAGGTCACGTTGCAACTTGCAACTAGTACTCCGAGGCCTAAGCAGACAATCACAAAATATATTATTATACTGGTGGTCAGTGTGGTCACAACAATGGCAGTGTGGCACTGACTCTGGCAGCAAAAGTGTGCACTGTACGTTATATGTACTCCTGAGTCCTGCTCTCAGACTCTAACTGCTCCCCACTGTCAGTGTCTCCCCCACAAGTCAGATAATACACTTACAGTCACACTATCTATTATCTAATCTAGTATAAATATCACTTCAGCAAGTAGTATAGTAGTATACAGTATAGTAGTACTCCTCCTAATAATGCTCCCCAAAATACTGTGTCTCTCTCTTCTCTAAACGGAGAGGACGCCAGCCACGTCCTCTCCCTATGACTCTCAATGCACGTGTGAAAATGGCGGCGACGCGCGGCTCCTTATATAGAATCCGAGTCTCGCGATAGAATCCGAGCCTCGCGAGAATCCGACAGCGTGATGATGACGTTCGGGCGCGCTCGGGTTAGCCGAGCAAGGCGGGAAGATCCGAGCCTGCTCGGACCCGTGTAAAAAACCTGAAGTTCGGGCGGGTTCGGATTCAGAGGAACCGAACCCGCTCATCTCTATTTAAGTTATTAAGTTATCAATGAGTTGGATGTAACTGTCCACATTTCAAAAATAATTATCAGCTTAGCAGCTCTTCCAACACACCCATGAGCTGGCTGCCCAGTGTCGTTTTTTTGGGGGAGTGTTGCCAGTAGCCCTAATCCCCAGCTTTAAAAAAAATTCACATAAAAAAGAAAAAAATGTGAAAAAGAGGAAGAAACACTGTAAAAGTGTAAAGATTATTATTGATTATTTGGATGGTGTGGCCAAGACTGGGGGAACCCTCATGTCGGTCAGACACATGGCTAGAAAGCCAGCAGACCAGTCTGGGGTGGGACAAAATCATACACAAAAAATTAGATAGATAGCTGAAGAGAAAATAAAAAAATAAAAAAGGAGAAAGACCAAGAGGGGATAGACAAAGCAGGACTCAAAGAAGAAATTGAAGGGGGTAGAGAAGGAATAAAAAAGAAAGAGAAAAGCAAACCACACAGTATTCCAAGGCTGCAGTCAAAAAGCACTGTACTTTCCTGTCCAACGATTTCAGAAGCAAGAGACCTCCCAGCTCCAGGAACGGAGATACTGTATGAATCATCTAAAAGAGATTTATCTGTCTCATATCTACCTCATTGTTGCCAGTCACGTTGTTTTATATCCTGCCTTGACCTGTAGATTAGTAGCTCTTGGGATCTTTCATAGAGACTGGCAGAATGTGTTGAAGTCAAAGCACAGTGCACGGCACAGGGGGCAAACGATGTTAATCTGAAGCCATTGAGCCAAGCATGGAGCATAGAAAATATGGAGGGCAGGATGGAACTGCTACTTTCAGATGGTACAGGTCTCTCCGGCTTCTTCCTCTCCAGCAGTGCAACAGTGCAGCAGTCCAACAGAGAATGGTCTTCCTGATGGTGCCCTTTCTAATGGTGCCCTTTCTGAGGTTGATCTTGCTGATGTTGGTCTTGCTGAGGTTGGTCTTCCAGAGGTTGACCTTGCTGATGGTCTGAGACATCCTCCCGTCCATATGATGTTCTGGATTGGACCCGATCCAATCAGCTGGGCTAACTCCCTCTGACTCATTGTAGCTGCTGGTATAGTTCACAGTTAAAAGTAGGTGCACAAAAGTAAAAAAGAAAAAAGAAAAATCACACAAACACACAGCACAGATCTGATTGTGCACTCTGATCCGGTCACTTGCAGGAAGTAGTCACTAGGTACAGAGTACAGACTAGTTCGCTCTTCCAGAGGCTTTTCTCATGTGTCCACAGCAGCTTCAACTGAGTAAATGCCAGTGATATTGCCATGCGCTGGGGTTTTATACCATGGAGAATTCAAATGTGGCATGCGGGCGGCAGTTGGTAGTGGCAGTTGGTGATGGCTGTGCATCAGCTCTCCGCCCTATACCCCGCACCATCATCTCCCCCCTGATATTACACAGTGACACATGTGGGAAATTACATGTTAGTGGTGAGGAGTCATTACACCAAGTGGTTTGTGGCATTAACTGCAACAATCTCAGTTCTGTTGCTGGACCCAGTGAGCTCAACTGTCATTGCTGCTGTCATCAATTGGTGATCTCTGTGGTGACAGCTGCCAAACATTATTCCATGATATAGGCTATCTATCTATCTATCTATCTATCTATCTATCTATCTATCTATCTATCTATCTATCTATCTATCCATCCATCCACATAATACAGGGCAAGTATAGCATACTCCCAAATGTCTGTAAAGTGGGTTCTTAGTAATGAATGTTGTATAAAGTAATCTCTATTGTCACTGAAATAACCAGCACACCACAGTGCAAGTGAAATACATGTTTGCGCTTGCATTGTGGAATGCTGGATCTGTGACAACAGAGATCTATCTATCTATCTATCTATCTATCTATCTATCTATCTATCTATCTATCTATCTATCTATCTATCTATCTATCCTGTAAATATATGTGTATATATATATACACACAGATGTAGCCATGCTCATCTAGCATGGCTAGATTGCAGGTGGGCACTCTTGGTGCACCTAGCCGAGCTGAGGTAGCATACAGAGACGCTCCCATTCATGCATCGGTGCCCGCGATGATCGCCCCATCGTGCCGGGGCACAGATGTAGCCACAATAAACGTGGCTACATCTATATATATATATATATATATATATATATATATACACAGTTGTGCTCATAAGTTTACATACCCTAGCAGAATTTGTGATTTTCTGGCCATTTGTCAAAGAATATGAATGATAACTCACAAACTTTTCTTTCACTCATGGTTAGTGGTTGGGTGAAGCCATTTATTGTCAAACAACTGTGTTTACTCTTTTTAAATCATAATGACAACAGAAACTACCCAAATGACCCTGATCAAAAGTTTACATACCCCAGTTCTTAATACTGTGTATTGCCCCCTTTAACATCAATGACAGCTTGAAGTCTTTTGTGGTAGTTGTGGATGAGGCTCTTTATTTTCTCAGATGGTAAAGCTGTACCCAGAAAAATTAATGCTGTTTTGAAGGCAAAAGTTGGTCACACCAAATATTGATTTGATTTAGATATCTCTTCATTCACTTTGCATTTTGTTAATTGATAAAAATAAAAGCTTTCTTACTTTTCAGCATTTTTCTCACACCTTCCTAAAACTTTAGCACAGTATTGTATCTCTCTCTCATATATATGTATATACAGGGCCGACTTCAAATGGGGGCATGGTCAGTTACGCCCCCATTTGTGCCCCCTGTAGCGCCGCTGAAAGAAAATAAAAATAAAAAAAAGTATACTTACTATCCCCGTTCCTGATCCAGACCGCTGCAGACCTCCGCCGGCGCCGCTCTTCTCCTCTCCTCTCCTCGATCTATGGGAGAGACATTATTACGTCTCTCCCATAGAACAGCATAGACACTAGAGGTCAATTATGACCCCTAGTGTCCGTGCCACTATGCTGTGCGGTGCGCGATGACTTCATCGCGCATCGCACAGCAAAGGTCCTCTCCATGAAGGGAAACTAGACTGTAGCATCTAGTTTCCCTTCATGGAAAGGACCTTTGCTGTGCGGTGCGCGATGACGTCATCGCGCACCGCACAACAAAGGTCCTCTCCATGAAGGGAAACTAGACGCTACGCCTCTGGTTCTCTTTAAAGCGGGGGGGCACACCCTCTTTATTATACACATTTTACAAGTGTCACTACACTGGAAGCAGACACCTTACTGATGAAGCTATTTGCTCTTGTATAGGAAATATGAGAATTTTAACTATATGAAGATACTTCTCTGACAATTACACGTAACTTCATATAGTTAGAATTCTCATGCTTCCTCTACAGGAGCAAATAGCTCCATCAGTAAAGTGACTGCTGTTAGTGTAACAGGTCATGGGTTCTAATCCTGGGTATGACTGCTAAGAAATGTTTGATTTAAAATAAAAGACTATTAAATGTATAAATACAGTATATAAATTTTTTTCAGAACAACACACACACACACACACACACACACACACACACACACACACACACACACACACACACACACACACACACACACACACACACACACACACACACACACACACATCCACACACACACACATCTTGATATAGGAAATAGGGGGGCACCAATATATATCTTGCCTCCGGGCAACTGGGACGAACTTACGCCACTGAGTACAACCACAGAAATAAACAGTGGATATGTATAGTAACAGCTCCAAGGCAACTGTTTACTGTGCCTAGCACTAACTTTCGGCTCATTCCATGAAATTATTTCATCAGTTTAAAAAGAGAGAAAAAAAAGGGACTTGTATTCGGTATCAAACAATAGTCAATTTAAAGTGTTAAAATGACTGCTAATTTCATATTTATAAATTCAGAATTTAATTTTTTAATTTTAGTTTCCACAAATTTCACATAATGAGCCATTTATAACTGGACTATGGGGGTCATTCCGAGTTGATCGCTAGCTGCCATTGTTTCGCAGCGCAGCGATCAGTGAAAAAAGCGGCTAATCTGCGCATGCGTATGCACCGCAATGCGCACGCGCAAAGTACGGGTACAAAAAGCATCCTGGTTTTGCACAGGTTCTAGCAAAGCTTTCAGTAGCACGGCAGAACGCAGGAAGATTGACATGAAGTGGGCGTTACTGGGTGGCAACCGACCGTTTTCAGGGAGTGCTTCGAAAAATGCAGGCATGTCGGGAAAAATGCAGGCGTTGCTGGGCGAACGCTGGGCGGGTGTGTGACGTCAAAAGCCGTCCCTCCATAGTTAGAATCAATGCACACGAAGAGTAACTACAGGGCTGGTCTTGTTTTGCACAAAATTATTAATTGCTGGCCAGCTATATTCTGAGTAGCAAAATGGAGAGAGACGGGACTGCTAATGTCAGCTGGGCTGTGGATCACACTGATTGTCACAGGGACACCCCCCCCCCCCCCCCCGGATCTGCCCTCCCCCCCCACCCCCCCACCCCCCCGGTCGAGGGGGACAAATCCCTCTAATTCCCAGCGTGCTACACCATTATGTATTATACTTTTTGAAAACATTTTGGGGAGGGGGCGCCCCAATTTGGAAGCCCCCTCCTCCTGTATCCAGTACTGTTGCTGCTCTTGACAGCCCTGCACAGTAGTGGTAATTCAATTCTCAGAAAGTATTGCAAAAAATACTAAATCACTGTATTATAGTAATATAATTTGAATTATTACTCCTCAAACACAAACTAGGATTGCCAATAACAACATACTCTGTGCAGAAAGCTTAAAGTCGAAAAGAATTGCTCAATTTTAAATAATTGATGGACTGCTGTATTAAAAGTATCCCATAAAGTATTTATTTTGGAGGGGACTTTGTTCTAGCAGTACTGGTGGACCACTGGGAGATTATTTTCGAGAACTTTTGACTCACGTTAGGGATATTACATATGGATTATTTGATTAATGATCTATGTGATACTCAGGGCCGGACTGGGACTAAAAATAGCCCTGGCATTTTTAAAGCACACAGGCCCACCTCTGTGACTCCTCCCCTTACTATTCCTGACTCCTCCCCACTTATTAGTCTATGTTCTTACAAATATAATTAATATTCTAACAACATACAGGCGTACATCATTCTCTATTAAAATATACACAACCAGTGGTTGAAGTGGAAATTTTTAAGTGGGGGTATGGAAATGTGAGGATTGTAATTAAGCGCGCGCCAAAGGCGCGCTCCAGAAAAGGGGGCGTGGCCACTCAAAAGGGGGCGTGGCCTTCAGTGTAGTTTACCACACCATACACCCCTTATACGCATTATGCACCACAATAGTAGGACCCCTTATACTATCTAGTACTGCTGCCCCTTTCACATTATACCACACAGTATGAGCCAAAATTCACAGCACCCGGTATGAGCCGAAATTTACATTATATGCCCCCGATAGTGCAGTGCCAGGTATACAAATGCCCCCACAGTGCCAGGTATACAAATGCCCCCACAGTGCCAGGTATACAGATGCCCCCACAGTGCCAGGTATACAAATGCCCCCACAGTGCCAGGTATACAAATGCCCCCACAGTGCCAGGTAAACAATTGCCCCCACAGTGCCAGGTATACAAATGCCCCCACAGTGCCAGGTATACAAATGCCCCCACAGTGCCAGATCCACAAATGCCCCCCACAGTGCCAGGTATACAAAGGCCCCCACAGTGCCAGATCCACAAATGCCCCCACAGTGCCAGGTATACAAATGCCCCCACAGTGCCAGGTATATAGATGCCCCCACAGTGCAAGGTATACAGATGCCCCCACAGTGCCATGTATACAGATGCCCCCACAGTGCCAGGTAAACAATTGCCCCCACAGTGCCAGGTATACAAATGCCCCCACAGTGCCAGGTAAACAATTGCCCCCACAGTGCCAGGTATACAAATGCCCCCACAGTGCCAGGTATACAAATGCCCCCACAGTGCCAGATCCACAAATGCCCCCCACAGTGCCAGGTATACAAATGCCCCCACAGTGCCAGGTATACAAATGCCCCCACAGTGCAAGGTATACAAATGCCCCCACAGTGCCAGGTATATAGATGCCCCCACAGTGCAAGGTATACAGATGCCCCCACAGTGCCATGTATACAGATGCCCCCACAGTGCCAGGTAAACAATTGCCCCCACAGTGCCAGGTATACAAATGCCCTACAGTGCCAGCCAATTGCCCCCACAGTGCCAGGTATACAATTGCCCCCACAGCAGCCAGTGCTGCAGCTGCTTACCGCTGCTGCACTGCTGCTGCTGCTGCTCCTCCTCCTCCGGGCTGTGAGGGACGGGGGTGAGAGCGCCGGGCGCCCGCCAGCGCGGCTGTGTCTGGCGCGGCAGCGTATAGCGTTCAAACCAGCCGCCGGTTCGTGAGCCAATAATAGCTCGCGGACCGGCGGCTTCTGATTGGCTGCCGGTCCGCGAGCTCTGATTGGCTCACGAACCGGCGGCTGCTTTGAAGTCTGCTATACGGCGCTCTCACCCCTGTCCCTCACAGCTCTCCAATCTTGACAGCTGAGACGCGCTGCCGCCGGACTGAGCCATCGTGGCCATCGGCCCTTCTGGCATTTGCCAGAAGTGCCAGATGGCCAGTCCGGCCCTGGTGACACTACATGGAGAGCACAAACCAAGCATGTAGATAAAAGGAATTGTCTGTAGACATCTGAGAAAGGATTGTCTCGAGGCACAAATCTGGGGAAGGGTACAAAAATATCTGCTGCTTTGAAGGTCCCAATAAGCACAGTAGCCTCCATCATCAGCAAATGGAAGAAGTTTGGAACCACCAGGACTCTTCCTAGAGCTGACCGGCCGTCTAAACTGAGCGATCGGGGGAGAAGGGCTCTAGTCAGGGAGGTGACCAAGAACCTGATAGTCACTCTGTCAGAGCTACAGCATTCCTCTGTGGAGAGAGGAGAACCTTCCAGAAGGCCTGTATGGTAGAGTGGCCAGACGGAAGCCACTCCTTAGTAGAAAGCACATGGCAGACTGCCTGGAGTTTGCCAAAATGCACCTGAAGGACTCTCAGACCATGAGAAACAAAATTCTCTGGTCTGATGAGACAAAGACTGATCTCTGTGGCGTGAGTTCAGGTGTTATGTTTGGAGGAAACCAGGCACCGCTCATCACCAGGCCAATACCACCCCTACAGTGAAGCATGGTGGTGGCAGCATCATGATGTCGGGATGTTTTTCAGCGGCAGAAACTGGGAGTCTAGTCAGGATAGAGGGAAAGATGAATGCAGCAATGTACAGAGACATTCTGGATGAAAACCTGCTCCAGAGCCCTCTTGACCTCAAACTGGGGCGACGGTTCATCTTTCAGTAGGACAATGACCCTACGCACATAGCCAAGATATCAAAGGAGTGGCTTCAGGACAACTCTATGATTGTCCTTGAGTGGCCCAGCCAGAGCCCAGACTTTAATCCGATTGAACACCTCTGGAGAGATCTGAAATTGGCTGTGCACTGACGCTTCCCATCCAACCTGATGGAGCTTGAGAGGTGAGGGATACGGTCGTTAGGTCGACACAGCTTAGGTCGACAGTCATTAGGTTGACCACTGAAGGTCGACATGGTCAATAGGTCAACATGATCATTAGGTTGACGTGTACTAGGTCGACAGGGCAAAAGGTCGACATGAGTTTTTCACATTTTTTTTCTATACTTGACGATCCACGTGGACTACGATTGGAACGGTAACCGAAGCATGGCAAGGGCACACGGTGCACTAATTGGGGTTCCCTGTCACTTTACGGAGAAAACGACACCAAAAAAAGTTTAAAAAACTCATGTCGACCTTTTCACCTGTCGACATAGTACATGTCGACATAATGCCCATGTCGTCCTAGTGCATGTCAACCTTCAGTGGTCGACCTAAGTTGAGTTGACCCAACGACCCATACCCAGAGGTGATGCAAAGAGGAATGGGCGAAATTGCGCAAAGATAGGTGTGCCAAGCTTGTGGCATCATATTCAAAAAGACTTGAGGCTGTTTTTGCTGCCAAAGGTGCATTAACAAAGTATTGAGCAAATGCTGTGAATACTTATGTACATTTGATTTCTTAGTTTTCATTTTTAATAAATTTGCAAAAATCACAAAAAAAACAACTTTTTTCACGTTGTCATTATGGGGTATTGTGTGTAGAAATTTGAGGGGAAAAAATAATTCCATTTTGGAATAAGGCTGTAACATAACAAAATGTGGAAAAAGTGAAGCACTGTGAATACTTTCCGGATGCACTGTATATCAGACACAGAAGACTTACTTGGATTGAGGGACTGATTCAGAGATGTACGACGGTAACACAGCCCCTGCATATCGATCAAGCTGAGGCTTAGTGAACACTGCGTATGCACAGATCGATAAACATGGGAGATGTACGTAAACCACCTCAGGTCTGCATACATCTCTGAATTAGGCCATGAAACTGGTATTTAGTACAGTGGCGGAACTAGCAAGCGGTGGGCCCAGGTGCGACAAAATGCTATGCCCCCCCCCCCCATCCCATCCAAGTCCACCCCCTCACCCCTTGAGAGGATCTGGTGAGGGGGACCTGCTCAGGGCCAGAGAAATGGATACCTAGCAACAGTGCCGTAACTAGACATTTTAGCACTGTGTGCAAGAAACGGCATCGGAGCCCCTCCCCTGCATGCAAAACAGGGGCAGTGCGCGCCGTAGGCGCGCGCAAAAATACATAGTGGCGTGGCTTCGCGGGGAAGGGGTGTGGCCACAAAATAATACCAATTCCTAAAACGGTGCACAGTAGTCTCCATTCTTCAAATTACGCCGCACAGTAGCACCACTACACCAGGTAGAGATCCTTTTACACCTTACAGCGAACAGATTCCTCTTTTTACACATTACGGCAGACAGCGTCCCCTTTTTACACATTACGGCAGACAGCGTCCCCCTTTTTATTACGGCAGACAGCGTCCCCTTTTTACACATAACGACAGACAGCGTGCCCTTGTTACACATAGCGGCAGACAGCGTGCACTTTTTACACATTACGGCAGACAGCGTCCCCTTTTTACACATTACGGCAGACAGCGTCCCCTTTTTACACATTATGGCAGACAGCGTCCCCTTTTTACACATAACGGCAGACAACGTACACTTTTTACACATAGCGGCAGACAGCGTGCCCTTGTTACACATTACGGCAGACAGCGTGCCCTTGTTACACATTACGGCAGACAGCGTGCCCTTGTTACACATTACGGCAGACAGCGTGCCCTTGTTACACATTACTGCAGACAGCGTGCCCTTGTTACACATTACGGCAGGCAGATTCCCCCTTTTTACACGTTGCGGCAGGCAGTCCCCCGTTTTTACACATTGCGGCAGGCAGATTCCCCATTTTTACACATTACGGCAGGCAGATTCTCCCTTTTTACACATTGCGCAGGCAGATTCCCCATTTTTACACATTGCGGCAGGCAGATTCCCCATTTTTACACATTGCGGCAGGCAGTCCCCCCTTTTTACACATTGTGGCAGGCAGTCCCCCATTTTTACACATAGCGGTAGGCAGTCCACCCTTTTTACACATTGCGGTAGGCAGTCCCCCATTTTTACACATAGCGGCAGGCAGTCCCAACAAATAAAGAAAGAAAGAGACAGAAAGAAATAAAGAAAGAGACAGAAAGAAAGAAAGAAATAAAGAGAAAGAAAGAAAGTAGAATCATACTTACCCTCTCCGCTGGCTCAGGCTCCTCGTGCAGCTTGACGATTCCCGGGCAGTAGACGAGGTGGAGGAGGGAGCCGCAGCAGCGCTGTGTTATTGGTGGAGGCGCTGCTGCCCCCCTGCTTCACTATAGGCTGTTCTCGGAAGACAGCCTATAGTGAAGCAGAGGGGCAGCAGCAGCAGCGCCTCCACCAGTAACAAAGCGCTGCTGCGGCTCCCTCCTTCACCTCCGTCCTCCTCCTTCCCCCGTCCGTGCCGCTGCTCTTCTCCTCTGTGGGCGGCTGTGTGCTGCGGGCAGCGGTTGCCCGCAGCGCACAGCGGCATGTAATGAGTCAGTTTGACTCATTACATGCTTGGGCCCCTGGACAGAGGCGGGCCCCAGTGCAACGCACTGCTTGCCCTGCCGGTAGTTCCGCCTCTGATTTAGTATTTTTGTGTTTGTTGTCCTTGTAACTATATTTCTGTGCTGGAAAACCCATGGAAATAGAATTTCCATTTATTATTTTTTCCAAGACAATTTACCTCTAAATGTTACAATCCCTTACATTGTATCTTTTGTTTTAGTAACCTTTCTGCTTTCAAAGTGTCCTGCTGCTCCATTGTGAACAAATATTACAAAACATAATAAGATAAAAGAAGACAGTGCGACCTTGGCTAGTGCCAAAAATCACCAACAGTGCCAGCGTAACGTCTGCCTACAGGGATTGTTGGTCAACAGAGGTTGAGATGGTTTGAAAGGTAATCAATGTTAATAGTAAAACTTTATTCACAGAGGTAATGAACAATGTGGACATTTGACTTAGGAAGATATACAATACTTGTTTCCAGGCAGTCTTTGTTTACTAATGGAAAAAGACAAAATCATCACAATGAAAACTAAACCCATATACAACAGTGTGTGATTGTGGAAATTTTAATCAGAAAAGACTGCTTCACCGAGATACAAATATGTAGATATACTGTAGAGTAGTACTGGAAATAAATAGACCTAATAGATCATATTTATAGGACTGCATGAGGAAGTAATAATCAGCAGTAAATGCATCTTGAGAGTGAGACACAATGGTGCAGATTCAATTAGCCACAAGGTTTACCTGCGACTAATTGCTTTGCCCTGACTATCCAAAAAAAATAATAATAATAAAAAAAATAAAATAAAAAATAAATAAATAATAATTTAATAAGAGTGCGCCCAAACAAGAGTCATACTTTTCTCCTTGTACATATACAATTACTAAATAATTCCTTGCAGTTTCTGAGTAGCTCCAGACCTACTCCTAGATTGCGATCACCTCGGTCCGTTTAGTTCCTGGTTTGACGTCAAAAACACGCCCTGCGTTCGGCCAGCCACTCCCCTGTTTTTCCAGCCACTCCTGCGTTTTTACCTGGCACGCCTGCGTTTTTTATCACACTCCCTGAAAACAGTTTCCGCCCAGAAACACCCACTTCCTGTCAATCATACTACGATCACTCGAGGGTTGAAAAAACATTGCTGGAGCTTGTGTAAATCTCCAAAGTTTTGTGTAAAATTACTTAACGCATGCGCGCTGCGTACCATGCGCATGCGCAATTTCCACTTAATCGCTGCGTTGCGAAAAAAAGGCAACGAGCGAACAACTCGGAATGACCACCATAGTGGCCAAAGTGGTCGTTTTAATGGACAACTTGCCGTTGCCCACTAAACTTCCTCTCCTCTTCACCTTTCCACCTTTAGGGATGTTTCCCTTATCTGGCTCGGATTTACTGGCTACTGAGGAAGTCGCTTCATTCTTTTCTGGGTGTTTGTGACACCTGACATTAACCAACTCTGGACTGGGGAAGGTTTTTAAGTTCACTCTGGGCCTAGTGGTCACCCCGGCCCTCACTGGTCTTGGCCTATATATAATTTCACCTTTTATGGCCAAGCTCTTGGCACCGGTAACACCTAGTCTCTGCCCTGACTTTAAATGTTCTGAGGTCATGGTCCAACTTTGCCCCCACCCTTTCCCTCAAAGTGAGGCATTGGTCTCGAGTCTCAGAAAGTCCTTTCATTTGTTGAACTTTTAGTGCTTCCTTCAGTCTTTCCAGCTTGGATAACATTTTCTTAATTAACGTGACTGCTTCATCCTCCGATCTCCCATCTTTGACCTAGTTACCGACTCCTGCCGTTCTATGACTGGCACATAACCCATTTTGAGTCTCTAGTCCAGGGGGTAAATTTACTAAGGTGGGAGATTTTTAGAACTGGTGATGTTGCCTATGGCAACCAATAAGATTCTACTTACCATTTATCTAGCTGTTTCTAGCAGATAATAGATATAATCTGATTGGTTGCTATGGGCAACATCACCAGTTCTAAAAATCTCCCACCTTAGTAAATTTACCCCCAGGTCTCTTATTCGACTCCGTAGTCTAGGAATCTCCTTCACTGTTTCTTTTAGCTGGCTGTTACTTAGGGCCAGCTTTTGGAACTCTCCTCTCAAAGTTTCCAGCTCTCGTGTCTCATATAGAAAACTCTCCCTGGGTAGAGCAACCTCCAAAATGGTACTCTGCACCAATTTCTCTGAGACAGGTTCTTGCTCCTTACTTAGTGTGCCCTTTATGAACTGTCCCAGTTCAGCACTTGGATCTTGATCCTCACGTGGTGGATCATGCTGGGGTGCAACAACCCCAAGATCTAAATCTTGCACCTTATCCTCCTCACATACGAGGGGAACCCCTTCAGAAGCAGGTTCCTGGATGACTTCGGAAGTGGACTCCTGTATTACAACTAGCTTAGCCATGACTAGCTCACAAAGGCGAGACACCTCCAAAGGTACAGTCTTTGTCTGTGATTTGTCAGAGAAAGTCTCACATGTGTACTGGATGTCCAGAACCGGGGGCTTTTGAACCTGTGATGTCCCTTCTGGGATTGACTTCTGAACGTACATCGCGTCAACAGGAGAAGGAACCTGGGTTTCCAAGACCTCAACAGAAGCTATATCCAGCTCAGATAAGACTTCCTGTTCTAGGATGGGCTCTTGAGAAGTCATCAAATTGCCATCTGTCCAGGTAGATTCCTGGGGTTCATCATTCTGCCACAGATCCAGTAGATTAGAGGATTCTTGTTTAGGAGGTGGATGATCACTTGACATCAAGTCAACCTCTCCCAACTCCATTACCGCTTCCTCCTCTCTCCCTGTCAACGGAGGAGCAGAATCCCACATCCTCATCTCATGTCTCCATAAACACATCTTCTGTGAGCCCCTGTGGCTGCCATGCTCCATCTTGAACAGGTTCCACTGAACTCAGGGCTTTATTCCACTCTTCACCCAAGCTACTACAATGTTCTTTTTCTGGAGAATGAGGTGGTCCTGCTTCGGAGGAACTTCTCACTGCCATCCTAGGGGTTAACAACAAAACACTGCCATCTGATGTGACTCTCTCTTGCTGCTTGAAAAATTCCCTTGGATTTTCTGTGCACTGCGCAATAATGGCTGTAGCTTCCTCCATGCTCTGGAATGGCAATACCAACTGAATGGACATTAGTGCCTATAAATGCTCTACCTCTGAGGAAGGGCCCTCATTTCCACTTTCCAGGCAGATGGCCTTACTAGTGACATAGCATGGAGCCTTTTGGGCCTTAGGCACTGGCAGCTCTGGCTCAACTTTCCTGTTCCTTCTGGCTGGAACAGGGAATCCAGTATAGCCGGGTTCCAATACAATATGTTACCATTCTTCCGTAGCCTGCACCACCGTTGGCATTATTTCCCCCGAAGATGGCATCCCAACTTCGGCTGATAATGTCCCTGATCCAACCTTCGGCATAACGTCTTCAGCAACTGGCGTAGCTACGCCTGTGTCTGAACTGAAACTAGGCATAGCCAATGGTTTTAGCTTAGAAACCTCCTCCTGAAGATCCGCCATGTCTTGCGACAGAGCCTTATTGGCCAGCACCAAACTGCCATATCGTGTCTGGTCACAGGAAATTTCCTCTAACAGTCCTTGGCTATGTACTACAAAGTTTTCAGATCTGGGTTTAGCCTTTGCCAAGGTTTTCTGCAACGCTGACACCTGGCCTGAGAGCTTGGCAATCTCTTCTCTACTCCTGCCCAATTTGGTCAGAGAGTCAGACAAAAAAGATTCCTTCTCCTCCAGCTTTTGCGTTAAGGTGTTCATCTGCTCTTGAAGGAAATCACATTTTTGCTTAAGCTCTTCTAGCTCCTGGTCCTTTAATTGGACATTGCTTTCAAGGTCACTTATCATGTGACACCAAAAAAAAGGTTCCATGCTAAAATCTTCCCCAAGATCAGGATTACTCCCCAATAAGCTCTCCACTTCACTCTCCAACTGTGGGGCTTTAATAGGGTCACATAAGTTCCTGACCTGAGGTGTTAGAGCTGTCACCCCTTTTGTTTTTTTAGCATGTATTCTCTTTTTGTTACCCATTTGAATAGACACTTCAGAATATGCTGTATATCTGAAAATCTTTATTCACCCTGTCACCTTTGAAAACTGTAAGTGAAAGGGAAAAGAAACATTCCTTTTTTCTTTTTAGCACAGATTAAGCTTTTAACAAAGCACTGAAAGGTAGCATGTACATAGTGGTCCCAAATACCTTACACTGGTAGTGCAAATAAATAACGTCTCCCTTCAGGCTCTTAAAATCAGAACTCAGGGATTGCTGGAACACATAGTGCCAATCAAATTTCTCTATTCTCTATTTAAATAGAACCACATTTATAAAAGGTTTAAACTTTGCTTGATTGGTCTTAATGAGCTAATTAACAGGGACACTAGACTCCCATTACCAGATTTTGCAGGCACAGGTAAAAAATAAGCTTAGAAAAGAAATTCAGTCATAAATTATCAGCTGCTTGAAACCCCATAAGAGCAAATCAGCACAGCTACTTTTAATGAATGGTGCAAAGCATATAAGACAGAACAGGCCATGCACCCTGTTTAAACTCTTTGCTGCCAATGCAAACCTTTGCACCAAAATCAAAAACATTCAGTTTAAACAAAACATATAATTATTTTTACCCCTTAAGGTTGGTTTTAACCACTACTCACAACACCCTTGGTCTGGTACTGATGTCCACGAGTTCAGCTTGGTCTGGAGCTCGCTGGTATGTGTGCCGCTACCTTGCGGCTGTTGGGTCCTCTGCCACGTGTAACATGACTAGCAGAAGGCGCCCCACGTTAGGCGCCATTTGTAACAGGAGTCTTGCTAGAATGTGCTCTGCTACAAAAATTCCACCAGTGACTGACTCCAGGCTTGTGCAAAAACAACAAATACCTTTTATTCAGGTAGCTCAAAAACAAATATATACATAAAACAAAGATCACTGTCTTTAGTATAAACTACCAGGGAGGTTAGGCCCTGCCTCACTCCCTCTTACTTAATAAGGAACCCTTCAGGTCCTGGCAGCCTGACACTAGTGGCACAGCCCTCCGGATCCCACTGTCCCTAGCAGGCCTATCACCTGGACACTAACTGCCTTCAGGAACCCTGACTCATGGGAGAGACTCTGCTTTAAACCCAGCACCCAGGTCCTGGCTGATGAAGCAGCTTCTTGGGCTAAGAAGCCTATAAGACCTGGTCTGGGCCAAATGGATGGGAACCTGGTCCAACCACACTTCCCATCCATTCCCAGGACCCTGTGTGTAGCTTACAGGTGGCAAAGTACCTCTCCTGCCACTATATATATACACACACACACACACACACACACACAAACAGAAAATTCAGCACTCACCATAGCCAGCTCACTTATCCTCACCACATCAGTAAATAAATGATGGGGGTTTAGTTAGTGAATTGACCAATGCACAGAAGCCTGCAAACCGATCGCCAAGGTACCCCACCTTATGGCCACAGTTGACCAAAGATTATCCCTGCAATATACAAACAGATATAAAACTGTCGGTATTCTGGCTTTGGCATTCTGACAGGTGTTGGTATTCTGGCGCCGGTATTCTGAAGGCAGGCATCCCATCCGACAGGATGCCAACTACATCCCGTTAATTGTGTGTGTATACATACATATATACTGCACCCCGCTTCTGGGGTGGCGAGTGCTGTGGTTTTCTATTTGCTGGTATATTCCAGGGTTAATCCTTGGTTAACTCATTAACTGTGGCCACAAACTTTGTTCATGCACCCCAATTATCTTAAACCTGTGTCAGCTGCCCTTTAGTAATTTATCAGCCAGTGTCAGGTGACTAGTGTACCTTTTAAAAGCCATGCAGTTCATGGCAGGTACACCTTACACCAAGTGGGCATATTTGCAGTTATATTATGTGATACAGTTGCCAGGTTTTAATTTTTATGATTTTGTGATAGTGTAGGACCTGCATGAAGGTGGGGTACCTTGGCGAGCGGTATGCAGGCTTCCGTGCATTGGCCAATTCACTAACTAAACCCCCATCATTTATTAATTTATTCATTGATGTTGTGAGGATAAGTGAGCTCATTTTGGTGAGTGCTGAACTTTTTGTTTCTATACATACATATATACACATATTTGTATGCTCCTTATTGTTTTCCTACCCCACGTCTGCAAGTTCATTACTGTCCCGCACACAGAGATATCCTTCAGTTTTTTGCTAGATGATTTCATTTGTGCCCTCCAGTGCCCGGCGTCACTCGGCAGCCGCCTAAAGCCGCCTAATGGTAGAGCCGGCCCTGCATATAGCTCTGACTAGGTAATGGTTAATGCAAAATCATTAAAGAGCAATGAGACATTACAGATACGGATCCTGTAGTAGGCAAACAGTAAGTAGATTTGAACAAATATAAGCACACGGTGAACTGTGACTGCAAGTTCAGAGATATAGTAACTAGAACGTTCACATGGCAGATACTAGAAACTGAAATTATGTAACAGAACAAATACAGAAATGGGAAGGGCTCATTGTAGTAACAGTCCCCTTTTGGACAATGGGGCTAATTCAGACCTGATCATTGCTATGCGTTTTCACACAGCGGGCGATCAGGTCTGAACAGCGCATGCATATGCACCGCAATGCGAAGGCGCGATGGTCCGCAAAACCAGGGAGCGCCGGGGAGTGACGGGATGGTGTGAAAAATCCAAAAACACGAGAGATTGCAAGAAGATTGACAGGAAGAGGGCGTTTGTGGGTGGCAATTTGAATTTAGCAAGAGTATAGCTCCTATTATTGTAACGTATTTCTCTTACGTCCTTGGGGATACTGGGAATCCATTTAGTACTATGGGGTATAGACGTGTCCACTCTGAGCCATGGGCACTATAAGAATTTGATAGTGTGCGCTGGCTCCTCCCTCTATGCCCCTCCTACCAGACTCAGTTTAGAAAATGTGCCCGGAGGAGCCGGACATGTCGCTGGAAGCTCCTGAAGAGTTTTCTGCATTTATTTTATCTGTTTGTTATTTTCAAGCAGGACTGGATAGCACCAGCCTACCTGCTTCATGGGACTTAGGGGGAGGGAACGGCGAAACCTCTTGAATGGTCCCGTTCCCCACTGACAGGACACTAGCTCCTGAGGGAACTATTCGCAAGCCCCACCACGGCGAGCGTACATTCCCACAGCTCGCCGCCACCCCTAACAGAGCCAGAAGATAGAGGAGTGGTGAGTACTAAGCCGGCGTCCCTGGTTAGCGGGTCGCAAGACATTATGGTGGCATGAGGGTACGGAGACGCACGGCTTCTACATGGGTGGCTGGGTCTCCAGACTCAGTACACAGTGCAGACGCACGGCTTCTGAGGGAGCGAACTGAGGTGGTCATTCCGAGCTGTTCGCTCGCTAGCAGTTTTTAGCAGCCGTGCAAACACTATGCCGCCTCCCACTGGGAGTGTATTTTAGCTTAGCAGAAGTGCGACAAAAGGATCGCAGAGCGGCGGCAAACTTGTTTTGTGCAGCTTTAGAGCAGCTCAATACCTACTTAGCGCTTGCGATCACTTCAGACTGTTCGGTTCCTGTTTTGACGTCAAGAACACGCGCTGCGATCGCCCATCCACGCCTGCGTTTTTCCTTGCACGCCTGGGTTTTTCCAAACACTCCCTGAAAACGGTCAGTTGACACTCAGAAACACCCACTTCATGTCAATCACTCTGCGGCCTGCAGTGCGACTGAAAAGCTTCGCTAGACCTTGTGTGAAACTACATCGTTCGCTGCAATTGTACGAAGCGCGTGCGCATTGCGCCGTATATGCATGCGCAGAAGTGCAGTTTTTTTGCCTCATCGCTGCAGAGCGAATGAAAGCAGCTAGCGATCAACTCGGAATGACCACCTGAGTCTTAGTACTTTATATGTGTACACAGTACCCAGACTGGCATTACAGCCTTAAAAGAAGGCTGACTCCATTTTAGGCACAAAATTACCTCAGCCAGTGTAAAAAGTGCAGGAAGACCGTGCGCCATTGAAGGAGTGGGGTTTCACTATGAGAGGACCCAGCAGCTCACCAGCGCCATTTTCCCTCTGCAGTGGACACAGACGCTGACTGACAGGGACGCACAGCTCCTCCGGAGAGACTCCAGATTACCTCAGTGGTACCGGGGGGTCATAGCAGGGGGGGAGCGCTTACTAGTGTACTAAGTCCCCAATCTGGGTACTTAGTCTGCGACCCGGCTAAGCTTAGCATTAGCAGTAAGGGCGCTGTTTGCTGGCTCCATACTATCTCTGTGTCTCCCTGGAAGGGCTCTTTGAGGGTTAATTGTGAATTTAACCTGTTCCTGAGTGTGTGTGCTGTCACTGTCACAGTATGTCAGACAAAGAGTGTGTTTCATGTAAGGTACAGTGTTCCTCTTCTCCAGGGGGTTCTCAACAGTATACTCAGTGCAGTGTACCTTCCCAGGCTAGCAGGCTGAGCCCGCTTGGCTGGACTCCATTAGGTGAATGATTTCCAATATTTCTACTGAATTGTCCCGCAATGAGAAAGAGATGCAATACTTAAGATAATCGATGACTGAGTTTATGAAAAGAGACTCAGTACCCAAACCAGCATCTCAGTTCCCAGCCATTTGTCCGCAAAAACGTCCTTTGGCCCATATCCTGCAGTCTGACTCTGATGATGAAGGGTCAGACATGGAGTAGCGGGAGGTAGACTCGGATGTGGGGGAGGCTTCTCTGTCGCAGGGAATAGAGGCTCTCATAGAAGCTATCAGAGAAGTTCTGCATATCCCTGATATGGTGACAGAGGAGACTGAGGAATCTTATTTTAATATAAAAAAAGAAATCCTCAGCCACTTTTCCTGTGTCAAAGGAACTACCTTTGACACAGGAAACATACCCTGTTTGAAGAACCGTGGGTTAATTTCAAATCCCTAAAAGGTTGATATCATCTTTTCCTTTTCCTCCTGAGGATAGGAAAAAATGGGAAAATCCACCGATAGTGGATGCATCAGTATCCAGGCTGTCACAGAAAATTGTATTGCCTGTCACAGGTGAAGCCTCCCTAAAAGACACGGCTGATCGGAGAATTAAGGCTACACTCAAATCTTTGTATACAGCTGCTGGGGTGGCCCAGAGACGCACCATAGCATGTGGGTGGATTACAAAGGCCATCGCCAAATGGTCGGGTAACCTACTTGAGGAGTTAGATACCTTGCCTCAGGGGGAGATTGTTTTACTCCTGCAACATATACAGGACCCTGCGAATTTTATGGTGGAAGCCATAAAAGAAATAGGCTTGCTTAATGCATGCACTACTGCTATGGCAGTGTCAGCATGCAGAGACTTATGGCTACGCCAGTGGACTGCTGACGTGGAATCCAGAAAGGCGTGAAAGGCCTACCCTTCACAGGAGAGGCCTTATTTGGAGATGAACTAGACAAATGGATATCCAAAGCTACTGCGGGTAAGTCCACTTATCTTCCTTCTGCAGCTCCCCCAGCCAGGAAGGCCTACTCAGGATCTAATCTACAGTCCTTTCGGACTGCCAAGTTTAAGGGTAAAACCAGAGGTTCTTCTACAGCCACCAGAGGTGCTAGAGGTAAACCCCGCAAACCAGCAACTGCCAGTTCACAGGAACAGAGCTCATGCTCTGCTTCCTCAAAAGACGTAAATAGAAGGGTTGGGGATGCGTTCCTTCTGGCGCTACTGACACACTCAAAACAAGTGAAATCACAGCCACAAACTTAATTAGGCATAAGACAAATATATATATAAATAATATAACATCCCTTATCTTAAAATAGATATCCAGAGGATTCGTTCTCAGTGGGTATGATTATTCCGTTCATAAATTCACATGTGAAAAAAAGAAAAGGTATCATGTGTAGTACAGTTACAACAATTTTAATACTGACATACAATCATGACATATGGAACAAAACATATGAGGACTGGCACAGTCCTATGTGGAGGAGAGTCAGAATAATTACCAGCAGGTCTGAGAACCATTAATAGCTCTCAAACAAGTTCTTTAAAAGTTCCCAATCGCCTTTCTGGAAAAAGCAGACTGGAGCCTGTTCCTGGTAATAATTCAGCAATCCAGATGTAATAGCAGAAACTGCACTGCGGACCCCTCAATAACCAACGCGTTTCCACCTGCTTTGCTGCAGGTCTTTTTCAAGGTGAGATAAGGGGCAGTCTGTTAGTCCAGAATTTAAATCACTGTTCCACCAATCCTGGTTCTAATAGATTAATTAAACACAGTTGTTTACATTACTCCAGTTGTCATGGATACAGAGGGCCAATCTTGATTGCGTCGCATCACTTCCGGGATTCTATACACTATATAATGATAGTTTCCCATATTGACATCCAGAGGCTCTCGCCGCCCACTTCCGCCAGCCACCCCCGGACGCATCTGCCAGCCGGAGCTGGAAATCCATCTGATATCACCGTCCGTTTCCGCCCACCCGGTCCGGCTACGTCCGTCAGCCGGAACTGGAAGTCCCGGCCGTCAGCTTCCGCCAACCACGCTACTCGCATCCTCGCCAACCAAAGCTGGAAGTCCTCTGGCTTTCTATGGCTCCCGTTTCTGCCAACCATTCTGATCGCATATTTGCCAATCAAACCCGGAAGTGTCCCTCCGCAAACATCTCAGACCTCACGTACCTCATATTTCATACAGGTTACGTGCATAATTGTAAACTTAAAGAATAAAAACATAAGTGAATGTTTATTTTCAGCTCCTATCCGGATACATTAAAAATTAAAAACAGCATAAATTAGCATAAATAATCTTAACATTAAATATCAAAGATATTAAAATGCCATAAGAGGTAAAAATCATAAAAACCATTTTAACTAAAAATCATTATTCAATCCAGATGGATGCAATGTATTAAATTCATATATAGCCTGCATTTCTTTTTTTGCCAAAATTGACATGATATCCTTTTGTCTATTGGTACATTTAATTAATCTAAACCCTGCAAATCTGATTACATGTTTTAAAGAGCTATTGTGATAAGTTTTAAAATGATTGGACAGAGCATGTGTGGTTAGGCCATTTTTTATGTTTCTGCAATGCTCACTTATCCGTATTTTAAGTGGTCTGGTGTTACATCCAATATAAAATAAATGGCAGGAACATTCAATAAAATATAGAACATTCTTGACATTGCAAGTAATGAAATCATAAATTTTAGCAGTTTTTCCATTGATGCATACTGTATCCAATTTTTTTGAGCCGTCATTTTTTATTTCCCTGCACCCGATACAGATCCCACAATGGTGGAACCCTTTTGTTAATATCCTGCCTTCTCTTCTTTTCGGGGGGAGATAGCTTCTTACCAGGGAGTTTCTTAAATTCGGGGCTTTTCTATAAATAAAAACAGGACGGTCCGGGATCATATTGCCGACCACTGGGTCCTTCTTTAGGATATTCCAGTTTTTTCTAAACGACCTTTCTAATAACTTATGTTGTGTGTTAAAACTGGTAATAAAAGCCCATTCATAATTCTTTTTCCTGTTTCTTTGTGGTTTTGATTCGTTATTTAAAAGAGTTTTTCTATCTAATGACTCCACATCAGACATAGCTTGCTCAATCTTTTCTCTATCATAACCACTTTTTTCAAATCTGCACTTTAAGTCATTCGCTTGTTGATGATATACATTATCATTCATGCAGTTTCTTTTCCATCTTTTTAATTGACCTTGTGGAATTGAATTTAGCCAATTGGGATGATGACAACTATTTATATTGATGTAGGCCTGAAAATCTGTCTGTTTGATAAAAGTTCTAGTACAGAATTTCCCATCATCTTGTGACAGGGTGATGTCTGAAAAATTAACCTCCTTGTAATCTATACTAAACGTTAACTGTATATTCAAATCGTTTTCATTTAAATATTTACAGAACAAATCCAGGGTTTCCCTGTCCCCTCTCCAAATAAAAAGGATATCATCGATATACCTTCTCCGGGACACCAGGTTTGCTCCAAATAGGATCTGGGTCCAGATGCAATCTGCTTCCCATTGACCCATGAAGATGTTTGCGTAGCTTGGAGCGAACCTGGTGCCCATGGCTGTACTGACCTTCTGCATAAAAAAATCCCTTTCTACCATAAAATAATTGTTATTCAAAATAAAATGGGTTCCCTCTAGAATAAATTGTTGTAAATTTTCCCCTAAAGTGCTGTTGTGCAGGGCATTTGTGACTGCTCTAATTCCAGCCTGATGTGCAATAATAGAGTAAAGTGACTTAACATCAGCCGTAACTAATATTAAATTATCTTCCCACGGAATCGTGGATAGAAGATTCAAAAGATCTTTTGTATCCTATAGGTGTAAAGTATTTTTTAACACCAACAGCTGCAAAAAATAATCGATATACTCTGATAATTTCACGGTTATTGACTCTATTCCGGAGACTATAGGCCTACCCGGGGGGTTGGTAGGGTCTTTGTGTACTTTAGGGAGCAGGTACATGGTGGGCACTATTGGTTTCTCATTTATGAGAAATTTCACCTCACTTTCCTCCAGTACGCCTATGTCACTAAATTTCTTCACAAGTTCTTTAAAACTTATATTGATCCTCTCTGTGGGATCCGACCTGAGTTTTTGATAAGTGTAGCGGTCTTCTAAATGGGTATCTATACCCTTTGTGTACCACTCGATATCCATTACCACTACCCCCCCCCCGTTTGTCCGCAGGTTTGATGACTATTTCTGTGTTCTGTTCCTTCTCCTCCTTCTGTCCCCTAAAAAATGAGTCTCCCTGTGATTATCATTAAAGACCCCATACCGGTTTCTAACTGGCAGAGGATCTCTAGAAACCCAGGTCCTTCAGGAAATCCCCACACAAGATGCAGAAATGTCTGGAACTAATAAGGAAAGTAATGAGGAGGTAAAAGGGATTAAAATTTTTAATATTAGCTCACAGAAAATGAGAAGAAAGTCCTAGAAAAAGGCCTTAAATATGCCCCTGCTATACCGATCAATAAATTCGAGACTTTTGTTGATATCCACAAATTTATATGGAAATTATGCATTAAAAAATTATTTTTATCAAAAGAATCAGTAGAAGAATTAGGGAATATGGAAATGACGGACCATACACCTTCCGGACCGAAGTCCGTCTTTTATCCTGCCCACGTTAAGGGGAATTTTATTGACACCTTTTGTCAATTGGTACAGGAAGATGTTAGAGAATTTAAACCCACAGGAATAAAATATAATTTTACCTCAAAAGAGAGGGCATCACTTAAGGATTTAAAACAGAACACAGAAATAGTCATCAAGCCTGCGGACAAAGGGGGGGGGGGGGTAGTGGTAATGGATAGGGAGTGGTACACAAAGGGTATAGATACCCATTTAGAAGACCGCTACACTTATCAAAAACTCAGGTCGGATCCCACAGAGATGATCAATATAAGTTTTAAAGAACTCGTGAAGAAATTTAGTGACATAGGCGTACTGGAGGAAAGTGAGGTGAAATTTCTCATAAATGAGAAACCAATAGTGCCCACCATGTACCTGCTCTCTAAAGTACACAAAGACCCTACCAACCCCCCGGGTAGGCCTATAGTCTCCGGAATAGAGTCAATAACAGCGAATTTATCAGAGTATATTGATTATTTTTTTGCAGCCATTGGTGTTAAAAAATACTTCAAACCTAAAGGATACAAAAGATCTTTTGAATCTTCTATCCACGATTCCGTGGGAAGAGAATTTAATATTAGTTACGGCTGATGTTAAGTCACTTTATTCTATTATTGCACATCAGGCTGGAATTAGAGCAGTCACGAATGCCCTGCACAACAGCACTTTAGGGGAAAATTTACAACAATTTATTCTAGAGGGAATCCATTTTATTTTGAATAACAATTATTTTATATTAGAAAGGGATTTTTTTATCCAGAAGGTCGGTACAGCCATAGGCACCAGGTTCGCTCCAAGCTATGCAAACATCTTC
Source organism: Pseudophryne corroboree (assembly GCF_028390025.1). NCBI lineage: Eukaryota > Metazoa > Chordata > Amphibia > Anura > Myobatrachidae > Pseudophryne > Pseudophryne corroboree. Next base: position 379,665,078 of record NC_086452.1, on the reverse strand, counting down.
ATGGGTCAATGGGAAGCAGATTGCATCTGGACCAAGAACCCATTTGGAGCGAACATGGAGTCCCGGAGAAGGTATATCGATGATATCCTTTTTATTTGGAGAGGGGACAGGGAAACCCTGGATTTGTTCTGTAAATATTTAAATGAAAACGATTTGAATATACAGTTAACGTTTAGTATAGATTACAAGGAGGTTAATTTTTTAGACATCACCCTCTCACAAGATGATGGGAAATTCTGTACTAGAACTTTTATCAAACAGACAGATTTTCAGGCCTACATCAATATAAATAGTTGTCATCATCCGAATTGGCTAAATTCAATTCCACAAGGTCAATTAAAAAGATGTAAAAGAAACTGCACGAATGATAATGTATATCATCAACAAGTGAATGACTTAAAGTGCAGATTTGAAAAAAGTGGTTATGATAGAGAAAAGATTGAGCAAGCTATGTCTGATGTGGAGTCATTAGATAGAAAAACTCTTTTAAATAACGAATCAAAACCACAAAGAAACAGGAAAAAGAATTATGAATGGGCTTTTATTACCAGTTTTAACACACAACATAAGTTATTAGAAAGGTCGTTTAGAAAAAACTGGAATATCCTAAAGAAGGACCCAGTGGTCGGCAATATGATCCCGGACCGTCCTGTTTTTATTTATAGAAAAGCCCCGAATTTAAGAAACTCCCTGGTAAGAAGCTATCTCCCCCCGAAAAGAAGAGAAGGCAGGATATTAACAAAAGGGTTCCACCGTTGTGGGATCTGTATCGGGTGCAGGGAAATAAAAAATGACGGCTCAAAAAAATTGGATACAGTATGCATCAATGGAAAAACTGCTAAAATTTATGATTTCATTACTTGCAATGTCAAGAATGTTCTATATTTTATTGAATGTTCCTGCCATTTATTTTATATTGGACGTACCACCAGACCACTTAAAATACGGATAAGTGAGCATTGCAGAAACATAAAAAAAATGGCCTAACCACACATGCTCTGTCCAATCATTTTAAAACTTATCACAATAGCTCTTTAAAACATGTAATCAGATTTGCAGGGTTTAGATTAATTAAATGTACCAATAGACAAAAGGATATCATGTCAATTTTGGCAAAAAAAGAAATGCAGGCTATATATGAATTTAATACATTGCATCCATCTGGATTGAATAATGATTTTGAGTTAAAATGGTTTTTATGATTTTTTCCTCTTATGGCATTTTAATATCTTTGATATTTAATGTTAAGCTTATTTATGCTAATTTATGCTGTTTTTAATTTTAAGTGTATCCGGATAGGAGCTGAAAATAAACATTCACTTATGTTTTTATTCTTTAAGTTTACAATTATGCACGTAACCTGTATGAAATATGAGGTACGTGAGGTCTGAGATGTTTGCGGAGGGACAGTTCCGGGTTTGATTGGCAAATATGCGATCAGGATGGCTGGCAGAAACGGGAGCCATAGAACGCCATAGGACTTCCAGCTTTGGTTGGTGAGGACGCGAGTAGCGTGATTGGCGGAAGCTGACGGCCGGGACTTCCGGTTCCGGCTGACGGACGTAGCCGGATCGGGTGGGCGGAAACGGACGGTGATATCAGATGGATTTCCAGCCCCGGCTCCGGCTGGCAGATGCATCCGGGGGTGGCTGGCAGAAGTGGGCGGCGAGAGCCTCTTGATGTCAATATGGGAAACTATCATTATATAGTGTATAGAATCCCGGAAATGACGCGACGCAATCATGATTGGCCCTCTGTATCCATGACAACTGGAGTAATGTACACAACTGTGTTTAATTAATCTATTAGAACCAGGATTGGTGGAACAGTGATTTAAATTCTGGACTACCAGACTGCCCCTCATCTCACCTTGAAAAAGACCTGCAGCAAAGCAGGTGGAAACGCGTTGGTTATTGAGGGGTCTGCAGTGCAGCTTCTGCTATTACATCTGGATTGCTGAATTATTACCAGGAACAGGCTCCAGTCTGCTTTTTCCGGAGAGGCGATTGGGAACTTTTAAAGAACTTGTTTGAGAGCTATTAATAGTTCTCAGACCTGCTGGTAATTATTCTGAATTCTCCTCCACATAGGACTGTGCCAGTCCTCATATGTTTTGTTCCATATGTCATGATTGTATGTCAGTATTAAAATTGTTGTAACTGTACTACACATGATACCTTTTCTTTTTTTCACATGTGAATTTATGAACGGAATAATCATACCCAACTGAGAACGAATCCTCTGGATATCTATTTTAAGATAAGGGATGTTATATTATTTATATATATATATATATATATATATATATATATATATTTGTCTTATGCCTAATTAAGTTTGTGACTGTGATTTCACTTGTTTTAAGTGTGTCAGTAGCGCCAGAAGGAACGCATCCCCAACCCTTCTATTTACGTCTATTGTTGTTTGGGGTTTTTTGGAGAGAAACTCCGTGGGGTTTGCTTTTTCCTTGTAGGCTGCTCTGTTGGTGTTTGCGCAGTATCAAATTGTCTAAAAGAATACCCCAGTTACACTCTGCTTCCTCAAAGTCTTCAGCATGACGGTGGAACGCGATGCCTGGAAGACTGGCGGGTGGGAGCCCGACTAAAATTTTTCAGTCACATCTGGACAGGTTCGTGCCAGGATCCCTGGGTCATAAATCTTATTTATCAGGGCTACAGACTGGAGTTTCAGGAGCTCACACCTCACAGATTCTTCAATTCAGGCTTACCAGTTTCACAAGGGGCAAGTATAACCTTACAGGACGCCATTCAAAAACTGGTACAGTTGTTCCAGTTCTACCTCATCTGCAAAACAAGGGATATTATTCAAACTGGTTTGCAGTACCGAAACCGGAAGGTTCGGCAAGACCGATTTTGAACCTCAAGTTGTTGAACCCGTACTTACGAGTGTTCAAATTCAAGATGGCGTTTCTGAGAGCGGTGATCTCAGGTCTGGAGGAGGGGGAATTCCTAGTGTTTCTGGATATCAAGGATGCGTACCTTCACACTCCGATCTGGCCGCCTCATCAGGCTTATCTACGGTTTGCACTACAGGACTGCCCCTACCAGATCCAGGCCCTGCCATTTGGTCTCTCCACGGCACCAAGAGTGTTCACCAAAGTAATGGCAGAGATAATGTTCCTACTCTGCAAACAAGGAGTGAATTTAATTCCGTACCTGGATGATCTTCTGATAAAGGCACCGTCTAGGGAGCGGTTGTTGGACAGCACTGGCCTCTCAACCAGACTACTCCTGGATCACGGTGTGGATTCTGAACTTACCAAAATCTCACCTGGAACCCACGCAGAGGCTTCCTTTCCTGGGAATGATACAGGACACAGAGTCTCAGAGAGTGTTCCTTCCCTTGCAGGAGGCTATGGTAATCCAGTCGATGGTTCGGGCTGTCCTGAAGCCAAACCGGATCTTGGTGCATCTGTGCATTCGCCTTCTGGGGAAAATGGTGGCCCCTTACGAGATACAGAAGGTTTCATGCGAGGCCCTTCCAGCTGGATCTGTTGGACAAATGGTACAGATTGCATCTTCACATGCACCAGGGGATCTGTCTGTTGCCAAGAGCAAGAATCTCCCTTCTGCGGTGGCTACAGATGTCTTACCTCATCCAGGATCGGAGGTTCGGATTTGAACAATGTAACAGCAGTAACGTACATAAACCGACAGGGCGGAACGAAAAGCAGAGCAGCAATGTCAGAGGTGTCAAGAATTCTCCTCTGGGCGGAAAAACACGCTGTGGCATTGTCGGCGGTGTTCATTCCGGGAGTAGACAACTGGTAAGCAGTCTTCTTCAGCAGACACGACCTGCACCCGGGGGAGTGGGGCCTCCAGCCGGAGGTGTTCCGGTGGTTGACATGTTGGTAGAGATATCCACAGATCGACATGATGGCCTCTCAACTCAACAAGAAGCTCAAGCGGAACTGTTCCAGGTCGAGGGACCCACAAGCAGTGGTGGTAGAGACTCTCAGAGCCGGCCTTAGGCATAGGCAAACTAGGCAAATGCCTAGGGCATTTGGTATGCTTAGGGGCACCAGCAGCTTCTGCTGATTAAAATGATATGCGGCATGCCTATATTCTGTGTGTGACTACGGCTGTATCTGCATACGAAATGCTACATTGCGTGTAATCCTGGAAATCAATGTAATGTAGCATTTCGTATGCAGATACAGCCGCAGTCACACACAGAATATAGACATGCCGCATATCATTTTAATCAGCAGAAGCTGCTTGTGCATCCTAGCAACATAGTAATGCAAATAAGATGCATTTTTTATAAACAAAAGGCGCCCGACGTTAGCAGAGCTGCCGGCTGACTCATGCCAGGCATTTGCTGCAGAACTAGTGGCAGTGCTAGGGGGCACCAGCCAAAATATTGCCTAGGGCATCATATTGGTTAGGGCCGGCTCTGGACACTCTGACAACTCCGTGGGTCTACCAGCTGGTGTACGTGTTTCCGCCACATCCTCTGATCCCAAGAATTCTAAAGAGAATAAAAAGGGGAAAGGTTCAAGCAATCCTCATTGCTCTGGACAGGCCTCGAAGGGCCTGGTATGCAGATCTTCTTGAAATGCTGATCAAAGATTCGTGGCCTCTACTTCTTCGCGATGATCTTCTGCAACAGAGCCCGTTTGTCTATCAAGACTAATTGCGGCTACGTTTAACGGCATGGAAGTTGAACAGCTGATTCTAGCCCGGAGAGGGATTCCTGACAAGGTCATCCCGAAAATGATCCAAGCCAGGAAGGGGGTAATGTCTAAACACTACCACCGTGTATGGAAGAAGTATGGGGTCATTCCGAGTTGATCGCTCGCTAGCAGTTTTTAGCAGCTGTGCAAACGCATTGTCGCCGCCCACTGGGGAGTGTATTTTCGCTTTGCAGAAGTGCGAACGCTTGTGCAGCAGAGCGCCTGCAAAATCGTTTTGTGCAAAACAAGACCAGCCCTGTAGTTACTCTTTGTGTGCATTTATTCTAATGACGGAGGGATAGCTTTTGATGTCACACACCCGCCTAGCGAACGCCCAGCCACGTCTGTGTTTTTCTAATTACTCCCTGAAAACGGTCAGTTGACATCCAGAAATGCCCACTTCGTGTCAATCTTCCTGCGTTCGGCCGTGCGACTGGAATGTTCGTTGCACTCTGTGCAAACCCACGATGCTCAATGTACCCGTACGACGTGCCTGCTCATTGCGGTGCATACGCATGTGTTGAAATGCCAATTTCTAGCCTGATCACTGCGCTGCGAACAACGGCAGCTAGCGATCAACTCGGAATGACCTCCTATGTCTTTTGGTGTGAGAGCAGACAATATTTTGCGGTGGAAATTCATCTGGGACGTCTCCTAGGGGTATTGTTTTACTAAGATTAGTGTTTCTGCCGAATTGGTGGGAGTTTGAACTCGAATTTTATTGGTCGTATTTTTCTGCAACTTTTTGAAATCATTTTCGGGGATTTACTAAGATGCCGAGTTTTGCTTTTTCGCATTTTCCGATGTCGATGTTATTCGTATTGTCGGGCAGTGTTTTACGGGAGTGATGAGTAAAACACTGCCGGACATAACACAGTGAAGCCCGGCTGGATCAGTGAGATCCATGCAGGGCTTCATTGTGTACAGTATTAAAAGTTAAAAGAGTTAAAAGTGTTAAAAAAAATTGCATGGGGTCCCCCCTCCTAAGCATAACCAGCCTCGGGCTCTTTGAGCCGGTCCTGGTTGTTTAAATACCGGGGAAAAATTTACTGGGGTCCCCCTGTATTTAGACATCTAGCACCGGGCTCTTGGGCCGGCCCTGGTTCCAAAAATACAGGGGACAAAAGACGTAGGGGTCCCCCGTATTTTTAAAACCAGCACCAGGCTCCACTAGCCGAGAAGATAATGCCACAGCCGGGGGACACTTTTATACTGATCCCTGCGGCCGTGGCATGCTTTTTTCACAGCAGGATTGTCAGTTCCAAAATCTGCACAGGCCCACTCTACTAGGTTGGTGGGTTCTTCTTGGGCGACTGCCCGGGGTGTCTCGGCTTTATAGCTCTGCCGAGCAGCTACTTGGTCAGGTTCGAACACGTTTGCAAAGTTTTACAAGTTTGATACTTTGGACTCTGAGGACTTTCAGTTTGGTCATTCAGTTCTACAGGAACCTCAGCACTCTCCCACCCGGTTTGAGAGCTTTGGTACTTCCCCATGGTACTAAATGGATTTCCAGTATCCCCAAGTACCAAAGAGAAAATAGGATTTCTCTTACGTCCTAGAGGATGCTGGGGACTCCATAAGGACCATGGGGAATAGACGGGCTCCGCAGGAGACATGGGCACTATAAAGAAACTTTAGAATGGGTGTGCATTGGCTCCTCCCTCTATGTCCCTCCTCCAGACCTCAGTTAGATCCTGTGCCCAGAGGAGACTGGGTGCTTTCAGGAGAGCTCTCCTGAGTTTCTCTGTAAAAAAGAATTTTGTTAGGTTTTTTATTTTCAGGGAGTCCTGCTGGCAACAGGCTCCCTGCATTGTGGGACTGAGGAGAGAGAAGCAGACCTACTTCAGTGATAGGCTCTGCTTCTTAGGCTACTGGACACCATTAGCTCCAGAGGGATCGGAACGCAGGTCTCACCCTAGCCGTTCGTCCCAGAGCCGCGCCGCCATCCTCCTTGCAGAGCCGGAAGATAGAAGCCGGGTGAGTATACGAAGAAAGAAGACTTCACAGGGGCAGAAGACTTCGGATCTTCACTGAGGTAACGTGCAGCGGTAACGCGCAGCGGTAACGCGCAGCGCCTTTGCTCCCACACACACACACGATACAGGCACGGATGGGTGCAAGGCGCAGGGGGGGGCGCCCTGGGCAGCAATAATCCTCTTGGCTGGCATAAATAATTGTATATTAAGCTGTGGCATTATTATATACAATCCCCCGCCAGGTTTTTTGTATTTTGAGCGGGACTGAAGCCCGCCGCTGAGGGGGCGGAGCTTGATCCCACAGCACTAACCAGCGCCATTTTCTCCACAGCACGCTGCTGAGAAGCTGGCTCCCCGGACTTTCCCCTGCTGAACACGGTGACAGAGGGCTTTAAAGGAGGGGGGGGGGGGCACATAATTTTGGCGCAGTCAGTATATACAAAAAAAAGCGCTATATATATCTGGGAATTGTGTTTCCAGGGTCATTGGCGCTGGGTGTGTGCTGGCATACTCTCTCTCTGTCTCTCCAAAGGGCCTTGTTGGGGACCTGTCTCCAGATTAGAGATTTCCCTGAGTGTGTGGGGTGTCGGTACGTGTGTGTCGGCATGTCTGAAGCGGAAGGCTCTTCTAGGGAGGAGGTGGAGCAAATGAGTGTGGTGTCTCCGTCGGCAATGCCGACACCTGATTGGGTGGACATGTGGAATGTTTTAAATGCAAATGTGAATTTATTACACAAAAGGTTGGAGAAAGCGAAGTCCAGGGAAAGTACAGGGAGTCAATCCCTGCCTTTCACTATGTCACAGGGCCCTTCTGGGTCTCAGAAGCGCCCACTATCCCAAATAGTAGACACTGATACCGACACGGATTCTGACTCCAGTGTCGACTACGATGATGCGAGGTTGCAGCCAAAATTGGCGAAAAGTATTCATTATATGATTATTGCAATAAAAGATGTGTTGCATATCACAGATGACCCCTCTGTACCGGACACGAGGGTCCACATGTTTAAAGAAAAGAAACCTGAGGTTACTTTCCCCCCTTCACATGAGCTAAATGAGTTGTTTGAAAGGGCTTGGGAAACTCCAGACAAGAAACTGCAGATTCCCAAAAGGATTCTTATGGCATATCCTTTCCCGGCTAAGGACAGGATACGGTGGGAATCCTCCCCCAGGGTGGACAAAGCATTGACGCGCTTATCCAAAAAGGTGGCGCTGCCATCTCAAGATACCGCAACCCTCAATGATCCTGCTGATCGCAGGCAGGAGACTACCTTGAAGTCAATATACACACATACTGGTACATTACTCAGACTGGCGATAGTGTCGGCTTGGGTTTGTAGCGCTGTAGCAGCGTGGACAGATACCTTGTCTGCTGAAATTGATACACTGGATAAGGATACCATTTTGTTGACCTTGGGTCATATTAAGGATGCTGTCCTATATATGAGAGATGCTCAGAGAGACGTTGGCCTACCGGGTTCCAGAGCCAACGCCAAGGCGATTTCTGCTAGGTGAGCCCTGTGGACCCGCCAATGGATGGGTGATGCCGACTCAAAGAGGCATATGGAGGTTTTGCCTTACAAGGGTGAGGACTTATTTGGGGAAGGTCTCATGGACCTGGTTTCCACAGCTACTACAGGTAAATCCACTTTTTTACCTTATGTTTCCTCACAGCCAAAGAAAACGCCACATTATCAGATGCAGTCCTTTCGGTCGCATAAATCCAAAAGAGTACGGGGATCTTCCTTTCTCACCAGAGGTAAGGGCAGAGGGAAAAAGCTGCCAACTACAGCTAGTTCCCAGGAGCAGAAGTCCTCCCCGGCTTCTACTAAATCCACCGCATGACGCTGGGGCTCCGCTGAGGGAGTCCGCCCCAGTGGGGGCACGTCTTCGACTTTTCAGCCACGTCTGGGTTCAATCACAGGTGGATCCCTGGGCAATAGACATTGTTTCCCAGGGTTACAAGCTGGAATTGGAAGAGGTGCCTCCTCGCCGGTTTTTCAAATCGGCCCTACCAGCTGCATCCCCAGAGAGGGAGGTAGTTTTAAATGCAATTCAAAAACTGTGTTGTCAACACATGGTGGTCAAAGTTCCCCTGCTTCAACAGGGGATGGGGTACTACTCAACCCTGTTTGTGGTCCCGAAACCGGACGGTTCGGTCAGACCCATTCTGAATTTAAAATCCTTAAACCTATACTTGAAAAGGTTCAAATTCAAGATAGAATCGCTCAGAGCGGTCATCGCTAGCCTGGAGGGGGGGGATTATATGGTGTCCCTGGACATTAAAGATGCATACCTTCATGTCCCCATATATCCTCCTCATCAGGTGTTCCTGAGATTTGCTGTACAGGATTGTCATTACCAATTTCAGACGTTGCCGTTTGGGCTTTCCACGGCCCCGAGGATTTTCACCAAGGTAAAGGCGGAAATGATGGTGCTCCTGCGCAAGCAGGGAGTCACAATTATCCCGTACTTGGACGATCTCCTGATAAAAGCGAGATCGAGAGAACAGTTGCTGAACAGCGTATCACTCTCCCTGGGGGTGTTGCAGCAGCACGGCTGGATTCTCAATCTACCAAAGTCGCAGTTGGTTCCAACGACCCGATTGCCTTTCTTAGGCATCATTCTGGACACGGGAAAAAAAGGGGGTTTCTTCCGTTGGAAAAGGCCCAGGAACTCCAGAGCTTGGTCAGGGACCTGTTAAAGCCAAAAAGGGTGTCGGTCTATCAATGCACTCGAGTTCAGGGAAAGATGGTGGCGTCTTACGAGGCCATTCCCTACGGCAGGTTCCATGCGAGGACCTTTTCAGTGGGACCTTCTGGACAAGTGGTCCGGGTCACATCTACATATTCATCAGATGATCAGCCTGCACCCCAGGGCCAGGGTATCTCTCTTGTGGTGGCTGCAGAGTGCTCACCTTCTAGAGGGTCGCAAGTTCGGCATTCAAGTCTGGGTTCTGGTGACCACGGACGCGAGCCTCCGAGGATGGGGAGCAGTCACACAGGGAAGAAACTTCCAGGGACTGTGGTCAATCCAGGAGGCTTGTCTACTCATCAACGTACTGGAATTGAGGGCCATATACAATGGCCTGCGTCAAGCAGAGAATCTTCTTTGCGACCTACCGGTTCTGATTCAGTCAGACAATGTCACAGTAGTGGCTCATGTAAACCGCCAAGGCAGAACAAAGAGCAGAGTGGCAATGGCAGAAGCCACCAGAATTCTTCGCTGGGCGGAAAATCATGTAAGCGCTCTGACAGCAGTCTTCATTCCGGGAGTGGACAACTGGGAAGCAGACTTCCTCAGCAGACACGATCTCCATCCAGGAGAGTGGGGACTTCATCAAGAAGTCTTTACGGAGATTGCAAGTCAGTGGGGACTGCCTCAAATAGACATGATGGCGTCACGCCTCAACAAGAAGCTTCCACGGTATTATGCAAGGTCAAGGGACCCTCAGGCGGTAGCTGTGGATGCCCTGGTGACACCGTGGGTGTTTCAGTCGGTCTATGTGTTCCCTCCTCTTCCTCTCATCTCAAAAATATTGAGAATCATCAGACGAAAAGGAGTACAGACAATTCTCATTGTTCCAGATTGGCCTCGAAGGGCCTGGTATCCGGATCTGCAGGAAATGCTCACAGAAGATCCATGGCCTCTTCCTCTCAGAGAGGACCTGTTGCTGCAACAGGGGCCCTGTCTGTTCCAAGACTTACCGTGGCTGCGTTTGACGGCATGGCGGTTGAACGCCGGATCCTAGCTAAAAAGGGCATTCCGGATGAGGTCATTCCTTCTCTGATAAAGGCTAGGAAGGAGGTGACAGCGAAACATTATCACCGTATCTGGAAGAAGTATGTGTCTTGGTGTGAGACCAAGAATGCTCCTCCGGAAGAATTCCATCTGGGACGTTTTCTCCAATTCCTACAGACTGGAGTGAATTTGGGCCTAAAATTAGGCTCCATTAAGGTACAGATTTCGGCCCTGTCCATTTTCTTTCAGGTGGAATTGGCTTCTCTCCCAGAAGTCCAGACTTTTGTGAAGGGAGTGCTGCATATCCAGCCTTCTTGTGCCCCCAGGGGCACCATGGGACCTTAACGTGGTGTTACAGTTCCTTAAGTCTCACTGGTTTGAGCCTCTTCAAACCGTGGAATTAAAGTATCTCACTTGGAAAGTGGTTATGTTGTTGGCCTTGGCATCTGCAAGGCGAGTGTCTGAGTTGGCGGCTTTGTCTCACAAAAGCCCCTATCTGATTTTCCATGAGGATAGAGCTGAGTTGCGGACTCGTCCTCAATTTTTGCCTAAGGTGGTTTCCTCTTTTCATATGAACCAACCTATTGTGGTGCCTGTGGCTACAAGGAACCTGGTGGATTCCGAGTCCCTTGATGTGGTCAGGGCTTTGAAAATTTATGTAGCCAGAACGGCTAGGGTTAGGAAAACAGAGGCTCTATTTTCTCCAGCATCCTCTACGGACTAGGAGAAAAAGATTTACCGGTAGGTTTAAAATCTTATTTTTAATTACCTACTGGTAAATCCTTTTCTAGTAGTTCGTAGGGGATACTGGGCGCCCACCCGGTGCTTCATTCTTCCTGCACTGTAATTTAGTTAACTATTCTGGTTTGTTCAGCTGTTGCTGTTCATGTTTTAAATTTGGTTAGCATGGCTTTCCTATTGTTCTGTGTGGGCTGGTTCGTAATCTCACCACTTTCCTTATCTATCCTTCTCTCAAAGTATGTCCGTCTCCTCGGGCACAGTTTCCTAGACTGAGTCTGGTAGGAGGGGCATACAGGGAGGAGCCAGCACACACTATCAAATTCTTAAAGTGCCCAAGGCTCCTAGTGGACCTGTCTATACCCCATGGTACTAAATGGATTCCCAGAATCCCCTACAGCCTACGAGAAAAGGATTTACCGGTAGGTAATTAAAATCCTATTTTAGCTGTTTGTCCATAGCAGCCCAAGTATCCTGCACTACAGCAATCAGCTAGCTCAGTGGTTCCCAAACTGTGTGCCATAGCACCCTGGGTTGCCTCGGGGTACTTACAGGGGTGCCTCGGATTGTGGTGGTCCAGGACCAATTCAAATTAGTTACGGTAAATGTAATAAGCAAATCCAGTGGTGGTAGCGGAAAATCATAAAATATGTGGACAAACAGAAGCAAATCTTGTCCGTCACCACATAATTGATCCTAAAGATGACATTTAAACTCATAAAAAAAAAAAATCTAATTTTCTCAATATGCAGTGATTCAAAGAAGTTTTGGCACCACTGAGCTAGCCAAAGACCCTCCATTGGTTATTATTGGGCTGAAGCATCTGCATTGGGGTCAATGATATCCTCACTGACCTGGTATAAAGACACACATTTATCAATTTACCTTGTGACTTTCTTTTGCCGACTTGACCTTTTAATCTCTGAATCTATTACTCTCTGAGGCCTACTGTGACAAATTACATGGCCCTATGTGGGCACTGCTATTATGTAGGTTAGGACTGCTGTATCAGAGAAGCCGTGAAGTGACCAGCAGCTAAACATGTGTTTGCAAACATTTGTGACTAATTCTCTGAATTTTATTACCAGATAGGTTCAGGGATGGTTACAGGCAATTTTCAGTGTGCGGAAGGGAATTTAGGGGTGGGGATTTGCACCCCCCTTCCTCTTTGTCTGTTGTTTGTCTGTGACCCCTCCCCCTTCCAGCACCTGATATATAATTATCTCCAGGTGTGATTGAGCAGCTTCCAAATTGTTTGTCTGCTTGTGTGCAAGAGGCATTGAATGGGAGCAGCATTTGGAAGGCATGCTGTTCCTTGTAGTGCCAATGCGGGTTCCTGGGGGTGGCTCCCAGTTAAGTTAGCTCTCTGTCTGGAAGTGTTTTAGTAATAGCCTTTATCATGAGGCCTACTGTGACAAATTACATGGCCCTATGTGGGCACTGTTATTTTGTAGGTTTGGACTGCTGTATCAGAGAAGCCGCGAAGTGGCCAGCAGCTAAACATGTTTGCAAATATTTGTGACTAATTCTCTGAATTTTATTACCAGATAGGTTCAGGGATGGTTACAGGTAATTTTCAGTGTGCGGAAGGGATTTTAGGTGTGGGGATTTGCACCCCTCTTCCTCTTTGTCTGTTGGTTGTCTATTACCTAGTTGGTAAAAGGCTGGCACGAGTGCACATTGATAATGATGGCGTACACATGGTTGTGGGGTAGTTGCTTAGATGTTTACAACTTGGCATATTGGTAATATCTGCACAGTGATAGTGCATTTGCGGCAGACTTCCATGAAAATTTGCATAGGGCCTTGGGAGGAGATGTATCAAGACTTGGAGAGAGATAAAGTGGAGAGAGATAAAGTACCAACCAATCAACTCCTGTAACTTTTTAAACACAGCCTGTATCACACCGTTGTAAGGGGCTACGCCCCCTTAACCCTTGCATGCCCTTGTGGCATGCAAAATTTGTATTATATGGAGTATTACCATCAATCATAATTGTGTGAGTGGTTAAATATTGTGTGGACAAAGGGCGTGCGATGGTTAAGGGGTCATAGCCCCTTGCAATGGCGTGAACAGTGCACACAGGGCCTGATGAATCACCTAATAGGCGCTGTGGTTGGGGGAGTGACGGATGCGGGGGAGACGCGGATGGGGTCCGTGGGGGGCTGCGGTTGGGGGAGGGGCTGGTGCGGTGGTGCCACGGGTGGGGGAGGTGCGGGGGTGCCACGGGTGGGGGAGGGGTTCCGGAGCCACCGCGGGTGGTGGAGTGGGGGTGCTGCAGATAGGGCCCGGAGGTACTGTGAGTGGGGGAGGGGCGGGTAATGCTTCTCCTGCTTCTCCTCCTGGAAGCAGCTAAGCTGCTGTCCTCCCTTTGGCAGTGGCTCTCCTGGAGACTCGCACAGCAACCAAGCAGCCAGTCACTATTGCCAACGTGCCGCATTACAGGGAAGAAGATGCACTCAATAAACTATAGCTCCCAGCAGCCCTTAGCACCGGAATGCTTCGGTGCTAAGGGCTGCTGGGAGCTGTAGTTTATTTAGTGTGTCTACTTCCCTGTAATGCGGCGCATTGGGACACCGGCGCTAACAATAGTGACTGGCTGGCAGAACTGACTGACTCGCTGAATCAATGTAAAAGGTGAGAGTGTTGTGCAGTGTCAGTGACACTGCACTCCCACTGCACTGCACAGCACTGTCACCTTTTAAATTGATTCAGTGTCCAGACATTACCCTCCACGATATCACCCACTCTATCCGTTACACTAGCCATCTCGGGGCTTCCAGGCCGGCAGCCCAGGTGCTGTTTTGCGGAGTCAGGGCCTCTGGGGATCTGGGTGCGGCTGTGGCGGGGAGGCACTTCAATGACATCACGCGCAGAGGGGGCTCCAGGGCTCATAGAGTATATGGCGCAGGGAGGGCTATGAAAGCCTTTCGCTGCGCCGCTTTCATACACATCTATGCCGGTGGCCGCAGCAGCTTTTGTTCCACCTGCGCCGCGGCTAGGGAGTGGGGATTGTTGATGCCGGAGGGGTCAGGCAGACTGGCAGCAGGACATAGGACCCTGCAGTAAAAAGATCCCCCCCCCCCTCCTATCTACAGCGCAGAGACTTGCTTCATACCCTCCAACTGCACCTTTTTGGCAGGTACAGTACCTTTTTTTATGGTCTGTACCGATTTTTGGCTCTTCAAACTTCCATTGAAAGTATAGAAAAAGGGGCATGGCCACGCCACTTTACCCATGGCCACACCCCCTTTTCAAATTTGGTCCGATTTGCATGTGTACATTGTTGGAGGGTATGATGCTCCATCAGCGCTATTGTTAATCCTGCTCTGGGAACACACAGCAGTCAAAGGGCAGAGCCTCCCATTGGATGTAACCTCTGTGGGAGGGCGTTTCTAGCCCAATCAGCTGTGGACTGGGTGTGATAGACCTGCCGCTAACCCAATGAGAGCTCCTAGTCACGGCCAGCGTTATACACAGAGTCACAGATCTGGGCTATTATATAGGAGAGAGATAATTTGTCGAGAGATAAACTACTGCCCAATCAGCTGTTGTCATTTTACAGGCTGTGCTAAACAAAATTACAACTTGATTTGTTAGCACTTTATCTACTCTATCTCCAATGCATGATACAGCTCCTCCCCTGTGTGAGAGCCAGGCACTCTCAGTAGTCACGTGATGTAGGAGTGCCGGCTCAGCGGAACCGCTTTCATCACTACATTATGGGGGTCATTCCGAGTTGATCGCTAGCTGCCGTTGTTCGCAGCGCAGTGATCAGGCTAAAAATCGGCATTTCTGCGCATGCGTATGGTGCGCAATGCGCACGCGTGTTGTACTTTCACAAAAGCCCACGTAGTTTCACACAAGGTCTAGCGACGCTTTTCAGTCGCACTGCTGACCGCAGAGTGATTGACAGGAAGTGGGTGTTTCTGGGTGGTAATTGTCCGTTTTTGGGGAGTGTGTGTAAAAACGCAGGCGGGTCAGATACAAACGCGGGCGTGCCTGGAAAAACGCAGGCGTGGCTGGCCGAACGCAGGGCGTGTTTGTGATGTCAAAACAGGAATTGAACAGTCTTAAGTGATCGCTAGCTAGGAGTAGGTCTCGAGCTACTCTGATACTGCACAATCTTTTTTTGTAGCAGCGCTGCGATCCTTTCGTTCGCACTTCTGCTAAGCTAAGATACACTCCCAGAGGGCGGCGGCTTAGCGTTTGCACTGCTGCTGAAAGCAGCTAGCGAGCGAACAACTCGGAATGAGGGCCAATATGTCATCATGTGCTGTGGTGGTTGTTAAAGAATTACATAACAATCAGCAAATCGTAAATTGTCATTTGTAGCTTGAATCACTGCTCAAATGTAGTAGACAAACTCTCTTCTCACAAGTATCCATAGTGATTGATGTTACAGAAACACTTCTCATATTAGAGCATTGCGACTTTATAGTGTAATTATAGGAAAAGTGTGTTTATCTAACTCACAAATATGTACTGGGAAAATGGCTAACTATGCATGAAGGCTAACATTTGCTTGTATTGACACATAGGCCCTCATTCCGAGTTGATCGCTCGCAAGGCGATTTTAGCAGAGTTACACACGCTAAGCCGCCGCCTACTGGGAGTGAATCTTAGCTTCTTAAAATTGCGACCGATGTATTCGCAATATTGCGATTACTAACTACTTAGCAGTTTCAGAGTAGCTTCAGACTTACTCGGCATCTGCGATCAGTTCAGTGCTTGTCGTTCCTGTTTTGACGTCACAAACACACCCAGCGTTCGCCCAGACACTCCCCCGTTTCCCCGGCCACTCCTGCGTTTTTTCCGGAAACGGTAGCGTTTTTTCCCGCACGCCCATAAAACGGCCTGTTTCCGCCCAGTAACACCCATTTCCTGTCAATCACATTACAATCGCCGGAGCGATGAAAAAGCCGTGAGTAAAAATACTATCTCCATTGTAAAATTACTTGGCGCAGTCGCAGTGCGAATATTGCGCATGCATACTAAGCGGAATTTCACTGCGATGCGATGAAAAATACCGAGCGATCAACTCGGAATGAGGGCCATAGTAAGTGATGTGGTTTGCCATGTGCCTTTTGTGTGTTGTGCTTTTGGCAATACAATCTAAAGTATATTCCTGATAATGCACATCAGTCAGAACATGACACCTAAACATTGTAGAATGTAAGGGGGGGAGGGGGGGGGGGGATGCACCACAGACTCTTATTTGTTCTATTTTCAACGCCCTTTTCATGCATTTAATGTGTAAACGTAGGTGTGAACAAACCCTGTGTGTTATATTAGGATGTGTCAGATTATTTTGTTATATAACAGTTTTAGATTACAGAGTGCTGTATTTAGTAATCTCATTGACTATTACACAATTGAGTCTCATTATTATGACCATCTCCTACATTTGACGTCAGCAGTGCGTAGCCCATGAAGTGCATCACGTGTTGTGTATGATAGTAAGGTGTGCGAAGGCTGTCTGCAGGCATATCACTCATTGCTGTCATGGGTAAAAGGGGCGATTTATCCGAGTTGCAAAAAGGAATGATTATTGGCTTTTCGGGACAAGGGTGGCAGTATTTCTGAAACAGCGCAGTCTGTGTACTGTCCGCGCGCTGCTGTGGTGAAGGTGTAGGACAAATGGCACCATTGTGAATAAGCAACGTGAAAACTGCGGAGTGCCACCTGGCACTGATGTGAGAGATGAAAGTGGGCTACGAAGGGGCGACTGGCAAGTTACAGTGGAGTAGCTCACCAAATTAACCTGGGGGCTACCAGACGTGTGTCTAAAATGACAGTTCAGCAAACCCTGCTGCGTATGGGGCTCTGAAGCAGTTACCCTGACTATTAGCAGGTGGTCATAATAATGTGACTCGACCGTACAAATACATTGGGCCTGATTCATCTATGTAAGTAAAGCAAAAAAAGCAAGCAACTGGGCAAAACCATGTTTCACTGCAAATGGGGCAAATGCAACATGTGCAGAGAGATTTAGATCTAGGTTGGGCATGTCCAAACAAATCTAATATGCAATGTAAAAATAAAGCTGTCTCACATTTGTGGGCTACATGCAAAAGTAGCCAGTATTTACCCTGCACAGAAAAAATATAAATGTATTTTACTTCCATTGCGTGGTAACATGGTTTATTCCATGCTTTTTTTTGCTTTAATTTACTTTTTTTGCTGTTCTTAGGTGGTCATTCCGAGTTGTTCACTCGTTGCCGATTTTCGCTATGCTGCGATTTGTTGCTAAATGCGCATGCGCAAGGCACGCAGGGCGCATGCGCTTAGTTATTTAACTAAAAACTTAGTAGATTTGCTGTGGATCCTGCGGCGCTTTTCAGTTGCACTGCTGATCGGTGAATGATTGACAGGAAAGGGGCGTTTCTGGGTGGTACCTGAGCGTTTTCCGGCAGTGTGCTAAAAAACGCAGGCGTGTCAGTGAAAAACGCGGGAGTGTCTGGAGAAACGGGGGAGTGGCTGGCCGAATGCAGGGCGTGTTTGTGACGTCAAACCAGGAACTAAACGGACTGAGCTGATCGCAATCTAGGAGTAGGTCTGGAGCTACTCAGAAACTGCAAAGAATTATTTATTAGCAATTCTGCTACTCTTTCGTTCGCTATTCTGCTAAGCTAAGATACACTCCCAGAGGGCAGCGGCCTAGCGTGTGCAATGCTGCTAAAAGCAGCTAGCGAGCGAACAACTCGGAATGAGGACCTTAGACAGGTACTGTATCTGAAACCCTATTATCAAGAAACTCCCCCACCGCCCGCAAAAGTATATAATTACAGATGTTAAGTAATTATGCAACACACAAGGCATGATCATTTCAGTCACTGTGAAGTTCACTGCTGTAAAATGTAATGCTCTATTGATTTGTAACTGAAATTTAGAGGCGTTTTTATCAAAAGAAGCGTTAATGCCCAGAAAATAAATGTTACTTCTCCACTGATAAGAACCTGTTCAGTGCTCGAGGTGGGCCGGTATACACCGGTATGGCATACTGGCACTTTGAGCAATGAAGATCACCGCCGCCGTATTTCAAATTCCGCACTGTTCAAGTGCTGGAATCGGCAGCCAATAAGGAGCGGCCACCTGATTGGCTGCCGGTCCACGGCAGATTTCAAATGGTGGCGGGGATGGTCATAGGGACTGAAAGCCATCTCCACGACCGCCATTGCCTCGGGCCTTCTCCTCACCGCCACCACTGGTTATGTCCTCCTCACCGCCGCCATCGGCCATGTCCTCCTCACCACCGCTGCCGCCCACATCCGCCTCTGCACCGCTGCCTACCAGGGCCTTCTCCTCCTCACCGCCGCCGCCGACTACAGCCCCCTCCGTTGCTCAGGTACTGTTACCCTGCTTTCCTATGTTCCTCTGTCACTCTCCCTGTCACTCTCTCTGTCCCTGCTGTCTCTCTCTCTGTCACTGTTCCTGTTGTCACTCTCCCTGTCACTCTCTCTGTCCCTGCTGTCACTCTCTCTGTCACTGTCCCTGCTGTCTCTCTCCCTGTCACGCTCTCTGTCTCTGTCCCTGCTGTCACTCTATCTGTCCCTGCTGTCACTCTCTCTGTCCCTGCTCTCTCTGTCACTGTCCCTGCTGTCACTCTCCCTGTACCTAAATTA
This sequence comes from Pseudophryne corroboree, assembly GCF_028390025.1. Classification (NCBI taxonomy): domain Eukaryota; kingdom Metazoa; phylum Chordata; class Amphibia; order Anura; family Myobatrachidae; genus Pseudophryne; species Pseudophryne corroboree. The sequence continues at coordinate 379,646,302 of NC_086452.1, read as the reverse complement.
TGCATCATACTGTGTGGCATAATGTGAATTTTGGATCATACCGTGTGTCATAATGTGAATTTTGGATCATAACATGTTGCATGATGTGAATTGTGCATCATACTGTGTGGCATAATGTGAATTGTGAATCATACCGTGTTGCATAATGTGAATTGTGGATCATACAGTGTTGCATAATGTTAATTGTGGATCATACCCTGTGGCATATGTGAATTTTGGATCATACTGTGTGGCATAATGTGAATTTTGGATCATACTGTGTGGCATATTGTGAATTTTGGCTCATTCTGTGTGGCGTAATGTGAGTTTTGGCTCAATCAGTGTGGCATAATGTGTAAGGGGCACCAGTACTAGATAGTATAAGGGGTCCAAATATTAAGGTGCATAATGTTTATAAGGGGTATATGGTGTGGTACACTACACTTAAGGACAGGGCCGGACTGGCTATCTGGCACTTCTGGTAAATGCCAGAAGGGCCGATGGCCACGTGGGCCGGTCCAGCGGTCACTGAGACGCGCTGCCGCTCAGTCCGGCGGCAGCGCGTCTCAGCTGTCAGGATTGGAGAGCTGTGAGGACTGGGGTGAGAGCGCCGGGCGCCCGCCAGCACGGCTGTGTCTGGCGCGGCGCGTATAGCGGACTTCAAAGCAGCCGCCGGTTCGTGAGCCAATCAGAGCTCGCGGACCGGCAGCCAATCAGAAGCCGTCGGTCCGCGAGCTCTGATTGGCTCACGAACCGGCGGCTGGTTTGAACGCTATATGCTGCCGCGCCAGACACAGCGGGCAGCTGGCGGGCGCCCGGCGCTCTCACCCCCGTCCCTCACAGCCCGGAGGAGGAGGAGCAGCAGCAGCAGTGCAGCAGCGGTAAGTAGCTGCAGCACTGGCTGCTGTGGGGGCAATTGTATACCTGGCACTGTGGGGGCAATTGGCTGGCACTGTGGGGCATTTGTATACCTGGCACTGTGGGGGCAATTGTTTACCTGGCACTGTGGGGGCATCTGTATACATGGCACTGTGGGGGCATCTGTATACCTTGCACTGTGGGGGCATCTGTAAATCTGGCACTGTGGGGGCATTTGTATACCTTGCACTGTGGGGGCATTTGTATACCTTGCACTGTGGGGGCATTTGTATACCTGGCACTGTGGGGGCAATTGTTTACCTGGCACTGTGGGGGCAATTGTTTACCTGGCACTGTGGGGGCAATTGGCTGGCACTGTGGGGCATTTGTATACCTGGCACTGTGGGGGCAATTGTTTACCTGGCACTGTGGGGGCATCTGTATACATGGCACTGTGGGGGCATCTGTATACCTGGCACTGTGGAGGCATCTGTATATCTGGCACTGTGGGGGCATTTGTATACCTTGCACTGTGGGGGCATTTGTATACCTGGCACTGTGGGGGCATTTGTGGATCTGGCACTGTGGGGGCATTTGTATACCTGGCACTGTGGGGGCATTTGTATACCTGGCACTGTGGGGGCATTTGTGGATCTGGCACTGTGGGGGCATTTGTATACCTGGCACTGTGGGGGCATTTGTATACCTGGCACTGTGGGGGCATTTGTATACCTGACACTGTGGGGGCATTTGTATACTTGGCACTGTGGGGGCAATTGTTTACCTGGCACTGTGGGGGCAATTGTTTACCTGGCACTGTGGGGGCAATTGTTTACCTGGCACTGTGGTGGCATTTGTATACCTGGCACTGCACTATCGGGGGCATATAATGTAAATTTCGGCTCATACCGGGTGCTATGATGTGAATTTTGGCGCATACTGTGTGGTATAATGTGAAAGGGGCAACAGTACTAGATAGTATAAGGGGTCCTACTATTGTGGTGCATAATGCGTATAAGGGGTGTATAGTGTGGTAAACTACACTGAAGACCACGCCCCCTTTTGAGTGACCACGCCCCCTTTTCCGGAGCGCTCGCCCCTTCGGCGCACGCTTAATTACAAACCTCACATTTCCATACCCCCACTTAAAAATTTCCACTTCAACCACTGGTTGAGTATATTTTAATAGAGAATGATGTACGCCTGTATGTTGTTAGAATATTAATTATATTTGTAAGAACATAGACTAATAAGTGGGAGGAGTCAGGAATAGTAAGGGGAGGAGTCACAGAGGTGGGCCTGTGTGCTTCAAAAATGCCAGGGCCTATTTTTAGTCCCAGTCCGGCCCTGCTTAAGGACACGCCCCCTTTTGAGTGTCCACACCCCCTTTTCCAGAGGAAGGCGTGTGCATAATTATAACCTTCACTTTTCCTAACCCCCACTTCAAAATTTCCACTTTAACCACTAAACCTGTCCCCGTGATGAGTAAAAATTGCACTAATAACTAACACTATCACTTTATTTTTGGATTGGGGCCCAGCCATGCCACTGCATATGTGATGCCAAAAGGCTGCACATATGCATGGTAAATGAGAAATAGTGCATAAACCCCCTAGTTCTGACACTGGCCTTGCCTAGGCAGGATGCAGCTTCAATATCCTCCCAATCACAAATTTATCCCACTGGGATATCCAAGCACTTGGATGTCATTTTATAGTCTTCCTATCTTGTGCAGGTCTATAAAGTTATCTTTAATTTTCTTAGAATGTGACGTCCCCATTGGGAACATCAGTTAACTTTATAGATGTGTTGCCATCAACAAACTTTATTGTTATTATGTTTATATGACATTGTAATGTCGGGTGATGGAATTTTCACTTCTGGTTTGCGGTCATTTAAAACACTAATTTTACACTATCAACTTACCTTGAAAAAGATGTGAGGAATGTCAAAACACATTGGTGGTGTTTAGCAGAGACGCACATCGACCGATCCCGGATTTGAATGAACATCTATTGGCGCTATCCCGTGTTCCATCTGCACAGGAAACTTACCCTTATATGTTCAATGTCCACTAGGATATGGTAAAAAGTGAATCCCATCAATTCTTATATAGCTTTAATATTTTATTGTATTTTCTTTCGGCCAACAAATTCTGAGTGTACCGCACAATGGGGACATGGTTATAATACCACTAGTTGGGATCCCAGACGTCACAATGGCGATGCCAGAATCCCGACTAGCGGTGAAATACCGCCGCCTGAATCCCAGCGCCACAGGCTTTTCTCCCTCTATGGGTGTCCACGTCACCCATAGAGGAAGAATATAACTGGCCCGCTACCGGCATACCGGTGGCTGGAATCCCGGCCGCCAGTTTATCATACTGATCCCGCACAATGAGCTGTCTCTGTTTTATATGATACATTCAGTAGTACTGTTGAGATGATCAGAAAACAGTACTTTATTGGCAGCGATTACAAAGAAAAAAAGGATTTGTTACATGCTGTGAATAAAGTCACATGCTGACAGCTCTATGGCTATTCCCACACCCCTGGGTGGGGGGTGTAGGTTAATTAAAGTAAAAAAAATAATAGAATAATTACTTTTCCATGGTGCACTACAGGTTGCAGAATGCACAGGTTGACTTTAAGCAGTTGAGTGCATCCACACTTCAACCTCTGGCATATGGATGTGGTATGACTGATCGATGGTCTCCTGACCGCCGGTCAGCATACCGACGCCGGGATCCTGGCAGCATACCGACGCCGAGATCCCGGCTGGGGGGGGCGAGTGCAGCAAGCCCCTTGCGGGCTCGGAGGCGACCTGCAGTCACCACAGGTCTTATTCCCACTCTACGGGTGTTGTGGACACCCACGAGTGGAAATTGTCCCTGTTGGTCGGTACGCCGACCGTCAGGATAGTGAGGGGGCGGGATGTTGGGGGAGGTCGTGTGACCATCAGTCTGCTGACCGCCGGTCACATGAATACCATCCCTGGCACACCCATGGCTCAGAGGACATGATGGCACATGATAAACTACAAATACTGTACCAGCATAACTTGGCATCCAGAGCCAGTGGGACCTGTAGTGCACCACGGCAGGATTTATTTATAAAAACCCCACAAATACCTTTTAATCTTTTGCGACTGGTTATGAATCATGTAAAAATGGCCCCAAATTGCAGCCCCCATTCAGAACGAGTTCCATTTGGCCTGAATGAGGGCTGTAATATAGTGGAGATGTGCACAGACCATCGTATTTCTGTTTTAGATCAACTGTAAATCATTGTTGTGTTACATTTTGGCAAAACCACCGTCAAGTGTTTTTTTTTTTCTTGGGTTTCTTTATATAATAAAAACTGCTAAAATCATGTAACTTGGATTGGTCTTTGTTCGTAAAGTATTATTAACATCAATAACATTCATTTCCAGTCAATTTTGACCAATTGTGGCACCTGAATTCACAAGGGAGGGATAAATATGCAATCCAAAATCCGTGATATCCGTCTCTCAAATCCAAAATCAGAACTTGGCGGGTAGACCTGAGCTGGGACTTGGTTCAACTCAAGTCCCCAAAGTTTGGGTGTGTTCGGTCTGCTCATCTTTATAAAATAAAACATTTATATACATATATATTTATACATATTCGTAGCAGAAGGGAGAGCACACCTGGTGAAATAAATGATGGTCCCGGTGCCCGCGGTAGGAGTTTTCAGCCGAAAATCCAATATATGCACAGAAAATCCGCAGCACTCGGTAAATAATCAGAGCAAATACAGTAGGTATACTGCAACGTTTCGATATTTTAATATATCGTCATCAGGCACAATAAACATACAAACAAACAACTGACCTTATATCCCCTAGCACCCACATGGCGAGGGCTGCCTCCGGAAGCAGGGGGACGGCACCAATGAATGATGTCATCACCACCCGTCCGTTGCTAAAGCCACACGCTAAATTAAAACATTAAAAACAGACACCTGTGCATATATTTATACATATATATATATATATATATATATATATACATATATATAGAGTCCAGCATACCAATGATAATGCAATAAGTCAATCACTTTAGTCTTCAAAACCACAGAGACACAGTGAAAGATATACTGATAAAAAGTAATTCAGGTGGATCAAATTTGATACAGCATAATGGTGAGTCGCAGACCAACAGCTATTTCCATGTGCAAAACAACTTTCTCGATTGTCTCTACAGTAAATATGGGCAGCCTGTAGTTTAAGGGTGGTATCCTATTACTGGCGCTAATTTACTGCACAGCAAAAAAGGGCTTTTTAGCCCAATAGTATTATCGAGCTATCTAACTATAGCTTGTTTTTACCGTGCAGTAAATTAATAGTTTTTTGGGCGATAATACATGGGATCCGGGATAAGTTCCTGGACTTACGTGTTTTCGAGGAAAAACAGGTCTCTAAGGGCTGCTTATCAGGGATTCGAAGGCATGCAAAGCATAATTTCCAATAAGTGCCAGTGGCCAGGGCCAATTGGATAGACCTCTGGGGATCTATCAGCTGCAGTAAATGTACAGCAGCTAATAGGATCCCCACCTTGATCTGCTACAATCAGCACCCAAAGTAATCACATAGATGTGACACATCACACCTGTGGAACTGCATCTCCTCAGTCACTTCAGGTGCAAAGGAGAAATAGTAGTAGGGAAAAAAATGAACCCACAGGGAAATGACATAAATACAAATAACATACTGTATAAACAATAAAAAAACAACAACAATATTTGCACACTGCAGTCTATGGTTGTATTATATACAGAGCTGCATAAAGTGCATTAAGAAGCCTACAAACTGTTGCTGAGCAACCAGGTCAATTAAGACTTTTAAAGGAGCAGCGCATCAATAAAAAACCTAACCAGAGTTGTATGTGCAAAAAAATCTTGCCACAAAACATGATAAATGAACATTCAATAAAAGGAAAAAAGAGAAATATAGCGAACCAGTGAATATCCAATTAATACAAGCTAATGCAAACTGATCCCAGCTCAATAAAATTGTATACTGTATTGGGAATCAGAACAGTATGTAATGCCGGCCCACGGGATCCCGACAGTCATAATACCGACGTCGGCAGGGCCGTAGCTAGGTGTGTGCGGAAGGGGCACCACACATAGCGCTGCAGGGTAGGGGGCGCTGTTGGCGGCACTTGTCAATTATCTGTTTTAATTACTTTCACTTGCAGCTTCCGCACTTTTTTGAAGCATCTGCTGACCACCCCTGTCTCCTACCCTGACCCCTTCTATCGATAATACCTATACAATATTCATGAACCAAACCTGAGAGCTCTTTGTTATTCAGTAACACTGTCCTTTATTATATATCAAGATGCTGACATACCAAGGATTCAATCCCATTGCCTGTGACAGTGCAGTCAGAAAATCTATTCATTGAGCTATCTACCCTTGCATAGAAAGGTGGATAATTGTAAGCTAGAGAATTCTAACTATTTGAAGCTTACCTTGTACTTTGTGAAAAAATTATCAGCGTTGCGGCTGTGCAGATCTATGTAGTGTGTGGCTGCAAGAGATTGGATGTGTGGCTGCACACTACATAGATCTGCTAAATTGCAATAGCTTCTTATAGTGTGCATAGTTTTTATGCAGGATCAAGTAACTCAGTGAGTAGGGTGTTTGATTAGAATTCAACAGGTTATAGGTTTAAATCCTGTGTATGGCCGTATGTTAAAATGTGTTATTTAATAAAGGGTATTGTAACTGAATAACAACGAGCTCTCAAGTTAAGTTCATGAATGTGGTATAAAAAGAATTTGTGTCCATATCCATTTTATTGCAGTGGTCTCTAAATGTGTGTTTATTATTTATAATATATTATATATTATTATAATAATATAATCGAGCAAAAAAACTGCGGCACTCAGAGGCTTGATGAAAAAGTGATATATTAAAGGTAACACTTGAACTCCAACGTTTCGGGGTTGGCACACCCCTTTGTCAAGGATAAACAGCAATTTGTGTTCTGGAGGCACCAGAGCATCCAAGTTCATAAGGAGGAGTGCCGGTCCGCACATTGTTGTATATATTATTATAATATATATAAAATGTGGGAAGGGGCATCATAGCATGGGCATTCTCTTTGTGATCAATCTTGTCATGCCCCTTCCCCACAAGGCATGCGCTTTACGTCCCTATAATAAAAGGGGGGGGGGTGGAGGGGAGGCGCCAATTCTCTCTCTGGCACAGGGCACCAAAAAGTGTAGTTACGGCTCTGGACGTCGGGATCCTGATGTATGAAATACAGGGGTGAGTATAGGCTATTTCCCCCTGTCCCCTACCACCCTAACCTTAGCCCTCTGTACCCACAGCCAAACCCTAACCTCTCCCATTCATGCCTGACCCTAACCAACCCCCGGAGATGTCTAAACCTTCCCCCCCATTCCCATTGCCTAACCTAATTTCCACTGGCCAAACCTAACCATCCCTCCCCCACAGCCTGACCCTAACCCCTCCTGGGGTTACCTAACCCTAACCTGCCCTCCCCGCAGCCTCCCCAACCTACCCCCCCTCCCCACAGCCTAACCCTAACCTCCGCCTGGTACCTAAACCTAACCCCCCTTCTTGTCCCTTAACGTAACCCGGTGGCTGTTCTTACAGTTGGGACACCGGCATCAGTCTCCTGCCCCTTTTGGAGTACCGGTGTCTGGATTCAAACGGGTGTCGAGATTCCCCTGTATAGTCTAACCATTTGAATTTTTTTTTTAAATATTTGGTAAAATTTATTTTAAAAAATGCGGTTCCTCGTTCAGACCTTTGGACTGATATATGAATATAGACTGATATCAGAGTATGCAATTTGAACATTTAGATTGAAACTCCATTTATAACAGAACATTGGATCCTCTTGACAACTGGGTCACAATACCGGAACGGTGCTAATAATAGGCCATTGTTTCAATATGGATCTGCCTACTCTGTTGGGTGAAATGGAAAATATAGTAGGGAAAATAATCCTTTCTGTATAATCCTTATTCTTGGGGATCAATAATTCATCTCTATTGAGATGCAGACTGTTTGGCTTCATTGACTTCATCGACATTGTAATCTATATTTATGAAATTCTGACCCATAATGTATAATATGCATAATATGTAGGCAATGTATAAATACCTGTTAATAACAATACTCTTTCAAGTTTAGCATAGATCTAACTATAAGGGCATCTGAGTTTAGAACCAGTTCAGTGACTCCGTGTCACCTTGGACGAGTTATTTTATCGCTTTGTGTATCAGTGACTTGCTCAGACTTTGAACTGCTGAGTTTACAGTGCCTAGAGGAAGGTCTGCCTGATATACAGCAGTAATATCATAGGATTAAAGTATCAGGAATACATCATGGCTGTCTTTCCATGAATGCAGTTCTTATCTCTGTGACGTCAAAAATGTATTCCCTGTGTTTGTGATGTCACTAAGTAACTACAGTGTCACCAATACAGGCAATACGGCTAATTTACAAACTGAAAAGGAGTAAAACTGCAGAGCAAATTCTGTATTATGATGTCATTTTTACACATGTTGAAATTGGTTATTATTGGTTATACGAGGGAAGGCGTGCATTGCACATTATAATGAAAGATCAAGAGTGTTCCTTATAATAAATTATAATACATAACTCCCAAGAGTGGGACAATAAATAATCAAATACTTAAAAACAACATGGATCAGTAGCCAGACATAGAGAAAATACTTTAACACATCTAATAAAATATAGTACCGTATTGAAACATTTAATTAAGGGAAAGTAGACTAATCTTCTGATAGTCCATAAGGTGTTATCACAATGTGGCCCAGATTTATCAAGCCTTGGAGAGTGATAAATTGCACGGTGATAAAGTACCAACCAATCAGGGGGAGGGATAGGGTTAGCCTGCAGGGAGGGGGATGGTTAGGGTTAAGCTGTGGGAGGGGAGGGTTAGGTTTAGGCAGAGCCGGATTATGCTAGGGGCGACAGGGGCGATCATCCCTGGGCCCCCACACACTGGCGTAACTAACTGCCGTGGGTTCCTTCATTCTGCTGGTTGGGCCCCCACGAGCACGTATTTGCAGCTGCGCATCGGCGCAGGCTGCTGATGTGTGTGTGTGCTGCTGGAAGGTGTTATGAGGAGGGGTGTTGTGCCGCCCGCCGCCACTTCCGCTGTTCTGTAGAGGCGGAGATGAGGACATTGATTCCAACGTTCGCGCTGACTGGTGCGTAACAGTACTGGTTTTGCGCATGGGCGGTGCGTGGGGAGGCTCAGAGGTGGTTAGCAGCAATCTTACTATTGGGGCCCCCACAACTTCATTGCCCTGGGCCCCCACAAGCCTTAATCCGTCCCTGGGTTTAGGCTGCGGGAAGGGAGGGTTAGGGTTAGTTTAGTTGTAGGCACTTGTCGGTGTTTTGGCAGTCAGGATGCTTGTGTCGGTATTCTCACTGCTGGTATTCCCATCCCTTTTTAACAACAATTTGGTATAAAAATATATATATATATATATATATCTGTCAATAGGGAATAAATAAAAATAAATTTTAGTCCATTATATTATATCATTCCTGCTTTCTAGAACTATAGTGGTGGTCATGTGGTACAGTGTTTCGATGGCCACGGAGACCAGGATTCTGCCTTGGTCCGAGGTGAAGAAGTGCTACCACCACTGTACCAGCGGGATCAGGTCTTTAGGTCGACAAGACTTAGGTCGACCACTATTGGTCGACAGTAAGTAGGTCGACATGGTTTCTAGGTCGACAAGGACTCTAGGTTGACATGACAAAAGGTCGACATGAGTTTTTCACCTTTTTTTTTACATTTTTTTAACTTTTCCATACTTTACGAACCACGTGGACTACAATTAGGAACGGTAACCTTTTATGATGAGAGCAGCGGCAGCGGAGCGAGGCACCTTGCCCGAAGCATTGCGAGCGAAGCGAGACATGCGAGGGGACACGGTGCACTAATTGGTGTTCCCCGTCACTCTATGAATAAAACGACACTAATTGTTTTTTTTAAATCATGTCGACCTTTTTTATGTCGACCTAGTACAAGTCGACCTAGAAACCATCTCAACATACTTACTGTCGACCAATAGGTGTCGACCTATGTCTATTCTATCTAACATACCACACCCGTAACAGCACAGCTTCCCAGAAAGGCTATTCAGCTCTTTGGGTGATCATGCAGTGAATGATCTCCCCGTCTGACATCCTGGGCTACCACAACCTGCACAACTATACAGTATGGAAGAGATGGCAGTCATGCACTGCCCAGCCTAGGGAAGGAGAACAGCAGCAGCAATGGGGGTGAAAGAAGTGGTACATCCATTAACAGTGACAGTCTGATGAGTGATAGAGAACTGATGGGGAGAGAGTGACAGAGAAAGGAAGATGGGGAACAGAGAGATAGAAAGAGACAGGGAAAAAAGGGAACAGAATGAGAGGGGGGTAGAGGAAGAGATGGAGAGAGACAGGTATCAGAATTGGCTGAACTTGTATTCCCGGATTTGAACTCTGGGTTGGAGCTGGTGAGTCAGTTGAGTGAAGGAATCTAGGTGGCTTTATGGAAATCCTACACATGAATAGTCACTAGAAAAGAAGACGCAGATTCAAAGAACTGGGTGCCGGATTGGAGCTGAGTAAACTGGATGCCGGGGCTGGGACCAGCTATGCTAGTTACCCGACTGGGACCGGTGATCCTTGAAACCAGGCTAGAATTGGTGATGTTTGATGCAAGGCTGGGACTGGGATTGATGATACTGGATGCCGGGCTGGGATCGGCTATGCTGGATACTGGGCTGGGACCAATTGTGCTGGATGCCAGGCTGGCACCAGCTGTGCTGGATGATAGTCCTGCAGGAAGAATTGCTGGAGTCAGGAGTTCTGCAAGGATGTAGACAGAACTATAGCACTGACTGTACTGGAAGTGGTATAGCTGGAAGCAGTAGTACTGCAGAACAGAATTAAGCTGGAGTCAGAATTAATCAGGTTGGAAACAGTATTGCTGAGAGCAGTAGTTCTGCAGAGCAGGTCAGAGCAGGAAGCTTTAGTTTATAGTCAGGCTGAACTGGAGTTGCTGGGAGCAGTGGTGCTACAGAACAGATTGGAGTGAACAACTTATTAGTCAGGCTGAACTGGAGTTGCTGGAAGCAGTAGTGCTGCAGGACTGGTCAGAACTTGAACCATTTGGCAGACACACAGAAGCTGGAAGCTGATCAGAGAGACAAGGAACCAAGACTTGCTGGAGTATAGCAACTTTGCACTGGCAACTGGTCAGAGTTCCATGAAGCACTTTTATAGGGACAAAGTGGGAGATGTACTAAGCAATGATAAAAGTGAACCAGTGGAGAAGTTGCCCATGGCAACCAATCAGCATTAACGTAACATTTGTAATTTGCATACTGTAAACGTACACAGAGCAGCTGATTGGTACATGTCCCCCAAAGTCAGTAAAAGGTGGAGTACACCTGGGGGCTGATGTATGGATAAGTCACTGCTGCACCCCTAGAATCAAGGTTACCCCCTGATAACCAAACACAGAATAGACTAGTGGTTCCCAAACTGTGTGCCTTGGTACCCTGGGGTGCCTCAGAACACTTGCAGGGGTGCCTTGGATTGGTGGTCCAGGACCAATCAAAATTATTTCTGGTCAATGTAATAGGCAAAACCAGTGCTGGTAGCTGCCAATCATAAAATATGTGGACAAACAGAAACAAATCTTGTTCCTCACCACATAATGGAACCTAAAGATGACATATAAACACAATTCTTGATTTAATATTTATTTCAAGATTTTTCGCTAAGAAATTTTTGGCCTAGGGGTGCCGTGAATAAAATTCTGATACTCTAGGGTGCCATGATTCCAAAAAGTTTGGGAACCACTGGAATAGACAACTGAAGAGAATAGACCCAGAGGTGCGCTGTTGCTTTAGAACATATACCCTTCTCATAGGGGATATGTACAATGCAAAGGTACTATCCCTTCAAATTTTCTGTATTCCTCTGCTTTCTTCACTGGTCTCCCAAAACATGGAGTGAGTTTTGTACTCAAGATATACGGCGACAAAAGCATAAGGAGAATATAGCGCAAAAAAGTAAAACCATTTATTTCATACAATAAAATATTTCACAAAGAATTCCAAATGCAATAATACAATTGGAGGTTTACCAGATTCTTCATGAAAATTAGGCCCATCTGATGTCAATATACTGTAGGAGAACCTGGCTCCGGAACTGGTCTCGGGGCTCCTCTTATTCACTGGAATCTGGATCTCCTCCGCACTTAGTATACAGGTAGCACCCCTGTCTCTGCTGCAACACGTTTCGGGAATAACTTCCCTTCTTCAAGGCAGTGTCTTCAAACCAGTGTGGCTCCAATGCATGCACACAATTATTATTATTATTATTATTATTATTATTATTATTATTATTATTATTATTATTATTCTTTCAAACATTGCAATGTGTGTATTGGTGATTGCTCTATGACATTTGCTTTACAATTTTCTCCCCATGGTCTAACGATGTACATGTGTCCAAAATAGTAAAGGGTTCTGATTAATCTTTTTTTCTTGCTGGATTGTTAATAGGTAAATGTATTATTCTGAGGCATATAAAGGAAATTTGATCTATTGTAAACAGTGTAGAGTAACTTAAGCAAAACATTATAGGTATTTTTTCGCTATTATTACTGTACATTTACTTAGCGATATTAGTTTAGCAGGCTTGACAAATGATTTTGCAAACACTTTGGAATACAAAGAGTTGTATTAGCCACACTCTTAATCTTTATCTTCTCAAACAGAATGTCCATATCTACTAAAGTTTGTCAGATCATGAATGTGTACTTGTGAAGTAGTTGTTAAGCAAAGACAGCCTCTTCTGTCTCCCACAATCTGTACTCTTATGCGAGATTATGCAATAGACAGTAGCAGAGCACAATGGACCACAATGGACGCTCAGCCTTCCCCTTGTGTACTAGCCTGTGCTGGAACATACAAGCACTGAGACTCCTACTGTCTGTGCAGTAACACCACCATAGGCGCACAATCACATGCACTATTGACACTTGCACTTGCCGCATTGACAGGTGCAGTTTTACTATCTAAGTATAGTCTCTGTGGCAGTAGCTATGCATCTGAGAACGCAGCCGCTTCCACTGATAGATCCGCCACACTCCCATAACATGCCCATGAGACACTTTTCTGTGTTCACTTCTGGCCACTTCCCGGTCACCGCCCAGGGACGCACATCACTATTCTGGTACCTTCCTGATACAGGGCCTAATTCAGTAAGGATTGCAGTTTTTGCTAAAAAGCAGTTTCTGTGATCAAATAGTTGCCGCCCAGAAATAGAGAAAAACACCCATCGGAAAAATTGTGAATGCATCGCAATATGCGGGCTGATCGCAAATTCATATGCAATTACCGGAACATCGAAGATTTTTCCTATCTGCGCCAGGCAAGGTTGTCCTCAATTTTTGCTAAACAAGAGGCTGGAAATGGTCATCGCTGACGTCAGAGGCCCTCCTTAAAAACGCCTGGGCATGCCTGCGTTTTTTTCATAAACACCCAGAAACGCTGGCTTCCTGTCACTCAAACAGCGACTGCATTGCGATCACAATGTGTACACATTTTCTGTCACTGTTTTGCTAGCACATGCGCAATGCAAACGAATGCAGTCGTTCGATAATCGGACAGATTGCAATTTGCAAATTTTGCGATCCAACCTGAATTAGACCCACTGTTTGAATAAATCTCAACAGCATCTTTGTGCATACACTCAGAGTAACATATGTGCCAGAGCGTTTGTCTGAGTTGTTGGCACATGCGGAGTAGCAAATAATTGCTGAACTACATGAACATCAGCAATGCGTGTGGTTTGCGTGTACCTCTGAATCAGGCCCAAGATGGCCTATATAATAATGCACTTGAGCCCAGGGGCACGACAATATTCTTTATGGGTGGCCGCGAATCGCCGGTGGGGAGGGAGGGTTGAGCAGGTATGTTAGATTTGGTGGGAGGCAGACGCAATCACCTTCTTCACCGCACACAGAAAAGAGGTTGATTACTGATGAGGCCTTTCTCCCTAGCCCAGCACACAGCAGAGTATACTATGCTGGGGGAGAGAGGCTGCTGAAGCAGCAACAGTCAGTCCTCTCTCCCTGTCTGCCCGCTGTCTGCAACTGAGAAGGTAGGGGGCAGTAGGACCCGGGACCCTCCAACAGGCCAGGGCCCAGGTAAAGAATGCCCCCCCCCCCCTCTTGGCGACACAGCTTGAGCCTAGTTTTCATTAGTCCAAATCTGTGCTCTATTACAGATCAAATGGTTCTGTGGGCCTCATTATGTTCATGCTCTCAGCAGGAGTTTGCATCAGAGACGTCCGTTGCCACTAGTAACAGCCATATCCAGGATCACCTGAGGGTTTAAAAAAAATATTATGTATTTCATTTTTTCTTAGAGAAAAAAGTAAACTAGATACCATCCCAGCAGCCATGCCTCTAGCATCTCTATTTCTGAGGATATAGGCATCATGACATGAGCCGGGATAGCAATTTACAGTGCTCATTATTTTTATTTGTGTATCACAAGTAGTGATGAGCGGGTTCGGTTCCTCGGAATCCGAACCCGCCCGAACTTCACCTTTTTTTTTACACGGGTCCGAGCGACTCGGATCCTCCCGCCTTGCTCGGTTAACCCGAGCGCGCCCGAACGTCATCATCCCGCTGTCGGATTCTCGCGAGACTCGGATTCTATATAAGGAGCCGCGCGTCGCCGCCATTTTTCACACGTGCATTGAGATTGATAGGGAGAGGACGTGGCTGGCGTCCTCTCCGTTGTATTAGAAAAAAAAAAAAACTGAGTGACTTAGTTTTAATTGTGGGGAGGATTGGGGACGGGGAGCAGCTGTTAGGGAGTACAGTGCAGGGTTTTGAGTTTAATCCGTTGTTTCTCTGCCTGAAAAAAAACGCTCCACCATATCTGTGCTCACTCAGTGTGCTGCACTGCTGCATGATATATCTGTGCTGAGTGCACTGCTCACACTGCCTAATTGTGGGGACTGGGGAGCAGTTATAGCAGGAGTACAGTGCACAGTTTTGCTGACAGTGACCACCAGTCCAGTATACGTTTGTCTGCCTGAAAAACACTGTGGTGTTGTTGTTTTTTTCTTTCTTCATGCTAGTTTGTTTAGCAGTCTGCTGACAGTGTCCACCAGGTCCGTTATACAGTATATTATATATATAATTAAGCACTAAGCAGCAGTACGGTAGGCCACGGCTGTACCTACCTCTGTGTCGTCAGTGCTCTCGTCGTCCATAAGTATAAGTAATACTATACTATCCATCCATCTACATTGTATACCTGTGGTGTTTTTTTTTTCTTTCTTCATAGTCATACTAGTTTGTTTAGCAGTCTGCTGACAGTGTCCACCAGGTCCGTTATACAGTATATCATATATATAAGCACTAAGCAGCAGTACGGTAGGCCACAGCTGTACCTACCTCTGTGTCGTCACTCGTCATCCATAAGTATAAGTAATACTATACTATCCATCCATCTACATTGTATACCTGTGGTGTTTTTTTTTTTCTTTCTTCATACTAGTTTAGCAGTCTGCTGACACTGTCTACCAGGTCCGTTATACAGTA
Organism: Pseudophryne corroboree; assembly: GCF_028390025.1. Classification (NCBI taxonomy): domain Eukaryota; kingdom Metazoa; phylum Chordata; class Amphibia; order Anura; family Myobatrachidae; genus Pseudophryne; species Pseudophryne corroboree. Next base: position 379,630,798 of record NC_086452.1, on the reverse strand, counting down.
TAATATCATATATATAAGCACTAAGCAGCAGTACGGTAGGCCACGGCTGTACCTACCTCTGTGTCGTCACTCGTCGTCCATAAGTATAAGTAATACTATACTATCCATCCATCTACATTGTATACCTGTGGTGTTTTTTTTTTTCTTTCTTCATACTAGTTTAGCAGTCTGCTGACACTGTCCACCAGGTCTGTTATACAGTATAATATCATATATATATATAAGCACTAAGCAGCAGTACGGTAGGCCACGGCTGTACCTACCTCTGTGTCGTCACTCGTTGTCCATAAGTATAAGTAATACTATACTATCCATCCATCTACATTGTATACCTGTGGTGTTTTTTTTTTCTTTCTTCATACTAGTTTGTTTAGCAGTCTGCTGACAGTGTCCACCAGGTCCGTTATACAGTATATCATATATATAAGCACTAAGCAGCAGTACGGTAGGCCACGGCTGTACCTACCTCTGTGTCGTCACTCGTAGTCCATAAGTATAAGTAATACTATACTATCCATCCATCTACATTGTATACCTGTGGTGGTTTTTCTTTCTTTCTTCATACTAGTTTAGCAGTCTGCTGACACTGTCCACCAGGTCCGTTATACAGTATAATATCATATATATAAGCACTAAGCAGCAGTACGGTAGGCCACGGCTGTACCTACCTCTGTGTCGTCACTCGTCGTCCATAAGTATAAGTAATACTATACTATCCATCCATCTACATTGTATACCTGTGGTGTTTTTTTTTCTTTCTTCATACTAGTTTGTTTAGTAGTCTGCTGACAGTGTCCACCAGGTCCGTTATACAGTATATCATATATATAAGCACTAAGCAGCAGTACGGTAGGCCATGGCTGTACCTACCTCTGTGTCGTCAGTGCACTCGTCGTCCATAAGTATAAGTAATACTATACTATCCATCTACATTGTATACCTGTGGTGTTTTTTTTTTCTTTCTTCATACTAGTTTGTTTAGCAGTCTGCTGACAGTGTCCACCAGGTCCGTTATACAGTATATCATATATATAAGCACTAAGCAGCAGTACGGTAGGCCACGGCTGTACCTACCTCTGTGTCGTCACTCGTCGTCCATAAGTATAAGTAATACTATACTATCCATCCATCTACATTGTATACCTGTGGTGTTTTTTTTTTCTTTCTTCATACTAGTTTAGCAGTCTGCTGACACTGTCCACCAGGTCCGTTATACAGTATAATATCATATATATAAGCACTAAGCAGCAGTACGGTAGGCCACGGCTGTACCTACCTCTGTGTCGTCACTCGTCGTCCATAAGTATAAGTAATACTATACTATCCATCCATCTACATTGTATACCTGTGGTGTTTTTTTTTTCTTTCTTCATACTAGTTTGTTTAGCAGTCTGCTGACAGTGTCCACCAGGTCAGTTATACAGTATATCATATATATAAGCACTAAGCAGCAATACGGTAGGCCACGGCTGTACCTACCTCTGTGTCGTCAGTGCACTCGTCGTCCATAAGTATAAGTAATACTATACTATACATCCATCTACATTGTATACCTGTGGTGTTTTTTTTTTCTTTCTTCATACTAGTTTGTTTAGCAGTCTGCTGACAGTGTCCACCAGGTCCGTTATACAGTATATCATATATATAAGCACTAAGCAGCAGTACGGTAGGCCACGGCTGTACCTACCTCTGTGTCGTCAGTCGTCGTCCATAAGTATAAGTAATACTATACTATCCATCCATCTACATTGTATACCTGTGGTGGCTTTTAGTTGTGCGCAAAATATGGAGAACAAAAATGTGGAGGTTAAAAAAATAGGGAAAGATCAAGATCCACTTCCACCTCGTGCTGAAGCTGCTGCCACTAGTCATGGCCGAGACAATGAAATGCTATCAACGTCGTCTGCCAAGACCGATGCCCAATGTCATAGTACAGAGCATGTAAAATCCAAAACACAAAAGATCAGTAAAAAAATGACTCAAAAATCAAAATTAAAAGCGTCTGAGGAGAAGCGTAAACTTGCCAATATGCCATTTACGACACGGAGTGGCAAGGAACGGCTGAGGCCCTGGCCTATGTTCATGGCTAGTGGTTCAGCTTCACATGAGGATGGAAGCACTCATCCTCTCGCTAGAAAAAAGAAAAGACTTGCGGCAAAAGCACAGCAAAGAACTGTGCGTTCTTCGAAATCACAAATCCCAAAGGAGAGTCCAATTGTGTCGGTTGCGATGCCTGACCTTCCCAACACTGGACGGGAAGAGCTTGCGCCTTCCACCATTTGCACGCCCCCTGCAAGTGTTGAAAGGAGCACCCGCAGTCCAGTTCCTGATAGTGAAATTGAAGATGTCAGTGTTGAAGTACACCAGGATGAGGATATGGGTGTTGCTTGGGCTGGGGAGGAAATTGACAAGGAGGATTCTGATGGTGAGGTGGTTTGCTTAAGTCAGGCACCCGGGGAGACACCTGTTGTCCGTGGGAGGAATAAGGCCATTGACATGCCTGGTGAAAATACCAAAAAAATCAGCTCTTCAGTGTGGAAGTATTTCAACAGAAATGCGGACAACAGGTGTCAAGCCGTGTGTTGCCTTTGTCAAGCTGTAATAAGTAGGGGTAAGGACGATAACCACCTCGGAACATCCTCCCTCATACGTCACCTGCAGCGCATTCATAATAAGTCAGTGACAAGTTCAAAAACTTTGGGCGACAGCGGAAGCAGTCCACTGACCAGTAAATCCCTTCCTCTTGTAACCAAGCTCGCGCAAACCACACCACCAACTCCCTCAGTGTCAATTTCCAAAGCCAATAGTCCTGCAGGCCATGTCACTGGCAAGTCTGACGAGTCCTCTCCTGCCTGGGATTCCTCCGATGCATCCTTGAGTGTAATGCCTACTGCTGCTGGCGCTGCTGTTGTTGCTGCTGGGAGTCGATCGTCATCCCAGAGGGGAAGTCGGAAGACCACTTGTACTACTTCCAGTAAGCAATTGACTGTCCAACAGTCCTTTGCGAGGAAGATGAAATATCACAGCAGTCATCCTGCTGCAAAGCGGATAACTGAGGCCTTGACAACTATGTTGGTGTTAGACGTGCGTCCGGTATCCGCCGTTAGTTCACAGGGAACTAGACAATTTATTGAGGCAGTGTGCCCCCGTTACCAAATACCATCTAGGTTCTCTAGGCAGGCGATACCGAGAATGTACACGGACGTCAGAAAAAGACTCACCAGTGTCCTAAAAAATGCAGTTGTACCCAATGTCCACTTAACCACGGACATGTGGACAAGTGGAGCAGGGCAGACTCAGGACTACATGACTGTGACAGCCCACTGGGTAGATGTATTGCCTCCCGCTGCAAGAACAGCAGCGGCGGCACCAGTAGCAGGATCTCGCAAACGCCAACTCGTTCCTAGGCAGGCTACGCTTTGTATCACCGCTTTCCAGAATACACACACAGCTGAAAACCTCTTACGGCAACTGAGGAAGATCATCGCAGAATGGCTTACCCCAGTTGGACTCTCCTGGGGATTTGTGACATCGGACAACGCCAGCAATATTGTGCGCGCATTACATCTGGGCAAATTCCAGCACGTCCCATGTTTTGCACATACCTTGAATTTGGTGGTGCAGAATTATTTAAAAAACGACAGGGGCGTGCAAGAGATGCTGTCGGTGGCCAGAAGAATTGCGGGCCACTTTTGGCGTGCAGGCACCGCGTACAGAAGACTGGAGCACCACCAAAAAAACCTGAACCTGCCCTGCCATCATCTGAAGCAAGAGGTGGTAACGAGGTGGAATTCAACCCTCTATATGCTTCAGAGGATGGAGGAGCAGCAAAAGGCCATTCAAGCCTATACATCTGGCCACGATAGAGGCAAAGGAGGTGGAATGCACCTGTCTCAAGCGCAGTGGAGAATGATTTCAACGTTGTGCAAGGTTCTGCTGCCCTTTGAACTTGCCACACGTGAAGTCAGTTCAGACACTGCCAGCCTGAGTCAGGTCATTCCCGTCATCAGGCTTTTGCAGAAGAAGCTGGAGGCATTGAAGGAGGAGCTAAAACAGAGCGATTCCGCTAGGCATGTGGGACTTGTGGATGGAGCCCTTCATTCGCTTAACCAGGATTCACGTGTGGTCAATCTGTTGAAATCAGAGCACTACATTTTGGCCACCGTGCTCGATCCTAGATTTAAAACCTACGTTGGATCTCTCTTTCCGGCAGACACAAGTCTGCAGGGGTTCAAAGAACTGCTGGTGAGAAAATTGTCAAGTCAAGCGGAACGCGACCTGTCAACATCTCCTCCTTCACATTCTCCCGCAACTGGGGGTGCGAGGAAAAGGCTACGAATTCCGAGCCCACCCGCTGGCGGTGATGCAGGGCAGTCTGGAGCGACTGCTGATGCTGACATCTGGTCCGGACTGAAGGACCTGCCAACGATTACTGACATGTCGTCTACTGTCACTGCATATGATTCTCTCACCATTGAAAGAATGGTGGAGGATTATATGAGTGACCGCATCCAAGTAGGCACGTCAGACAGTCCGTACGTATACTGGCAGGGAAAAGAGGCAATTTGGAGGCCCTTGCACAAACTGGCTTTATTCTACCTAAGTTGCCCTCCCTCCAGTGTGTACTCCGAAAGAGTGTTTAGTGCCGCCGCTCACCTTGTCAGCAATCGGCGTACGAGGTTACTTCCAGAAAATGTGGAGAAGATGATGTTCATTAAAATGAATTATAATCAATTACTCCATGGAGACATTCATCAGCAGCAATTGCCTCCAGAAAGTACACGGGGATCTGAGATGGTGGATTCCAGTGGGGACGAATTAATAATCTGTGAGGAGGGGGATGTACACAGTGAAAGGGGTGATGAATCGGACGATGATGATGAGGTGGACATCTTGCCTCTGTAGAGCCAGTTTGTGCAAGGAGAGATTGATTGCTTTCTTTCATTTTTCTTTGCGTCATGTGCTGTTTGGGGAGTATTTTTTAGAAGGGCCGTCCTGCCTGACACTGCAGTGCCACTCCTAGATGGGCCAGGTGTTTGTGTCGGCCACTTGGGTCGCTTATCTTACTCACACAGCTACCTCATTGCGCCTCTTTTTTTTCTTCTTTGCGTCATGTGCTGTTTGGGGAGTATTGTTTGGAAGGGCCATCCTGCCTGACACTGCAGTGCCACTCCTAGATGGGCCAGGTGTTTGTGTCGGCCACTAGGGTCGCTTAGCTTACTCACACAGCTACCTCATTGCGCCTCTTTTTTTCTTTGCGTCATGTGCTGTTTGGGGAGTATTTTTTGGAAGGGCCATCCTGCCTGACACTGCAGTGCCACTCCTAGATGGGCCAGGTGTTTGTGTCGGCCATTTGTGTCGCTTAGCTTAGCCATCCAGCGACCTTGGTGCAAATTTTAGGACTAAAAATAATATTGTGAGGTGTGAGGTGTTCAGAATAGACTGAAAATGAGTGGAAATTATGGTTATTGAGGTTAATAATACTATGGGATCAAAATGACCCCCAAATTCTATGATTTAAGCTGTTTTTTAGGGTTTTTTGTAAAAAAAACACCCGAATCCAAAACACACCCGAATCCGACAAAAAAAATTCGGTGAGGTTTTGCCAAAACGCGTTCGAACCCAAAACACGGCCACGGAACCGAACCCAAAACCAAAACACAAAACCCGAAAAATTTCAGGTGCACATCCCTAACAAGCCACCTGCACAGAAATAGAATAGGCACGATGCTTAAGCAGGCTGAGGGCTGCCTAATCATGAAGCCACATAAACGCCCTGGTTTTTGTGACTAATGGGTTAAAGACAGGGCAGTGCTAGCTTAGTGATGTCATTTTGGGTCAGGTGCTTTTGTCTGCCTATTAGGCAAATTGTAGGAGGAGTGTATAATACAGTACTTATAGGCTGGACCTGGGGGCCATCTTTCTCTTTGCCATTTGGAAGGCTGAGTATACTATATTCACTGTATTGTCAGTTTTGTACATATTGTGTCCCTTTTCCTTTCCCTTGTTTCCCCCTCTCTCCCTACTCATTTTTCCCCTACTTTATTGTTCTTCCCTCGTCCCCCTTACTGCTTCCAGGCCCTCCACCCCCCTGCCGCCTGACTGAGTCCTCTTGCCCACTCCCTGCTTCGGGCTGTAGTTGCCACTGTGCCCGGTCAGTTCATCTCCTGAGTACTGTACCCTCATGAGTTCTCCTGTTCCTTGTTCCCATCTACCCTTCTCCACCCCCCACCCCCCTTCTTGCTGATGGGTATATTTCCCCTCCTCCTCCTTACTTCCCTAGGGGCATTGTTGGATTGAGTAATGTTTCACCTGCTGTCAGTTCCCCTGAGCCTACAGCGGACCTACTGTAGCTTCCGATGCCGCAGGTTTGCGGGCGCCGACGCGGAGGATCGGGCTTTCCAGAGACGTCGAGTCGGGGGGATCTGGGGTCTCTGAAGAGGCGTTCCCTGGAACCGCGGCGGCTGACAGAGTTGAGGTCCCTCCAGGATCCAGTGAGCATGCTGTTCCTTTTTCATCTTTTTGAGTTCTTCTTTCAGTTCTTCTTCCATTAATGTGTCGTCCGGTTCTCCCAGGAGCCCGCTTGAATTGGCTAAGCTCATTGCGCATCGCTTACACAGGATGGGAATCGGAAGGGCGGGGGCGGGGTGCTTCTGTTCCTCCCGATTCTCCTTTCTACACGGAAATAGTTTGTGGTGCCTCCACGGCTGTTTCTATGGGTTTAGGGAATCGGCTGAGGGGAGTGTGTGGGGCCGGCCACCCGGCCGCAGACTGCACCTTAGCCGCCGACAATGGACTCTCTGAGGCTAACGCGTTATCTGGGGGGTCCAGTGGGGCTTTTTTACCACTACTATTGGTGGTTTGGTTGCGTCGGTCGCTTTTTCCCTTCAATGTTGCTGGTCAGTTTTTGTTGGATGGTTTTCATATTGGTTTTGGTTTACCCATCACTGTTTCTGAAACTTCGTGGGCTAGCGGTGAGGTCTTTCTTCCCCATGCTGAGAGTCCCGGGTTCGTTTCCCAATGTGCGGGTTTATTTGTTTGCATTGTTGTATGTAGGAATTTCCGGTTGGCTCGTGACTTCCCCCGGGTGGTCGTGCGGAGAGTTGAGTCTGGACTGCGTTTGGATCACCTTACGGGCCCCTCTTCTTATTCCCCGCCTTTGTCTGGCTGGTGTGTCTCCCCTTAGAAGGCCCCGGGTAGGTTTTTCTCTTCATTCAGCATCTGTCTCATCCACCTGGAGGCTCAGCCTATGCCGCTATTCCGTAAGTGGTTGTGGGTTTCGCTATTGATCTGTTACCGGAGCGTGTCATTTGGTTAGGGCCGCAGGTCCTGTGACCCTACAGCCCAGCTGGACATTGAGTTCGCCTTTCACCTGCTTCCAGTTCACCCTGTTTCCTTACATTTTCTAGGTTCTCGTTTCGGAAGTTTTTCTACGATAACAGTGTTTCCTGCGCGGCCCCTGTTTCTTGTGCCTATTTTGAGTTATTCAGCTTTTTTTTTGCATTTTGTTCGTCCTTTCGGCCCCAGGTCCCCCAGGAATTTCACGATTCCTGGTTGTCCCCCCCTTCGTTGGCCCACGTATACTACAGTTTTCGGTAGGGTTTTTCTCTGCACTTCCTACCGGCTGACATGGTTCAGCAGTTCCTTGGTCTTAATAGGAGTATTTGGGTACACGTGAGGTCATGCGTCTGCACGTCAAATCGTTGCTGGTTTCCTTCGACTTTGCATTGTAGGACCGTCCCTTTGGGTCGGGTTTCCTGAATGATTTAGCGGACTCCCTTTCTGGTTTTGATTTGGCAAACTTTCGGGGTCTTGTTCCGGGGGTGCCGACAATCAGTTTACCGTTCCCGCCTTCTATATGGCAGATCATCAGGTCAGTTTTGCGGGATTGGCTAGGCAGTTCTTACCTCTTTCCGCACTTCGTGCTTATGATGCAGCATGGCATGCTTGGGGGGCGTATAAGGTTAAGAACGCCTCTTTGGGTGAGTCTTTGGAGCGCTGTTTGCTTGCTTTTGTGGGGAATCATTATGTGAGTGGGAGGTCCAAGGCTGCTATGGCCCCTGCCCTTGCGGGTATTTCTTATACGTCCTAGAGGATGCTGAGGTTCACATTAGTACCATGGGGTATAGACGGGTCCATTAGGAGCCACTGGCACTTTAAGAGTTTGAGAGTGTGGGCTGGCTCCTCCCTCTATGCCCCTCCTACCAGACTCAGTTTAGAAAATTTCCCAGGAGGAGCCAGTCACAGCTAGGGGAGATCTCCAGAGCTTCTCTGGTAAAAGTTTTTTTTAGAGTTTATTATTTTACAGGGAGGCTGCTGGCAACAGCCTCCCTGCTTCGTGGGACTAAGGGGGGGAGTAGTGTCCACCCCAAGGGGTCTGAGCCACTATCTCCGCTGACAGGACACTGAGCTCCTGAGGGGATTGATCGATCGCCGCCACAGGGGATCGCTCACCCCGGCAGCATGACACCACCCCATTACAGAACCAGAAGACTTGTGGCGAGTTAGACACCGCCCCCCCCCCTAGTAAGCGGAGAGCCAGTGTGAAGATGGCGGCAAAAGGGTATGGAGCGCAGTACTAACTGCGCTCTGGGACTCAGCGGTACATAGTGTGGCGCTGTGAGGGGCGCCCTGAGCCAGCGCCTACACCGGTCGGTAAGCCTGTCAGGGACTCCGGATCACTGCCAGCACATACCTCAGGCCAATATAATTCAAACAGAGAGCAAAAAGCAGCGCCATGAAAGGGGGTGGAGCTCTCCTCAGAGCAGACACAGCTGCATTCAGCGCCATTTTCCCTGCCTGCAGAGACGCTGAAAGGGAAAGCTGTCTTTCCTCATCAACTCCAGCTATCTTGCAACGGTACCAGGGGGTTGTAGAAGGGGGGGGGAGGCTGTCTACAGACTGTGTAACCTATTAAGGAACACAGTCAGCGCTGGGTAGTGGCTGTTCTCTATCCAAGAAGCACTGTGTGTGGGTTGGCTCCAAACTCTGTGTCTCTCTTGGCATTCTTGGCGGGAAACTCTGTCTGCCTTTCCCTGTGTGTGTGTGGAGTGTTTGTGGTCTCGATTAAGCTATGTCCAGGGACTCTGTGTCATATGCTGCAGAGGATATGTCCTCTCAGGGTGATCCCATTCCATGTAATCAGGACTGCACTGTGTTAGCACGGGTCCCGGCAGAGTGGTTAGCCTCCCTTAAGAGCATGATTTCTCAGATTTCTACTAGAGTTGCACAAAATGAGTCTGCAACTCAGGTTTTACAGAACTCTATGGCTGTTTGGTCCAGTTCTGTTGCCTCCAGGCCCCCTGACGTACACTCCCAAAAACGTGCTCTTGCCCTAATTATGCAGGATGACACGGATAACGACTCTGACACGGCAGACGGTGAAGGGGATGTACTGCGGGGGGCGGCATCTCTTGCAAAAGGGGTGCAGTTGATGATAGAGGCCATTAGTGATGTATTGAATATTATTTATACAACACCTGAGCAGGTAGAGGAGGCTTACTTTACAGACAATAAGAAAGCCTCGCTAACCTTCCCTGCATCTAAAGAATGAAATGCTATTTTGAGAAAGCCTGGGAAAACCCGGAGAATTTTTTTTAGATCCCTAGAAGGGTTCTGGTTGCTTTTCCTTTCCCTGAGGAAGATAGTAAAAAATGGGAAAATCCACTCATAGTTGACGCATCTGTATCCAGACTCTCAAAAAAGGTGGTTTTACCTGGCCAAAGATCTACTGCGTTAAAAGAACCGGCTGATTGCAAAATTGACGCTACGCTGAAATCCATATACATGGCTTCAGGGGCGATTCTACGTCCTACTATTGCCTGTGCATGGATTTCCAAGGCTATAGTAAAGTGGTCAGGCACGTTACTTGAAGATTTGGATACAATGGATAAAGGTGATCTTGAATTGTTTTTATGTAACAATCAGGATTCTGCAGGATTTATGGTGGAATCCATGAAAGACCTGGGTTCGATGGCTGCAGGGATATCTTCCATGTCTGTCTCAGCTCACAGAGGACTTTGGCTGCGCCAGTGGTCTGCTGACACGGAATCCAGGAGAGGTGTGGAGACCCTACCCTACAGAGGTCAGGCTCTCTTTGGGGAAGCGCTGGATGGGTGGATTTCCACAGCTACCGCAGGTAAGTCACCCTTTCTTCCCTCAACTGCACCGGCTACGAAGAAACCATTCACTTCTCCTGCATCACAGTCCTTTCGGGCTACTAAAGCAAGAAAGGCCAAGCCGTCTAACACCTTCTTTAGGGGAGGTTGGACAAAATCCAAGAAACCTGCTGCCGCAGGTTCCCAGGAACAGAAGCCTGCTTCAGGTGCGCCTAAGTCCTCAGCATGATGGTGGACCGCGCGGCCTGGAGGTGGGGCCGGTGGTGGCGAGACTCAGGCATTTCAGCCATGTCTGGGTGTCGTCCGGCCTGGATCCCTGGGTGCAAGATATTGTGTCCCAGGGGTACAGGCTGGAGTTTCAAGATCTCCCTCCTCACCGATTCTTCAAATCAGGCTTGCCAGCTTTGCTGGCGGACAGGGCTATCCTACAGTAAGCCATCCAGAAGTTGGTGGAGTCACAGGTCATTGTACCTTTTTGTGGTACCGAAACCGGATGGTTCGGTCAGGCCCATTTTGAACTTAAAGTCACTAAACCCCTTTCTGAGGGAGTTCGAGTTCAAATAGGGTGTCTGAGGGCGGTGATATCAGGTCTGGAGGAAGGGGAATTCCTGGTATTCCTGGATATCAAGGATGCGTACCTCCACATTCCGATTTGGCCACCGCATCAAGCTTTTCTCTGATTCGCACTGTTAGACAGTCATTTTCAGTTACAGGCCATGCCATTCGGCCTCTCCACAGCACCTAGGGTATTCACCAAGGTGATGGCGGAGATGATGGTTCTCCTCCGCAGACAGGGGGTGAACATAATTCCGTATCTGGACGATCTGCTGATAAAGGCATCGTCCAAGGAGAAGCTGTTGCAGTCCATTGTTCTCACGACACATCTACTCAGGGAACACGGTTGGATCCTGAATCTTCCAAAATCACATTTGGAGCTGACCAGGAGGTTGTCCTTCCTGGGAATGATCCTCGACATGGAAGTGCAGAGGGTGTTTCTTCCGGAGGAGAAAGAGTTGGTGATGCAAACAATGGTCCGGGATGTCCTGAAGCCAGCCCGGGTGTCAGTTCATTAGTGCATTCGTCTTCTGGGGAAGATTGTGGCCTCTTACGGGGCTCTGCAGTATGGGAGGTTTCATGCTCGGCCCTTCCAACTGGCTCTCCTGGACAAGTGGTCGGGATCTCATCTACACATGCACCAGAGAATATATCTGTCGTCAAAGGCCAGGATTTCCCTCCTAGGGTGTCTACAATTACCTCACCTTCGGGATTCAGGACTGGATCCTTCTAACCACGGATGCAAGTCTCCGGGGCTGGGGCGCAGTCACTCAAGGGGAGACCTTCCAAGGAAGGTGGTCAAGTCTGGAAGCCGGCCTGCCAATAGACGTTCTGGAACTAAGAGCCATCTACAATGGTCTTCTCCAAGCGGCCCATCTTCTGCGAGATTGGTCCATTCAAGTGCAGTCAAACAATGTAACGACAGTAGCTTACATAAACCGACAGGACGGAATGAAGAGCAGAGCTGCAATGTCAGAGGTAACAAGAATCATCCTCTGGGTAGGAAAACACACGTTGGCGTTGTCAGCGATCTTAATTCCGGGAGTAGACAACTGGGAAGCGGACTTCCCCAGCAGACACAATCTCCATCCAGGGGAGTGGGGACTCCATCCGGAGGTGTTCACAGAGGTAACAGACCTTTGGGGAGTACCTCAAATAGACATGATGGCCTCTCGTCTCAACAAGAAGCTTCGGCGGTATTGTTCCACGTCGAGGGACCCGCAAGCCGTGGTGGTGGACACCCTAATGACTCCATGGGTGTTCCAGTCGGTGCACGTGTTTCCTCCACTTCCACTTATTCCAAGAGTTCTAAAACTCATAAGGAGAACAAGAGTTCGGACAATCCTCATTGCTCCGGACTGGCCAAGAAGGGCTTGGTATGCGGATCTTCTGGATCTACTGCTAGAAGAGCCGAGGCCTCTTCCTCTTCGGGAGGACCTGCTGCAGCAGGGGCCGTTCACTTATCAAGACTTACAGCGGCTACGTTTGACGACATGGAGGTTGAACGCCAGATATTAGCTCGGAAGGGCATTCCGAATATGGTTATTTCCTACCCTGATACAAGCTAGGAAAGGCGTAACGTCTAAACATTACCATCGTATTTGGAAAAAATATGTATCTTGGTGTGAATCCAAGAAGTTTCCTACGGTGGAGTTTCAACTGGGATGGTTTCTCCTCTTCCTGCAAGCAGGTGTGGATATGGGCCTGAGGTTGGGATCTGTAAAGGTCCAGATTTCGTTCCTATCCATTTTCTTCCAGAAACAGTTGGCTTCCCTCCCTGAGGTTCAGACTTTTCTGAAAGGGGTTCTGCACATCTAGCCTCCCTTTGTGCCGCCTACGGTGCCCTGGGATCTTAACGTGGTGTTACAGTTCCTCCAATCGGATTGGTTCGAGCCTCTACAGGAGGTTGAGGTCAAGTTTCTCACGTGGAAGGCTGTCACTTTGCTGGCCTTAGCTTCTGCTAGACGTGTGTCAGAGTTGGGGGCTTTATCTTGTAAGAGCCCCTACTTGATCTTCCATGAAGATAGAGCTGAGCTCTGGACACATCAGCAGTTCCTTCCGAAGGTTGTGTCGGCATTTCATGTCAACCAACCTATTGTGGTGCCAGTTGCTACTGACTCCTCAATTTCATCAAAGTCCTTGGATGTTGTTTGGGCTCTAAAAATCTATGTGAAGAGGACTGCTCGTCACAGAGGTCGGACTCTCTGTCCTGCATGATCCCAAGAAACTTGGGTGTCCTGCTTGTAAGCAGATGATCTCTCGCTGGATCAGGTTCACTATTCAGCATGCGTATTCTACGGCAGGATTGCCTTGTCCTACGTCTAATGTGGACCCCAGCATCCTCTAGGATGTAACAGAAAATAGGATTTTATTTACCTACCAGTAAATACTTTTCTTGTAGTCCATAGAGGATGCTGGGCGCCCGCCCAGCGCTTCGTGATCCCGCAGTGGTTACTTAGTTCAGTACTGCTTAGTTCTTAGTTAAGTACTGCTTTTTTTACTTGGTAAGTAATATTGCTCAGCCGTTGCTGATGTTTCAAGCTAGTTTGCTTGGTTTGCCTTGTGTGTGAGCTGGTGTGAATCTCGCCACTATCTGTGTAAAATCCTTCTCTTGAAGTATGTCCGTCTCCTCGGGCATAGTTTCTTGACTGAGTCTGGTAGGAGGGGCATAGAGGGAGGAGCCAGCCCACACTCTTTAACTCTTAAAGTGCCAGTGGCTCCTAGTGGACCCGTCTATACCCCATGGTACTAATGTGGACCCCAGCATCCTCTACGGACTACGAGAAAAGGATTTACCGGTAGGTAATTAAAATCCTATTTCTTTTCACTCTCAGCTTCGCGGCCTGTCTGACCCTACCAAGTCATTTGTGCTTTCTCAGGCTCTGAAGGGTTGGGCTAGGGCGAGCGCAGCGCCTTAGGCTCTCGTAGGTCTATTGCTCTGGGGTTTTTTCTGACTTATTGGGGTTTGACCTAATGTGGCGGTCTTTGACCAGGAAGTTTTGCTTTGTAGCCTGTCTTTGCTTTCGCTTTTTTTGGCGTTTTTACAGTTATTGTTGTGGTTTCAAGCGGCAAGACGTCAGCCAGTACTGGTTTGATGTTTAGTAATATTTTGCTACAGGATTCTATTGTCTTATTTCAACTTGCACGCTCTCAGACGGATCAGGCTGGTCGTGGCCGCTGAGTTTTTCTTCAGGCGCAGGCGGATACAGCTAATTGCCCTAAACACTCGGCTAAGGCCTATAAGGCCTATATACTGTTGCGCCCTCCAGTTGGGGGTTCATTATTGTTGCATGCGGGTGCGGTGCCGCTTACCAGGTCCAGTTTGCAGCTGTGCTTCAGCGCTGCCTGTTTGCATTTGGTTTGCGTACTGCGGGTTGTGGAACCCATTCCTTTTGGATTGGGGCAGCCACACAGGCTGCGGCTGTGGCCTTCCACCGGCGGCTAATCAGGAGCTTGGCCATTGGAAGTCTAAAGCCTATAAGTCTTATTTTCGTTTGGATTAGGTTTAGCTTGCGCTGTCTTGGTGGTTCTGGCCATGTGGTTTTTACTTTGTTTCATTTTATGACATGATGCTCTGGAGTGGGTGCGCCCTTGCACGACCTCAGGCTATTAGGTCATCAAATGACTCGGTCCGGCATGGATCAAAGATGTCCAGCTGGGGGCGTCCTCACAGTTTGGGGTCATTTTATTTCTTTAGTTTCAGAGCTGCTGAGAGTGGGGCCTATTCCTTGCGGATGGGGGCTGCTGCTCTGGCTGCATCTGGTGTGTTCCAGTGGTGGCTATACAGGGGCCGGGCCGCTGGACATGTCAGCTTGTATTGTTTGAAATGCGTTGATTATGTTGTGGCGCCTGTTGCGCTAACCCAAAAACAGTTTACCCATCAGTTTTTGAATGGCTAGCATTCAGGAATTGAGGGTGTGAAGTGAATTTTTACATTATCCTCCGAGGGGGCCGAATTACAATTGGCAGTCTTACGGTCCACGGGAGGTTTTTTGAGTTTTCTCCTTCACTTGGGTTCTTGTCTGTGTTGTAGTAATGTCTAAGTTTGCATTGTTGCTGTTGCTGTTAGGGTTCTTCTTTTTCAGCTTCGTTGGATACTACGGAGCAGATTTGGCTAGTTGGCCATTCATACAATTTTGGGCGGAGAGGCATCTATGGCAGGACAAACGGCTGACTTTTTAGGTACCGGGTAGTCAGTTGGTTAGGTGTGAGAGTGTTTGCTTTGGGTGTTTTTTCTTAAGCTTATTTTCCATCACGAACGACGGTGGGGCCAGCCCGACTAGATCGTCTTTCCCCTGACGTGTCTGACATGGGTCGAGTTAAGGACATTGACCTCATCCCAGGTGTCGAGATGGCTTTGTAGGCTTTGCGAGCTTATTGTCCTCGAGTGAGAATGGTGTGTCGTGTATTGTGCTCCGTGTTCACTGGCGGGGTGCGGTTCGAATTTCTGCCCTAGACACAGCCCCTGAGTGGGTGACCTCTGGGGTGTCTGTGTATTGTCCTGGCTGAGTGTTTTTGTGAATACGTTAACTCTGGACCAATCAAAGGTGTAGGTGCTGGTGTATGATGAAAGCAGGGAGGACGAAGAAAGTTCTGTTTCATATATTTATTAAAGGCAACAATTCCAGTAAGGAGTTAAATGACAATTATTAGTCACCATATATATACTGACGTATTGCAATGAATGGTATAATGATAAGCAGGAACAGTTTTAAAGATGCATTGAAGAAATGTTCATACAACTGAGTTTAAACAGGCTTGTGAAGAATTGTCCAAATGAAGCAATGACTGGTGCCAAAATGTAAGTGTTAACTAAATATTGCAGACATAAATGAATAACTGTAGAGACTTGTACTGAAGCTTAAAGGTTAAACTGGAAGGCTGTGAAGAATGGTCCTTGATAGCCACAATGAAAATACAATACTGAATAGAATACTTGTCAATTGTGAAGAAGCACTGTGAAACTGCAGCAGACGATAATGGTGAAGAATGAGTTAAACTGAGAGCTGATTAAACGAGCACCTGAGTTAGTAGAATCTTCCAAAGGCTGTGTGATTGAAGTAGGCAGACAGGGTAACCTCTCACAAGACTCTGGAAATCCACTTGTTTGCCACTGGGAGAGCGATTGACTGACAGCACAGCAGGGAGCTGGTGGATCTTTTGCAGTGAAGGCTGCATGCAGACCTCTGGGAGCGGAGGCGATATCTGGACCACTGTAATCACACGGAAAACCACGGAGAGAGCACAGAGCTAGGGTACAGAGTAGCTACAACAAAGCACTGGCTCGGAATAACATAATCCCAGCCTACTCAAAGGCAGCACAAGCACGGGATTGGCTAACACTTACCCACAGGTGTTTCACAAGTGCTCTCAGGTGCTCATTTGATCTCCAACATGGCCACTCCCTATACTGCAGACACTCAGTGGTGCCTTTGGACATTTGGTTCCCGCACTCCCAGCTCCCAGAACCTGCATCACCTCTGCCGCTGACCACGCCGCGTGCCCACACGGCCACACAGCACTGCAAGCAACCGCGCCAGCAACGGACGGACCCCAGAACCCACAGAGGTGAGTGATCGGTTCGTGACAGTACCTCCCCCTTTAAAGGTGGACTCCGGACACCTTGGAGCTTTGTAAGGATTCTTGGAATATAATTTTTTTTACCAGTCTTGGAGCATGAAAATCTTCGGCAAAAACCCAGGACCTCTCCTCCGGACCATAACCCTTCCAATCAACCAGAAACTGCAGACGTCCATATCGACGACGTGAGTCCACAATCTAATTAACCTCAAATTCCTCATCCTGCAAAGAGTGAACTTTAGGAGGTTTGGACAGGGCAGTATGAAACTTGCTGAGAATCAAAGGTTACAACAACGATGTATGAAAGGCGTTAGGAATTTTCAAAGAAGGTGGCAACTTGACTTTGTATGACACAGGATTGAGTACCTTTTCAATGAGAAATGGACCAATAAACTTGGGAGCAAACTTCTTAGAAGGAACTTTGAATTTAAGATTGCGAGTAGAAATCCAAACTTGGTCTCCTACCGTGTAGTTTGGTACAGCCTTACGTTTTCTATCTGCAAAAGATTTATAACGAGCTGAGGATTTAATCAACGATTTGCGCACACAACTCCAGATTCTAGACAAACGTTGAAGCACTTGATCTGCTGCTGGAACCTCTTGAGCTGGCAACGGATGGAACTCTGGCACACAAGGATGAAAACCAAAGTTAGTATAAAACGGCGTAGATTCTGAAGATGAATGAAAGAGATTATTATGAGTGAATTCTGCCAATGGAAGGTAGTCAATCCAATCATCCTGTGAGGAAGCTATGTATTACCGGAGAAAGGTTTCAAGATCTTGATTTACTCTCTCAGTTTGTCCATCTGTCTGGGCATAATATGCAGAAGAAAAATTCAACTTAATGTTTAAAGATGAACAAAGCGACCTCCAAAACTTGGCTACAAACTGTGTTCCCCGATCAAAGATGATCTATCGAGGAAGGCCATGCAACTTAAAGATCTCAGAAATTAACAATCTGGCTAGTGAAGGGGCTGATGGTAATCCAGTTAATGGAATGAAATGCATAATTTTCGAAAATCGATCCACTATCACCCAAATGGTATTCCGCCCTTTTGATGGAGGTAAATCGGTCACGAAATCCATTGAGATATGAGTCCACGGTTGTTTAGTTATAGATAACGGCTGTAACCAGCCAGGAGGAGAACCCCTTGGACTCTTATATTGGGCATATTTAGGACATGCTGCTATAAACTCTCGAACATCGGCTTTGAGACTTGGCCACCAGTAAGACTGTTGAATAAATTTGAGAGTCTTTAGGACCCCAGGATGACCCATGAAAGATGAAGCGTGAGCCCAAGTAAGTAGTCATTTTCGAAGGTTTGTGGCGATGAAGGTTTTGCCAGGTGGAGGAACTGGGACCGGAGAAGTTCGAGTCGTTAGAAAGGACGTAGAACTCACAATGGCTTGATTCATGGTAGCATCATTTGATTCAGAAGAATTGAAAGATCGAGAAAGGGCATCTGCTTTTTTTTTGGAGAACCTGGATGATGGGTGAGCTTAAAATTGGGTGAAGAAAAGAGCCCATCGAGCTTGTCGTGGATTCAAACACTGAGCTGACTGCAGATAAAGAAGATTCTTATGATCAGTATATACTGTAATTGGGTGTTGTGCTCCCTCTAAAAGGTATCTCCACTCCTCAAATGCCAATTTAATGGCAAGTAATTCCTCCCCAATTGCATAATTACGTTCGGCTGGTAGGAACTTACGGGAGAAATATCCGCAGGGATGGACTTTTTTATCTTCAAAGACTTGTGACAACACGGCTCCCACTGCTTCCGTAGATGCATCTACCTCCACTAGAAAGGGACGTTATAAATCCGGCTGTCGAAGAATGGGGGCTGACACAAAGACTAGCTTTAAATCGGAGAAGGCTTTGATTGCTTCAGAAGACCAGTTCGTAGGATTTGCTCCCTTGAGAGTCAGGGCTGTGATGAGAGCGGCCAACGTAGAGTAATTCTTAATGAATTTCTAATAAAAATTAGCAAAGCCAAGGAATCGCTGAATCCCTTTGAGAGTTGCAGGAGTGGAACAGTCTCGGATAGCTTGTACCTTTACAGGATCCATACATAGCTCTGATCCGGAAATAATGTAACCAAGGAACGGTATAGAAGATACTTCAAATGTACACTTCTCCAACTTACAATATAGTTGATTTTTCCTCAAGCGGGTCAGTACCTCTTTAACTTGGTGACGGTGAGACTTCAGATCCTGGGAGAATATTAAGGTAGCATCCAAGTACACTACTAAACACTTGTAGAGAAGATCTCTAAAAAGTTCATTCACATAGCTTTGGAAAACTGCAGGAGCATTACAAAGACCAAAAGGCATTACAAGGTATTCGTAATGCCCATCCTGTGTATTAAAGGCAATCTTCCATTCGTCGCCTGCAGGGATGTGGATTAAATTGTAGGCTCCACGAAGATCTAATTTTGTAAACACAGTAGCTCCCTTTACCTAATCAAATAATTCTGGAATTAACGGCAATGTGTACTTGTTCTTCACAGTGATCTCATTAAGTCCATGATAATCTATGCATGGTTGTAAACCACCATCTTTCTTCTTAACGAAGAAGAATCCGGCTCCTGCAGGTGAGGAAGATGGTCTAATAAATCCTTTAGTTAAATTCTCTTGTATATAATCAGACATAGCTTGAGTCTCTGGGATGGACAGCGGATAAATTCGCCCCCTAGGAGGTGTTTTGCCCGGCACCAAAATGATTGGGCAGTCCCGTTCGCGATGAGGGGGTAAGTAATCTGCCGCTTGTTTACTGAAGACATCCACAAAAGATTGATAGACTGAAGGTATCTCGGGAAGACTGACTGACTGGAGGGGTATAACTGAAGTTAAACAGTCCTTGGTACAAGATTCACCCCACAAAATAATTTCCATGGTTTGCCAGTTGAATTGTGGATTATGTTTCTGCAGCCAAGGTAATCCAAGTATCACATCATGAGAGGCTTAGGGAATCACGAGGAAGGAAATATATTCGGAATGGAGCACACCAACTTTCATCTTGAGACATACAGTTCGATGAGTAATTATGCCGTCTGGAATACGACTTCCATCCACTGCTGTAACAGCAACAGCTACTTCCAGAGGCACGGTTTGAACTTTAGATCGTATGACAAAGGCTGAGGTGATGAAGTTCTCGGCTGCACTGGAATCTAGGAGAGCTGAAACTTTAACTGTAGAACTTGGAACTTCTAAACGAACAGGCAAAGTTGACTCTTTCCCGGAACGTGATTCCAAGGTAACTCCTAGCTTAACCTCTCTAGAATAAGCTAGGAGCGAGAGTTTCCCAGCCGGAGTTTGCAAGACTTAATGATATGTTCGGAGGACCCGCAGTACATGCAGAGGTTACCCTGTAGACAACGAATTCGTTCCTCCTCCGTAAGGCGAGAGCGCTCGATCTGCATAGGCTCTTCTGTCGTTACAGGAGACTGAGATGAAAAAGAATCTTGTCGAGGTCTGGGACGATAGCGTGGACTAGATTGCTCTGCCTTGGATTTCTCTAAACATCGCTCTCTGTAGCGCAGATCAAGTGTATTGCAGATGGAAATTAATTCATCCAGCTTAGTTGGCACATCACGAATGGTTAAATCATCCTATTCTTTCTGAGAGTCCATTCCAAAATGCTGCGACCAGGGCCTCCTCATTCCAGTTTAACTCTGAAGACAACGTGCAAAACTGAATACTATATTGACTAACAGGACTTAAACCTTGACGCAGACAGAGAATCTCCAAAAATGCAGAGGTGGTTCTACCTGGTTCATCGAAGATTTTCCGGAAGGATGATACAAACTCTTTATAATTAGAGAGAATAGGATCTCCCCTCTCCCACAGTGGCGACGCCCACCCTAAGGCCTGACCGGGCAGGAAGGCAATAATATATGCGATCTTAGAACGGGCTGATGGAAAACTAGCAGACAACAGTTCGAACTGGATCTCGCATTGGTTCAGAAATCCTCTGTAAAGCTTTGGGGTTCCATCAAACTTACTTGGCGAAGGTAACTGCAGACGAAACATAGGCATTGTCACTGGAGAAACTGTTGCGGAAGCCGAGACAACCGGAGCTGGAACTTGAACTTGTGGTGCCTTTATAGCCATATGAAGAGCCTCCAAACGATCTGCCATAGTTTGCATAAACTGAACTCTTTGTGTCTGTATGGACTCCTGATTTTCCAGTCGGGAAAGGATGTTTGCCGTAGCACCGCCTCCTGCGAATTGGTCACCCGACGGATCCATGTAGCCAGTGCTTACTGTCAGAGCCGAGTGTTTTTGTGAACCCGTAAACTCTGGACCGATCAAAGGTGTAGGTGCTTGCGTATGATGAAAACAGGGAGGACGAAGAAAGTTCCATTTCATATATTTATTAAAGGCAACAATTCCAGTAAGGAGTTAAATGACAATTATTAGTCACCATATATATATTAGAGATGAGCGGGTTCGGTTTCTCTGAATCCGAACCCGCCCGAACTTCATGTTTTTTTTCACGGGTCCGAGCGACTCGGATCTTCCCGCCTTGCTCGGTTAACCCGAGCGCGCCCGAACGTCATCATGACGCTGTCGGATTCTCGCGAGGCTCGGATTCTATCGCGAGACTCGGATTCTATATAAGGAGCCGCGCGTCGCCGCCATTTTCACACGTGCATTGAGATTGATAGGGAGAGGACGTGGCTGGCGTCCTCTCCATTTAGATTAGGGTTGAGAGAGAGAGAGAGAGATTGACCTGAGGCTGTGATACTGTAGAAGAGAGTGCAGAGTTTAGTGACTGACGACCACAGTGACCACCAGACAGTGCAGTTGTTTGTTTTATTTAATATATCCGTTCTCTGCCTGAAAAAAAACGATACACACAGTGACTCAGTCACATACCATATCTGTGTGCACTGCTCAGCCCAGTGTGCTGCATCAATGTATATATATATCTGACTGTGCTCAGCTCACACAGCTTATAATTGTGGGGGAGACTGGGGAGCACTGCAGTGCCAGTTATAGGTTATAGCAGGAGCCAGGAGTACATAATATTATATTAAAATTAAACAGTGCACACTTTTGCTGCAGGAGTGCCACTGCCAGTGTGACTAGTGACCAGTGACCTGACCACCAGTATATATAATATTAGTAGTATACTATCTCTTTATCAACCAGTCTATATTAGCAGCAGACACAGTACAGTGCGGTAGTTCACGGCTGTGGCTACCTCTGTGTCGGCACTCGGCAGCCCGTCCATAATTGTATATACCACCTAACCGTGGTTTTTTTTTCTTTCTTTATAGTCATACTAGTTACGAGTATACTATCTCTTTATCAACCAGTCTATATTAGCAGCAGACACAGTACAGTGCGGTAGTTCACGGCTGTGGCTACCTCTGTGTCGGCACTCGGCAGCCCGTCCATAATTGTATATACCACCTAACCGTGGTTTTTTTTTCTTTCTTTATACATACATACTAGTTACGAGTATACTATCTCTTTATCAACCAGTCTATATATTAGCAGCAGACACAGTACAGTGCGGTAGTTCACGGCTGTGGCTACCTCTGTGTCGGCACTCGGCAACCCGTCCATAATTGTATATACCACCTAACCGTGGTTTTTTTTTCTTTCTTTATACATACATACTAGTTACGAGTATACTATCTCTTTATCAACCAGTCTATATATTAGCAGCAGACACAGTACAGTGCGGTAGTTCACGGCTGTGGCTACCTCTGTGTCGGCACTCGGCAGCCCGTCCATAATTGTATATACCACCTAACCGTGGTTTTTTTTTCTTTCTTTATACATACATACTAGTTACGAGTATACTATCTCTTTATCAACCAGTCTATATTAGCAGCAGACACAGTACAGTGTGGTAGTTCACGGCTGTGGCTACCTCTGTGTCGGCACTCGGCAGCCCGTCCATAATTGTATATACCACCTAACCGTGGTTTTTTTTTCTTTCTTTATACATACATACTAGTTACGAGTATACTATCTCTTTATCAACCAGTCTATATATTAGCAGCAGACACAGTACAGTGCGGTAGTTCACGGCTGTGGCTACCTCTGTGTCGGCACTCGGCAGCCCGTCCATAATTGTATATACCACCTAACCGTGGTTTTTTTTTCTTTCTTTATACATACATACTAGTTACGAGTATACTATCTCTTTATCAACCAGTCTATATTAGCAGCAGACACAGTACAGTGCGGTAGTTCACGGCTGTGGCTACCTCTGTGTCGGCACTCGGCAGCCCGTCCATAATTGTATATACCACCTAACCGTGGTTTTTTTTTCTTTCTTTATACATACATACTAGTTACGAGTATACTATCTCTTTATCAACCAGTCTATATATTAGCAGCAGACACAGTACAGTGCGGTAGTTCACGGCTGTGGCTACCTCTGTGTCGGCACTCGGCAGCCCGTCCATAATTGTATATACCACCTAACCGTGGTTTTTTTTTCTTTCTTTATAGTCATACTAGTTACGAATATACTATCTCTTTATCAACCAGTCTATATTAGCAGCAGACACAGTACAGTGCGGTAGTTCACGGCTGTGGCTACCTCTGTGTCGGCACTCGGCAGCCCGTCCATAATTGTATATACCACCTAACCGTGGTTTTTTTTTCTTTCTTTATACATACATACTAGTTACGAGTATACTATCTCTTTATCAACCAGTCTATATATTAGCAGCAGACACAGTACAGTGCGGTAGTTCACGGCTGTGGCTACCTCTGTGTCGGCACTCGGCAGCCCGTCCATAATTGTATATACCACCTAACCGTGGTTTTTTTTTCTTTCTTTATAGTCATACTAGTTACGAGTATACTATCTCTTTATCAACCAGTCTATATTAGCAGCAGACACAGTACAGTGCGGTAGTTCACGGCTGTGGCTACCTCTGTGTCGGCACTCGGCAGCCCGTCCATAATTGTATATACCACCTAACCGTGGTTTTTTTTTCTTTCTTTATACATACATACTAGTTACGAGTATACTATCTCTTTATCAACCAGTCTATATTAGCAGCAGACACAGTACAGTGCGGTAGTTCACGGCTGTGGCTACCTCTGTGTCGGCACTCGGCAGCCCGTCCATAATTGTATATACCACCTAACCGTGGTTTTTTTTTCTTTCTTTATACATACATACTAGTTACGAGTATACTATCTCTTTATCAACCAGTCTATATATTAGCAGCAGACACAGTACAGTGCGGTAGTTCACGGCTGTGGCTACCTCTGTGTCGGCACTCGGCAGCCCGTCCATAATTGTATACTAGTATCCAATCCATCCATCTCCATTGTTTACCTGAGGTGCCTTTTAGTTGTGCCTATTAAAATATGGAGAACAAAAATGTTGAGGTTCCAAAATTAGGGAAAGATCAAGATCCACTTCCACCTCGTGCTGAAGCTGCTGCCACTAGTCATGGCCGAGACGATGAAATGCCAGCAACGTCGTCTGCCAAGGCCGATGCCCAATGTCATAGTACAGAGCATGTCAAATCCAAAACACCAAATATCAGTAAAAAAAGGACTCCAAAACCTAAAATAAAATTGTCGGAGGAGAAGCGTAAACTTGCCAATATGCCATTTACCACACGGAGTGGCAAGGAACGGCTGAGGCCCTGGCCTATGTTCATGGCTAGTGGTTCAGCTTCACATGAGGATGGAAGCACTCAGCCTCTCGCTAGAAAAATGAAAAGACTAAAGCTGGCAAAAGCAGTAGCACCGCAAAGAACTGTGCGTTCTTCGAAATCCCAAATCCACAAGGAGAGTCCGACTCCAATTGTGTCGGTTGCGATGCCTGACCTTCCCAACACTGGACGTGAAGAGCATGCGCCTTCCACCATTTGCACGCCCCCTGCAAGTGATGGAAGGAGCACCCGCAGTCCAGTTCCTGATAGTCAGATTGAAGATGTCAGTGTTGAAGTACACCAGGATGAGGAGGATATGGGTGTTGCTGGCGCTGGGGAGGAAATTGACCAGGAGGATTCTGATGGTGAGGTGGTTTGTTTAAGTCAGGCACCCGGGGAGACACCTGTTGTCCGTGGTAGGAATATGGCCGTTGACATGCCTGGTGAAAATACCAAAAAAATCAGCTCTTCGGTGTGGAAGTATTTCACCAGAAATGCTGACAACAGGTGTCAAGCCGTGTGTTCCCTTTGTCAAGCTGTAATAAGTAGGGGTAAGGACGTTAACCACCTCGGAACATCCTCCCTTATACGTCACCTGCAGCGCATTCATAATAAGTCAGTGACAAGTTCAAAAACTTTGGGTGACAGCGGAAGCAGTCCACTGACCAGTAAATCCCTTCCTCTTGTAACCAAGCTCAAGCAAACCACCCCACCAACTCGCTCAGTGTCAATTTCCTCCTTCCCCAGGAATGCCAATAGTCCTGCAGGCAATGTCACTGGCAATTCTGACGAGTCCTCTCCTGCCTGGGATTCCTCCGATGCATCCTTGCGTGTAACGCCTACTGCTGCTGGCGCTGCTGTTGTTGCTGCTGGGAGTCGATGGTCATCCCAGAGGGGAAGTCGTAAGCCCACTTGTACTACTTCCAGTAAGCAATTGACTGTTCAACAGTCCTTTGCGAGGAAGATGAAATATCACAGCAGTCATCCTGCTGCAAAGCGGATAACTGAGGCCTTGACAACTATGTTGGTGTTAGACGTGCGTCCGGTATCCGCCGTTAGTTCACAGGGAACTAGACAATTTATTGAGGCAGTGTGCCCCCGTTACCAAATACCATCTAGGTTCCACTTCTCTAGGCAGGCGATACCGAGAATGTACACGGACGTCAGAAAAAGACTCACCAGTGTCCTAAAAAATGCAGTTGTACCCAATGTCCACTTAACCACGGACATGTGGACAAGTGGAGCAGGGCAGGGTCAGGACTATATGACTGTGACAGCCCACTGGGTAGATGTATGGACTCCCGCCGCAAGAACAGCAGCGGCGGCACCAGTAGCAGCATCTCGCAAACGCCAACTCTTTCCTAGGCAGGCTACGCTTTGTATCACCGCTTTCCAGAATACGCACACAGCTGAAAACCTCTTACGGCAACTGAGGAAGATCATCGCGGAATGGCTTACCCCAATTGGACTCTCCTGTGGATTTGTGGCATCGGACAACGCCAGCAATATTGTGTGTGCATTAAATATGGGCAAATTCCAGCACGTCCCATGTTTTGCACATACCTTGAATTTGGTGGTGCAGAATTTTTTAAAAAACGACAGGGGCGTGCAAGAGATGCTGTCGGTGGCCAGAAGAATTGCGGGACACTTTCGGCGTACAGGCACCACGTACAGAAGACTGGAGCACCACCAAAAACTACTGAACCTGCCCTGCCATCATCTGAAGCAAGAAGTGGTAACGAGGTGGAATTCAACCCTCTATATGCTTCAGAGGTTGGAGGAGCAGCAAAAGGCCATTCAAGCCTATACAATTGAGCACGATATAGGAGGTGGAATGCACCTGTCTCAAGCGCAGTGGAGAATGATTTCAACGTTGTGCAAGGTTCTGATGCCCTTTGAACTTGCCACACGTGAAGTCAGTTCAGACACTGCCAGCCTGAGTCAGGTCATTCCCCTCATCAGGCTTTTGCAGAAGAAGCTGGAGACATTGAAGGAGGAGCTAACACGGAGCGATTCCGCTAGGCATGTGGGACTTGTGGATGGAGCCCTTAATTCGCTTAACAAGGATTCACGGGTGGTCAATCTGTTGAAATCAGAGCACTACATTTTGGCCACCGTGCTCGATCCTAGATTTAAAGCCTACCTTGGATCTCTCTTTCCGGCAGACACAAGTCTGCTGGGGTTGAAAGACCTGCTGGTGACAAAATTGTCAAGTCAAGCGGAACGCGACCTGTCAACATCTCCTCCTTCACATTCTCCCGCAACTGGGGGTGCGAGGAAAAGGCTCAGAATTCCGAGCCCACCCGCTGGCGGTGATGCAGGGCAGTCTGGAGCGACTGCTGATGCTGACATCTGGTCCGGACTGAAGGACCTGACAACGATTACGGGCATGTCGTCTACTGTCACTGCATATGATTCTCTCAACATTGATAGAATGGTGGAGGATTATATGAGTGACCGCATCCAAGTAGGCACGTCACACAGTCCGTACTTATACTGGCAGGAAAAAGAGGCAATTTGGAGGCCCTTGCACAAACTGGCTTTATTCTACCTAAGTTGCCCTCCCACAAGTGTGTACTCCGAAAGAGTGTTTAGTGCCGCCGCTCACCTTGTCAGCAATCGGCGTACGAGGTTACATCCAGAAAATGTGGAGTAGATGATGTTCATTAAAATGAATTATAATCAATTCCTCCGCGGAGACATTGACCAGCAGCAATTGCCTCCACAAAGTACACAGGGAGCTGAGATGGTGGATTCCAGTGGGGACGAATTGATAATCTGTGAGGAGGGGGATGTACACGGTGATATATCGGAGGGTGATGATGAGGTGGACATCTTGCCTCTGTAGAGCCAGTTTGTGCAAGGAGAGATTAATTGCTTCTTTTTTGGGGGGGGTCCAAACCAACCCGTCATATCAGTCACAGTCGTGTGGCAGACCCTGTCACTGAAATGATGGGTTGGTTAAAGTGTGCATGTCCTGTTTTGTTTATACAACATAAGGGTGGGTGGGAGGGCCCAAGGACAATTCCATCTTGCACCTCTTTTTTCTTTTCTTTTTCTTTGCGTCATGTGCTGTTTGGGGAGGGTTTTTTGGAAGGGACATCCTGCGTGACACTGCAGTGCCACTCCTAGATGGGCCCGGTGTTTGTGTCGGCCACTAGGGTCGCTTATCTTACTCACACAGCTACCTCATTGCGCCTCTTTTTTTCTTTGCGTCATGTGCTGTTTGGGGAGGGTTTTTTGGAAGGGACATCCTGCGTGACACTGCAGTGACACTCCTAGATGGGCCCGGTGTTTGTGTCGGCCACTAGGGTCGCTTATCTTACTCACACAGCTACCTCATTGCGCCTCTTTTTTTCTTTGCGTCATGTGCTGTTTGGGGAGGGTTTTTTGGAAGGGACATCCTGCGTGACACTGCAGTGCCACTCCTAGATGGGCCCGGTGTTTGTGTCGGCCACTAGGGTCGCTAATCTTACTCACACAGCTACCTCATTGCGCCTCTTTTTTTCTTTGCGTCATGTGCTGTTTGGGGAGGGTTTTTTGGAAGGGCCATCCTGCGTGACACTGCAGTGCCACTCCTAGATGGGCCCGGTGTTTGTGTCGGCCACTAGGGTCGCTTATCTTACTCACACAGCGACCTCGGTGCAAATTTTAGGACTAAAAATAATATTGTGAGGTGTGAGGTATTCAGAATAGACTGAAAATGAGTGGAAATTATGGTTTTTGAGGTTAATAATACTTTGGGATCAAAATGACCGCCAAATTCTATGATTTAAGCTGTTTTTTAGGTTTTTTGGAAAAAAACACCCGAATCCAAAACACACCCGAATCCGACAAAAAAAATTCGGTGAGGTTTTGCCAAAACGCGGTCGAACCCAAAACACGGCCGCGGAACCGAACCCAAAACCAAAACACAAAACCCGAAAAATTTCCGGCGCTCATCTCTAATATATATACTGACGTATTGCAATGAATGGTATAATGATAAGCAGGAACAGTCTTAAAGATGCATTGAAGAAATGTTCACACAACTGAGTTTAAACAGGCTTGTGAAGAATTGTCCAAATGAAGCAATGACTGGTGCCAAACTGTATGGAGTGTTAACTAAATATTGTAGACATAAATGAATAACTGTAGGAACTTGTACTGAAGCTTAAAGGTTAAACTGGAAGGCTGTGAAGAATTGTCCTTGATTGCCACAACAATGAAAATACAATACTGAATAGAATACTTGTCAATTGTGAAGCACTGTGAAACTGCAGCAGACGATAATGGTGAAGAATGAGTTAAACTGAGAGCTGATTAAATGAGCACCTGAGTTAGTAGAATTTTCCAAAGGCTGTGTGATTGAAGTAGGCAGACAGGGTAACCTCTCACAACACTCTGGAAATCCACTTGTTTGCCACTGGGAGAGCGATTGACTGACAGCACAGCAGGGAGCTGGTGGATCTTTTACAGTGAAGGCTGCATGCAGACCTCTGGGAGCGGAGGCGATATCTGGACCACTGTAATCACATGGAAAACCACAGAGAGAGCACAGAGCTAGGGTACAGAGTAGCTACAACAAAGCACTGGCTCAGAATAACATACTCCCAGCCTATTTAAAGGCAGCACAAGCACGGGATTGGCTAACACTTACCCACAGGTGTTTCACAAGTGCTCTCAGGTGCTCATTTGGTTTCCAACATGGCCGCCCCCTATACTGCAGACACTCAGCGGTGCCTTTGACCATTTGGTCCCCGCACTCCCGGCTCCTAGAACCTGCATCACCTCTGCCGCTGACCACGCCGCGTCCCCACACGGCCACACAGCACCGCGAGCAACCGCGCCGGCAACGGACGGACCCCAGAACCCGCAGAGGTGAGTGATCGGTTCGTGACATGTATGTGGAACCCAAGGGGGGTTTTGGTAGTCCAGCATATGCTGCTGGTCCATAGTAATTCCCGGTGTAATAGGGCGGACGGTGTTCACCTTTCCCCTGCAGGCCTTGGTGCGTTTTTGGAGAGTATTTTCACTTTTTATATGGTTAGTTATGGTTTTTGGTTTTCTTGGTTTGGATGGCGTCCTGCGGTTTAGGTAAACTTTGTTGTGGCGGAAAGTCGCTACCAGCCAGCGGTCAAAAGCATGCATAAGTGGTCATTGTGGGGCACCCCCTTTTGGGGAGACCGCGAGTGTGTCCTCCCCCTGCGGGTGGACTATGGACGTTCCCGTGTGGTTTCGTCCATTGCTCTGCTAGAGTACAGGGTGGTGAGTCGTACACAATGCGGGTTATGCTTTAGGAGGCGGTTGTAAGTCCCCTCCTAGGTTATTTGGTATTATTCTAGTTGACTGGTGCTGGTGAGTTGGTAGCACCTTTCTTTGCCATCCTCCAATACATAGTTTAAATTAGGTCATCAAACAATAAATGCCTGTTGACCTTTTATATCTAGCAGTTGGTGTCCGTGTCGTTATTTCTTAGTGCTAAGCTAGTTTATGTATATATAAGTTTAAGTGTGTCAAAATAAAGTTATGGGCGACTTAAGCAGGCTAAGGGCTGCCTAAGCATGAAGCCATATAAGCGCCCTGGTATTTTGTGACTAATGGGTTAAAGACAGGACAGTGCTAGCTTAGTGATGTAATTTTGGGTCAGGTGCTTTTGTCTGCCAATTAGGGAAATTGTAGGAGGAGGGTGTAATACAGTACTTATTGGCTGGTCCTGGGGGCCATCTTTCTCTTTGCCATTTGGAAGCCTCTCCCACCCACCCTGCACTTTTTTCACTGTGATTTTTGGTTTGCTATTTGCCTTACATTCCTTATCATAGTCGGTTTTGACAGCCAGATGGGCAGAAAGTCGCTACGAGCCAGTGGTCAAAAGCTTGCATAAGTGGTCATTGTGGGGCACCCCCTTTTGGGAAGACGGCGAGTGTGTCCTCCCCCTGCGGGTGGACTACGGACGTTCCCGTGCGGTTTCGTCCATTGCTCTGCTAGAGTAAAGGGTGGTGAGTCCTACACAATGCGGGTTATGCTTTAGTTTTATGCTTTAGATTGTAAGTCCCCTCCTAGGTTATTTGGTATTATGCTAGTTGACTGGTGCTGGTGAGTTGGCAGCGCCTTTCTTTGCCATCCGCCAATACATAGTTTAAATTAGGTCATCAAACTGTCAAAGTCAGAAAAATATCACGCTACACACTGCCATACATGCACCTCATGCGAGTGCCTGCTGCGTGTGCATGAGCCCTCCCGTGCGTGCGCATACTCTCAGTTGCGTGCACCCGCAGGCGCGCGGTATGCGCATTTACGGTAGAGTTAATGTTCGTCTAGCGGGCGACTCAATCGTAACATATTTTATTCATATAATGTATTTTGTAGATTATGGTCCCTTTGATAGAATCTGAAAGTTTAGTTAATGTAGTATGTTCAGGGACAAAGAGATCCCTCTTTGTTTGATACGAAGGGTCAGACAGGGGTTACACAGTGGTGTTTAGTATCCATCGGAAGAGAATATAATTAGCAATATTCCGGTGTTGGTTTGAAGCGGATTAATCGCTCGTGCGTATAGTTATGGACATAAGAAGTTTATGGACATTTACTATATTTGCACTTTATTACCCATGCGGCGGGAAACCCAGTTTCCCACCCACCTGAGCAGTTAGGAATAGTCACAGCCCACCTGTATGAACCAACCTATGACCTTTTGTTATAATGCGAAGACGAATTCCTGTGTCCAATGAACAATAAGAATGTAGGGACCATTGTACTGTACTGTGTGTAAGTGTATATAAAGACAAGCCGATCTGGGCCAGCTCTCTACTCTCTTCAACGGTTCTCATTGCTGATAATCGGGAGCTGGATATCCAGAAAGGCGCTTGCGATTGTTTCCCCTGGTGCGTAAGTTCTCTGCAACCATATTGTCTCTTATTTAATGTTATAAGCCATTCTCTCTCTCTCCTTCCCCCCCTTTAAATGTAATTGTATCTGTATTGTATTTTATGTGTAGTTATCCGGTTAGGTATTTTATGTTATCTTGGTAGTGTATAACTTGTATTGTATTATTCTTTTGCGATTGAACGTTCATTCATTTCCTTAAAAGGCGT
Organism: Pseudophryne corroboree; assembly: GCF_028390025.1. Lineage (NCBI taxonomy): Eukaryota > Metazoa > Chordata > Amphibia > Anura > Myobatrachidae > Pseudophryne > Pseudophryne corroboree. The sequence continues at coordinate 379,599,835 of NC_086452.1, read as the reverse complement.
TAGACCCTTAGACCGGTATTTGAGTGTTTATTATATTGCTAAGGGGTTCTCAGAGCGTCACATACGCTCATACCACTTTTAAACTAACAAGGTTACACTGTGTTGCATTTACACCTTATCACTGCACAAGGGTTTACAGTATAAGTACATTGTTTATGGTATTGTTTTAAAGGTTTAACACTGTGAGCGTCAGCGCCGCTTGTGATCTCCTCGTGGTCTCGAGCGTCCGCTACACTGATAGCGTATCATTACATTAGTCGGCAGCCTATAGCGTGCTTGCCTTTCCGCTCTAAGCCGTGAGCGAACGTGCCGCTCGTGCGTCTCGTCCACGGCTAAGCGTTCGCTACGCTACTTGCGTACTCTTACGGTATTCCATACGCCAATTGCGTACTGTGTTCTTTAACCTTTTAGAGTGTTTTATACAAGGTATAGAATAGGCATTGTCAATTGGGTACTCGCCCGCTCTTCACATATCTGCACTAGGTAATTCCAGCAGACATTATCGGTCAGCAAAAGGCGGGAGGTAATATTCCTCGTAGTGCTGACCAGATAAGCGTCTGCTTCACTTAGTAAGGAGTGCTGAAGGAATCCAGAACCGAAAGGTAGGAACAGTACGTTATTGTCTTTTTAAAACCTGTTTAGTTTCTGTTTTGCGAACGTACGCATAAATACACACACCTGTATTCCTTGGTTAGTATTATTTGTCCGTATTTCATTCTCCTGATTGCCACACATTAGTGATAACGTGTTGAGACATTTGTTGTTATTAATAGTTAAAAGTAATATTTAAGGGAATAATAGTAAAAGGCACGCACACAATCTCGCCTAGAATACAAGGGAGATTTGAGTGGTGGTCAGTGAAGGATTACTGTTAAAGATCATTCACATTGATAAACGTGTAGTGTGTAACTGTGGACGTACTTGGTCTGTGTACACGTGTCCTTACAAGGGCAGGGCGTACGCAGCAAGGGTCGACGTACGGAGCGTGTATTACGCAACGGAGCGTACGGATACGCCCACATGATACAAACCGCACGATAGTATTGTTTAGTAAGCGATAAGGAAGTAACGCGAAAATAACACAAATCTATCTCAAATCCAAAAGTTTAAAAGTTAAAAGAAAAAGACTTTCTCTGTTGCAATTCTTCTGGGTTAAGCTAATACCGAATAAAAGGATTTCTGCGCAGAAATAAAAAATTAAAGTGTACATGTGGTAAGAGTGTGTGTATATATAAGACTTCTCTTTTATTACGGAAGTGGAAACCATAGGCCAGTAGAAAGAGGTACACCAGCGAGAGTGATAGCGTGGGGTGGCTTGGGAGGCGTCCCTTGTTAGTCTCGACACATTTATGAGCAGTAGAGTCTGCTGTACATAACAGACCAGGAGGTCACAGACCAGGAGGTCACAGAACAGGAGGTTCAGGTACAGCAGACTAGAAGTAGAGAAGCACAACCGAAGAGGGTTGGTGCTAGACCCATATAGGCCAAAGAAGCTCATTGCTGAAGGAATTCGCAGCCGAAATTTTCGATTCCACTGATCGTTCCGCACATAAGATTAGTTGCTTGATACGATTGTACCGCATGTGATTGTGTGCATTAGTGTGTCTTGAATTCAGAAGAACGCTACTTGCACATTGTTAACGTGATTTGTGTAATTTTTTTTATTTTAAGGGAAGTAGCCTGATCACTCGGGGACATTCCAACAACCGATACTTGCTGGGGACTGGAAGGTCCAACACGCCCCAGTAAATAAAGGTTCATAGGGGCCCTAGGTTGGGTACAGCAGCTCTGGGAACAGTGATTGCAGTACTGGCCAACGTGGGTGGGAGTTAAGTGGGCGAACTTCGAAGCAACACCCCCACCGCAGCATTACCCCGGACATTTTGGTTTTCTGTGAGGGTTGCCGGAGACCCTGATTGGAAGTCAGAGGTAGTGAAAGCAACGCCTGCAGAGATGGGGGCCACTTGTTCAGGTAAGGGGCGATCAACCCAGGTTCAGGTTGATTTGGTAAACCGACCAATCGGGTCGGCAAGGTATATCATGTGTGAGAAATATGGTCATCACACAGAAATGTTGTGCAATGAATGGGAAAGGATGACTGTGCATGACGGGGAAAAGTTTCCCCGGGTAGGTAGTTTTAACCCAGAAGTGTTACAGAATTTAAGGAGAAGAGTTTGTCTGATTAAGTCTTCAAAAAGGCGTATTAGACATTATGATTATTTAACATTGTGGCAACAGGAAGGTGAAATACAAAGGGGGTTGGCGCAAGCCACTGGATCTAACCCTATCAGGAAAATGATAGCCACTGCTCCCCCACCACCATACATACCTGGAGAGAAATTGGTTGCAGAGAATGGCACTCAGGGTCATGTTAAATGTGTAGAAGTTAAGGATAATGTAACCAAAGTAATTAATGCTAACACTAATCCGTGCAAGTTGTACCCTGTTTTAAACTTTCCCCAGGATTGTGACCAAGAGGATGAGCCCACAACAAAATCAGCACTCTCCCTAGCAGCCACCATATCAGAAACAGCAGTAGGCACGACTCAACCCGTAAGATTAGCATCAAAGGCCCCTAGCGGAGGGACAGGTGAGGTCGTATCGACTGGTAAGTACGGCACCATGCACTACGCTGAAACTATTTCACCAAGTATTGTAGAATCTACACAGACAGATGTTATTAGACTTAATCCCGTTAGGGTAATAGCAGTGCCAAATGGGAAGACTGATACTTCAGGGGCAACCCCTATCAGAAACATCGCCATGCACTGTCCCTTTTCCCGAACGGAATTAAGGTCAATGATGTCTGAATTCCCTGATCCTAGAAAAGACTTAGCTGCATGTCAAAAGTATATTAGAGAGCTAGGAAATTCTGCAGAGCCAAATAACAAAGATTGGAGGACAGTTTTGAGGGCATGTTTACCCCCCAGTGTTGATCCGTTTGTTATGATTCCCGTACTCCAGACCAGAGGAGATCTTATGGCAGAGGTCTGAGTACTGGAAAGATATACTGGTTGTGGGAGCAGGAGAGCCTAGTAACCCCTGGCGCCCTAACTCCGTAGTCTCGCCCGTGTTATCAGAAATCCCCTGCGAGACTATGGTTGCTTGAGCCCATGGCAGCCGCGTTCGAAGGGCGGATTATGTCTGCCCAACCCCGATGCCCCCTCAGGTCTTAATGGGAGACAAAGGGAAATCCGAGACAGGGTGATAACAAGGGGCCCTCTGACTAAGCAACCAGGCCAGGGGTTACAAGCTAACTAACTAAACCAAAAAGTATGTGCGGACTAGCCGCCAGGGAAAAGGACAACCAAAGATCCACTGATCCGTAACTCCTATCCAGCACCGCTGGATACCAGAGTGGATCAGGGGGAGCGGAATCCTCCGCAAAAGCTCCAGAACACAAAGATACAAAATAATAAACAGTAAGCGGTCAAGCCGCAACACACGGCTACGCCGCGACTCACGAACACCACAGGATGTTAAAGGTGCTCGGTCAGACTCCAGGAACAGATGACAATTTCCGAGTACAGGATCACTGAGGACAGGAACAACCGGATTGAGCAGGACTGGAAACTCTCTGTAACCAACACAGGCAAACAGGAAGCTATCACCGGCGTCTGTGAGAAGTCCAAAGGGTGCTTATAACTGTGAGCTCCCCAATCAGGAGCCAGACTGGGTAATCACAAGTAATGCCGTGCAGCTTGCATGCTGCACGGCCAGCACACCATTATACAATTAGAAAAGACCCAGCAACGGGGAACGCGGCCCGAACGTGGCGTCCCCGTTGCTAGGGTCTGAGCGGCTCCGTGCGCCCGGCGTCTAGCGTTGCCAGGGAGCCGGCGGCTGTACGCGCACGGCGTCCCTGGTTGCTAGGCGCCGGGCCGCATCGACGAGCGGACCCCGGCGCCTAACAGTACCCCCCCCTTGAGGAGGGGTCAAGGAAAACCTAAAGCCCGGTTTCCGAGGAAATTCTCGAAAAAATGCCCTCTTGAGCCTCGGGGCATGGAGATCCTTATCCAGGACCCAAGACCTTTCTTCTGGACCATAACCTCTCCAATGCACCAAAAAATAAAGCCGACCCCGGGACAACTTGGAATCGAGAACCTTCTCCACCAAGAACTCCTGCTGACCCTGTACAACAATTGGTGATCTCCCCTGAGATATCTTACGAGGAAATCTACTGGACGAAACATATGGTTTCAGCAATGAGCAATGGAAAGTATTTCCGATCCGTAAAGTTTTTGGTAAACGTAACCGGAAGGCAACTGGATTGACTTTTTTGATAATGTGAAATGGTCCAATAAATTTAGGACCCAATCTGGCTGAGGTTTGTCGAAGTTAAATGTTGCGAGTCGACAACCACACCCTATCTCCTACTTTAAAAGTGCACGGCCGCCGGAGCCTGTCAGAAAATCTCTTTTCCTGAAATGCCGCTTTTCTGAGAGCCAGGTGCACTTTTCTCCAAATGAGCCTAAGATGAGAGGTCAAGGTCAGTGAGGAGACAGAGGAATGTTGAAAAAAGGAATTAGCTCTGGGGTGAAAACCAAAAACTGCAAAAAATGGAGACACATTGGTGGAGGAATGACAGGCATTATTGTAAGCGAACTCCGCCAATGGAAGAAACTCAGACCAGTCATTTTGGAGTTTGGCCGAGTACAACCGCAAATATTGTTTTAGTGATTGATTAACTCGCTCAGTCTGCCCGTTGGATTGGGGATGGTAGCCTGACGTTAAAGATAATTTCATCTTCAATGAGACACAAAAAGATTTCCAAAACTGTGCAATGAATTGTGGACCCCGATCAGAAACAATATCAGTGGGTAACCCATGGAGTCTGAAAACATGGCGGAGGAACAAGACTGCCAATCCCTGGGCAGATGGCAATCGGGGAAGAGCAATGAAATGGGCCATTTTACTAAAACGGTCCACTACCACCCATATGACTCGGCATCCGGCTGACAGAGGGAGGTCCACCACAAAATCCATGGAGATATGAGACCATGGCCTAAGAGGAACATTCAAGGGCATAAGCTGACCGATAGGCAAAGAACGGGGAACTTTATGCTGTGCACAGACCTGACACGAAAAAACAAACTCCTTAATGTCTTTGGAAAGACCAGGCCACCATACTGAGCGGGAGACTAATTCCAAAGTCTTAGCGATTCCCGGATGCCCGGCAACTTTGCTATCATGAAACTCCGTCAAAACAGTTGCTCTCAAAAACTCAGGGACAAAAAGACGACCAGCAGGAGTATTTCCAGGAGCCTGATGTTGAAGCAGCTTTAACTGGGTAAATAAATCCTGTGTGAGGCCTGCCCGAATGACTGAAGACGGAAGTATGGGAGTAACAGGACTGTTGTCTTGAACTGGAAGAAAACTGCATGACAGGGCATCTGCCTTGGTATTCTTGGAACCTGGCCTGAAGGTGATAATGAATTTGAAACGAGTAAAAAATAAAGCCCAACGAGCCTGCCGGGCATTCAGTCGTTTAGCTGATTCAATGTATTGAAGATTTTTGTGATCAGTCAAAACTGAAATGATATGAGTCGCTCCCTCAAGCCAATGCCTCCACTCCTCGAAAGCCCATTTAATAGCCAGCAATTCCCGGTTACCAACATCATAGTTGGATTCAGCAGAAGAGAATTTTCTGGACATAAAGGCACAAGGGTGTAATTCAAGGGAATCCGGATCCTTCTGAGATAGGATAGCCCCTACTCCAACCTCTGAGGCATCAACCTCAACAATGAAAGGCAATTCTGGGTTGGGGTGTCTGAGGACAGGGGCTGAGACAAAGGCTTGTTTCAAGGCCTGAAAAGATAGCTCGGCTTCACGTGACCAATTGGTAGGATCCGCTCCCTTCTTAGTCAGTGCCACAATGGGAGCAACTAGGTCAGAGAAAGAGTGAATAAATCTTCTATAGTAGTTCGCAAACCCTAAAAAGCGCTGAATTGCTTTTAAGTTGGTGGGTTGCGCCCAACTAAGGATGGCTTGGAGCTTCTTTGGTTCCATACGGAATCCCCGAGGGGAAATAATGTATCCTAAAAAGGATACCTCCGTGACATGAAATTCACACTTCTCCAACTTGGCATATAGGTGATTTTCACGTAATTTTTTTAGAACCTGATGCACCTGGGTAACATGTTGTTCTACAGAGTCAGAATAAATCAAAATATCGTCTAAGTAGACTACAACGAATTTTCCAAGAAATTCACGGAGCACATCGTTAATGAGATCCTGGAAAACTGCCGGAGCGTTAGACAGGCCGAATGGCATAACCAGATACTCATAGTGGCCTGACTGAGTACTGAATGCCGTTTTCCACTCATCCCCTGACTTGATTCTGATGAGGTTATATGCTCCTCTCAGGTCAATCTTAGAAAAAATCACAGCCGAACGTAGCTGATCAAAGAGGACAGAGATCAGTGGCAGAGGGTAAGTATTTTTTACTGAGATTTTATTCAAGGCTCTAAAGTCAATGCAGGGTCTGAGTGAACCATCCTTCTTCTCTACGAAGAAGAAGCCTGCACTTAAAGGGGATTTAGATGGCCTGATAAATCCTTTCCCTAGGCTTTCTTTAACATACTCATTCATGGCCACAGTTTCAGGTCCGGACAATGCATATAACCTTCCCTTAGGCAAAGTGGCACCAGGAATTAGCTCAATAGCACAATCATAAGGCCTATGGGGAGGCAGAATATCCGCATTGCCCTTGGAAAAAACATCAACAAAATCCTGGTATTCCACAGGAATGGGTGCGGGAATGGCAGCAGCTATTCTGATGGGAAGCGTAATACATTCCTTATTACAGATGGTACCCCATTGTGAGATCTCCCCCGACTGCCAATCAATGATGGGATTATGAAAGGCCAGCCAAGGGTGACCCAGAACCACTGGAACTGCTGGGCAATGGGTGAGGAAAAACTCAATTTTTTCAGAATGCAGAGCTCCTACCGAGAGTAGAACAGGAGGTGTACAGAGAGAAATAACCCCATTGGACAAGGGACTCCCATCTAAACCATGCATGGTGATACACCTACCCAAGGCTAACTGAGGAATACCTAAGGTCTTGGCCCATGTCAAATCCATAAAGTTCCCTGCAGCTCCACTGTCCACAAAAACAGAGACCGAGGAACAGAGGCTGCCAAAGGAAACTTTAGCTGGGACTAACAGTGAATTATTTGAGGAGATAAGCTGCAGACCAAAGTGAACCCCCTCACAATTCACTTGGTCGAGACGTTTCCCGACTTGTTCGGACAACTACGGGCAAAATGTCCCTTACCTCCACAGTATAAACAAAGACCAGAATTTTGCCTTCTGGTTCTTTCTTCAGAAGACAGTTTGGAGAGACCTATCTGCATAGGCTCCTCTATGTCCACAGGGATGGAAAAAACACAAGGAGTTGACCCGACAGATGCTCCTTTTTCAGCCCTCCGCTCTCTGAGCCGACGATCAATCTTAATAGAGAGCTCCATGAGTTTATCGAGAGTCTCAGGAGCGGGATACTGAAGGAGACTGTCTTTTATAGACTCAGATAAGCCGAGGCGAAACTGACTGCGCAGGGCTGGGTCATTCCATCCACAGTCGTTCGACCAACGGCGAAACTCCGTACAATAAATCTCTGCGGGATTCCTACCCTGTCTGAGAGCACGCAACTGACTCTCGCCGGATGCCTCTCTATCAGGGTCGTCATACAATAGCCCTAAAGACTTTAGAAAGGCGTCTACAGAAAATAAAGCCGGATCGTCTGTCTTTAAACCAAAAGCCCAGGTCTGAGGATCCCCCTGAAGCAGAGAAATAATAATTCCAACCCGCTGAGCCTCCGTACCTGAGGAGACTGGTCTCAAACGAAAATAAAGTTTACAAGACTCTTTAAAATTAAAAAACTGTTTTCTATCCCCAGAAAAACGGTCAGGCAGATGCATTTTTGGTTCAGGAATGACCCTCGGGGAAGTCCGTAATAGATCTTCCTGTGACCTCACCCGAAGAGACAGATCCTGAACCATCTGAGTAAGCTCTTGAATCTGGCTAACTAGAAGCTGGCCAGGATTTGGCCCGACACCGGTGGGATTCATGAGGCCGACAAATCTCCCAACTGAACAAGGGAAAAAATTAACTCCTGTTTAATTTTAAATTTAGTCTGGCCGGTGATAATGTTATGATTCCCGTACTCCAGACCAGAGGAGATCTTATGGCAGAGGTCTGAGTACTGGAAAGATATACTGGTTGTGGGAGCAGGAGAGCCTAGTAACCCCTGGCGCCCTAACTCCGTAGTCTCGCCCGTGTTATCAGAAATCCCCTGCGAGACTATGGTTGCTTGAGCCCATGGCAGCCGCGTTCGAAGGGCGGATTATGTCTGCCCAACCCCGATGCCCCCTCAGGTCTTAATGGGAGACAAAGGGAAATCCGAGACAGGGTGATAACAAGGGGCCCTCTGACTAAGCAACCAGGCCAGGGGTTACAAGCTAACTAACTAAACCAAAAAGTATGTGCGGACTAGCCGCCAGGGAAAAGGACAACCAAAGATCCACTGATCTGTAACTCCTATCCAGCACCGCTGGATACCAGAGTGGATCAGGGGGAGCGGAATCCTCCGCAAAAGCTCCAGAACACAAAGATACAAAATAATAAACAGTAAGCGGTCAAGCCGCAACACACGGCTACGCCGCGACTCACGAACACCACAGGATGTTAAAGGTGCTCGGTCAGACTCCAGGAACAGATGACAATTTCCGAGTACAGGATCACTGAGGACAGGAACAACCGGATTGAGCAGGACTGGAAACTCTCTGTAACCAACACAGGCAAACAGGAAGCTATCACCGGCGTCTGTGAGAAGTCCAAAGGGTGCTTATAACTGTGAGCTCCCCAATCAGGAGCCAGACTGGGTAATCACAAGTAATGCCGTGCAGCTTGCATGCTGCACGGCCAGCACACCATTATACAATTAGAAAAGACCCAGCAACGGGGAACGCGGCCCGAACGTGGCGTCCCCGTTGCTAGGGTCTGAGCGGCTCCGTGCGCCCGGCGTCTAGCGTTGCCAGGGAGCCGGCGGCTGTACGCGCACGGCGTCCCTGGTTGCTAGGCGCCGGGCCGCACCGACGAGCGGACCCCGGCGCCTAACACCGTTAAAGTTTATAGCTGATTGCAAGTTAGATGAGGAAGTACCACTAACAGATGAGTATAATCAGGATAATGTAAAGAGAATCAACTTACAGTTAGGAGTATATTTTCCTGCAGTTGTAAAGTGGAATAAAATCTTTACAATAAAACAAAAAGAAGGTGAATCCACATCAGAGTATTTTCACCGGGCTCTGCAGGATATGGCTAGGTACACTGGTATAGATGACATTAAAACAAATGTACACCACAGGGAAGTAGCTGTTTCAGTATTGATGGACGGTCTAAAAGAGGTTTTAAGGAATAGAATACAAACCACTAGGCCTGATTGGAGAGGTATGTCGGTGGATGCATTGGGAGAGGCTGCTGCTGGGCATGATCGGAATATCATCAGACACAGGGAGTCACAGAGTGATAAGTTAATGGCTGTGAGCATACAGGCCCTCACTACCCGGCCACCTCAGCCCAGAACTGTGACCCCTGTGGGTAAGTCAAGAGGTATAAAATGTTATAGTTGTCACAGAGAGGGACACATGTCACGTGATTGTAAAGCAAGACAAATACAAAATTCATATCAACCCTATAGACAACGAACTGATACGAGACACTGGGATCAAGGACCGAAAGGGCGGAGTTATGAGCCACATGCAGGGGAAACAAAAAGGTATCCCCCAAGAAGAGACTGGCAAATCTCTGATAGTTCCCATCTACCCCCACCACAAGTAATTGCTGCCAGCGCGATTCAGGGAGGTCACCATACCCAATAGGGGTGTGGCCACACCTGTAATCTGCAGCCAGTGAAATTGATTGCAAGTCTTGGAAGTGAACCCGAGATCACAATTGATGTAGCTGGTAAATCATTAAATTTCCTTGTAGATACGGGGGCGGCCAAATCAGTGATAAATTCGACAGTGGGCATGAGAACCACTGGTAAAACAATTCCAGCCATGGGAGTAACGGGAGTAGTACAACACTACCCTGTTAGCAAACCAGCAGAGATTACAATAGGGCCTTTGCATACCAAGCATTCCTTTTTGCTGGCTGCATCGGCACCGACTAATCTCCTGGGAAGAGATTTACTGTGTAAAATGGGGTGTGTCATTTATTGTACTCCTGAAGGTGTATTCTTAGACATACCTGAGAATCACGCTCAGGAAGTACGAGACATGCTAGACTCCCCATCAAAATTAATGTCACAAACCGTTATGATAAATAGGAGTTCATCCCAGGTAGAAGAAATGACATCCCAAATACCAGAGTCACTTTGGACAACAGATGGACAAGACACTGGATTAATGGCAAACGTAGCTCCAGTAGTTGTGCAAGTAAAAGATGGTAGGATAGCTCCAAAAATCCCACAATACCCTCTGAAGCCAGAGGTGGAGTTAGGGGTATACCCCGTAATAGAGCGCTTGCTACAACAGGGCATTCTGGTAAGAACATCCAGCACTGCCAATAGTCCCATCTTCCCTGTGAAAAAGAGTGGGGGGAGGGGTTACAGGCTAGTGCAGGATCTAAGGGGGATTAACAAAATAGTTGAGAGTCAGTTCCCCGTAGTGCCAAATCCAGCTGTCATCCTAATGCAAATCCCTCCCACTGCGAAATTTTTCACTGTTATTGACCTCTGCTCCGCTTTCTTCTCGGTACCTCTGCACCCCGACAGCCAATATTTGTTTGCATTCACATACAGAGGAGTCCAATATACATGGACTCGATTACCACAAGGTTTCATAGACAGCCCAAGTATATTTTCACAGGCTTTGCATGATTGTTTACAGTCTTTCCAACCAGAGAGTGGATCAGTATTGATCCAATATGTGGATGATTTTCTACTATGTTCAGATTCACTGGAAGCGTCCCTGAAAGATACGAAACAGCTCCTGTTTCATCTTTCAGACACAGGACACAAGGTTTCCAAAGACAAGTTGCAATTATGCCACACTAAAGTAAAATATCTGGGACACTGTCTGACACAAGGACTGAGACACCTGACCGCTGATAGAAATCAAGCAATTCGAGACATGACCCTGCCACAAACCCAGCAACAGATCAGAACATTTCTAGGAATGTGTGGGTATTGCCGTAACTGGATCCCAGGTATTTCCATTCTAGCATTACCTTTGCAGGAGATGGTCTCATCAAACAAACCTGATCGGATTTCGCATACAGACGAATCCGAGATGGCATTTGAGAGACTTAAACAGTGCCTAACGCAGGCACCAGCATTAGGTATGCCAGACTATGGGAAACCCTTTGAGCTGTACGGAACAGAAAGTGCTGGTTGCGCGGCAGGCGTCCTAACCCAAAAGCACGGTGATGCCAGCAGGCCGGTAGCATACTACAGCGCTCAGCTAGATACGGTAGCGCGATCCCTCCCCACATGCTTGCGAAGTGTTACAGCGATAGCATTGCTAGTTACAAAAAGCGAAGATGTAGTGCTAGGACACAACCTCACAATCCATACACCGCATGCAGTGTCAGCCTTGCTGAATTCTGCCCAAACCAGGCACGTCTCATCAGCGCGGTTTACAAGATGGGAATTGGCATTAATGGCCCCCGTAAACATCACCATAAAGAGATGCAGTGCATTAAATCCTGCAACGTATCTCCCAGGTGTGCCTGCACAGGCACAAAGGGTGGAGGATGAGAGTGATGGGGAAGGAGGATTTAATACAGGAGATGACATGCATGATTGTATGGAGTATTTGACCCAAAATTTCACGGCAAGGCCTGACATCAGTGACAACCCACTGGAAGATGTAGATCTTACTTTCTACACGGATGGTAGTTGTCACAGACAGACGGACTCGGGAGACTTGTGTACTGGATACGCAGTCGTAGATGACCAAGGCACCATAGAAGCAGAACCGCTAGGCCCACCCCACTCAGCCCAGGTTGCTGAACTGGTTGCCCTGACCAGAGCATGTGAATTGGCTAAGGGCAAGTCAGCCAATATCTACACCGATTCTAAATACGCCTTCGGGGTAGTCCATGATTTCGGAGCCCTATGGCGCCTCAGAAATTTCATGACGGCAGCTGGTACACCGGTAGCGCATGCAGCTCACATCAAAAGGCTTCTAACAGCGATACAGGAACCCGACAGAGTGGCTGTTATCAAGTGTAAAGCACATACATATAGTCAAGACCCAGTATCACTTGGTAACAGCCGAGCAGACGAAGCTGCTAAGTTAGCAGCTGGTACCCCCAGACAGACAGACACCACACAACTGATGGTATTTAATACCGTCAACACACAGAAATTGTGTGAAATGCAAAATTTGTGTTCCACACAGGAAAAGGCAGTTTGGAGGGCAAAGGGATATGGCCTGGAGTCCTCAGGACTCTGGACAGATGGACAGGGTAAACCAGTGACACCCAGAGCATACCTTCCAAGTTTGGCTGAAGCAGCACATGGGCTGACTCATCTAGGCAAGGAAGGGATGTGCAAGTTGGTAAGAGCATATTGGTGCGCCCCAGGGTTTTCTTCCCATGTGGGAAAGAGAGCAATGTCATGCCTCACCTGCTTGAGGAAGAATATCGGAAAGGCAATACCAACAGAACCATCTCATATCCCACCTACAGGCGGTCCTTTTCAGGTAATACAGATTGATTTCATACAATTACCCCCTTGTCGAAATTTGAAGTATGTACTAGTTTGTATAGATGTGTTTTCAAATTGGGTCGAAGCATTTCCTGCGGCCACAAATACCGCAATGTTTACTGCTAAGAAAATTGTACAGGAATTTGTGTGTAGATATGGTATCCCTAGAATAATTGAAAGTGACAGGGGTACCCATTTTACAGGTGATGTCTTTCAAGGAATGTGTAAGTTGATGGGAATTGATAGTAAGCTGCACACTCCGTACCGCCCCCAGGCGAGTGCAAAGGTAGAAAGAGTGAACCGCACTATTAAAAATAAATTGAGCAAAGTTATGGCGGAAACAGGATTGACATGGCCAGAAGCTTTGCCCCTTGTATTATACAGCATCAGAACCACTCCCAGGTCCCCTCTTAATCTGTCCCCTTTTGAAATTCTGTATGGTCGACAACCGCATGTCATGATTAACCCTCAGGATGATTTGAAGTGTAACAATGAAGTGACTGTAAAGTATTTGGTTAAGATGAGTAAACAGCTAAAGAATCAGAATGATAATTTGAAGTTAGTGATTCCTGATCTGCCAGATAGTAATTGTCATGACATTGAACCTGGGGATTATGTAATGATACGGAATTTTCTACGCTCAGGTTGCCTTATTGACAGATGGGAAGGACCATACCAAGTCTTATTGATTAGCACGACAGCATTGAAGGTTGCCGAGAGAGAGACTTGGGTTCATTCGTCCCATTGTAAGAAGGTTGCTGATCCAGAGAGGTCCCGCGATAAGGAACAGACGGTAGAGGAAGTTGTATCACTGGAGTGTCTGTTTCAGGAGGACTGAAACGGCACCTGAGCATTGAGAATAATAAGATCGGAGGCAGTTGTCGATTCCCTGTTCCCTTTTATTGTTTTTCTCCACTTCCCATCCCATCTCCCTCAATTGTTTCTTTCCCCCTTCTCATTCTTCTCCATTTCCTCCTATAAGATGGACTTGCCCCAAGAGACTGTGATCCGGATTTTCCTGTTGACCATGATGTTGACCAGAGCAGTCTGTTCCGGCGAGAGTACCATGGAGGTCGAGAGAGGTTCTGGAATGGGTTCTGATGACAGAGATGGAGGCGTAGATTTCCAAGAACAACATAATCACCGAGTAAAGGCGAGTATCAGAAAACGATCTGGTAGCATTGACAATAGAAGAAATTGTGAAGGATTGTTAGCTGAAGAGAACTGTATTTGTAGACTCTGTGACAGTGTAGTTGAGGATGGGTGTATCAAGAAATGCCAATCCAGTTTTAATATCCACATGGACCGGCATCCATTGAGTGACTATCACTCCTTAGTGGGTAAAGTGTTAAATCAGACAGATTGTTGGGTATGCTCTCAAGTACCTCAAGGCCATAGCAAATCAGGATTAGTGCCATTCCCTTTAACTATAGGGGAGGTACTTGAGCTAAGTGGTGGGAGGCCGGTGGACAGGAGGTTTAATATCTCCAGTCCTCCTAGTTTGAAGCTCCACCAATATCATGTGGATAGATCCCTAGTATGTTTTAACATTTCCAATCCCCGAAAGCCGGGAAATTGGGAAGTGTCATGGAATAACCAAACCATGACCTTTTCATACAGAGCCGATAGAATGCCTACAGATACAGAACTTATACGCCACATAGCCGGTAGTGGAAAATATTTCCGATATAGGTATACCCTAGGAAGTAGGACCATGAGAGTTGGAGAGGTATCACCAGGATACTGTGCACATATCGTACAAACTGATACGTGTACTAAACAGATGGGAGAATTAGGGTTAGGAGATTTCATATGGAAAATGTGTAATATGGTAATGTCCTACTCCATCCCATATGTTCTCCCCGATGATGCATATTTCATATGCGGGAGGAAGGCGTATAAGTGGCTTGCCCCAAACTCAGAAGGGTTATGTTATATTGGAAAAGTACTGCCTGAGGTAATGACCGTATCCCACACTAAAATGAAGGATATTCACCGCAGTGCCCAAGCTCCTTATACTCACACTCATTACGAACACATCGTTAAACGGCACCTAATAGAAAGAACAGAGCATCCGGCCTCTGACCTGATCAATGAATCCACCGGGATTCAATTCCTAATCACGTTAGATATCACTCGTACCGCCAGAGGAGTGATAAATTATAAATATATATCTGCGCTTGCAAATTTATTAGACAATATCACTGAAATGTATGATGACACATTCAGGTATACCGGAAGGGAGCTCCAAGCTTATAAAACAGAACTGGTTCAGCATAGGATGATTCTCAATTATCTCACAGCTGTGACAGGCGGGTATTGTGTTACCCTAGCGACTCAGTATGGAATAAAGTGCTGCACATATATTACAAACAGCACCGAGGACCCGGTTGAGGTCATAGATCAAAAGATGGATGACATTTTGCAACTAAAGTGGGAGTTCCGAAGGAAAAACAATCTCACCCTTGCCGCTGTGGGTAATGAGCTGACCAGTTGGGTGTCATGGTTGAACCCACGAAATTGGTTCTCTGGTTTAGGAGAATGGACTCAAGGAATTATCATGGATGTAGGGAAATTTCTTTTGTGTACTCTGGGTGTCATCATATTGGTCGGTCTGATATTTAGATGCGTTCGGGTTTTAACAAAGTGTAAACGTAGCGCCCGAGTGATGAGTTTAAGAAGTGAAGATACTGTAATAACAACGACTGATTTGGTTTATGACCCAGCGATAGAGACAATGTTGTGATGAAAATGTGATTCCACGGTCCGTTTCTTTCACCCGTTTCTCCTTTGTTTTCCTCCAAGGTAAAAAGACATCCGCTTGGAAGAAGAATTTGACAACCTTTTACACAGACAACTGATGGACTATGCCATAGACCCCCATATCCCTAGTACCTTTAATTTTACGCTAGCCCAACACTGTTTGTAAGTCTATGGACATTGAGAAAGCTTTTGTTCGCACTTTGGCAAAAGCCCAAGGAGACTACAGTCAACATGTACATCGAGACAAGACAAGACAAGACAAGACAAGACACAAGACAAGACCTCAATCGGCAAATGTATATTAAACTCACATAGTTTATCACTGCATTTACCATAATTGTTCTTTATCTTCATCTCTACAACCTTCAGGTAATAACACACATAGTCGATAGGGAATATAGGCACAGATATCAGCACTCACATATTCCCCCATTCATGTATCATCAACTAAAATGTGCTCCCCCATTTTGTTGCAACCAAAAGCCGAAGAGAGCTCTGTAAAGTTTGACAGCCCATCCACAGACCCGTACCACGGGATAAGAAGGAATTCAAATGTATACTTCGCAATACCTCGAAGCTTGATTTAAAACACGTACGGCACGATGATACATGACCCCCCAAACATGGATTCATACACACATGCTTCTGCTATCTCACTAGGTCATACCCTTTTCCTACCTTCTCCTCTCCTCCCCTACCCAATCATAGAAATGTATTATACATGACATATATTTTTCTCTTTTTGAAATGTTTTAGGAAGTGGCAGTTATTGGTGACTGCCAAAGGGTGGACTATCAAAGTCAGAAAAATATCACACTACACACTGCCATATATGCACCTCATGCGAGTGCCTGCTGCGTGTGCATGAGCCCTCCCGTGCGTGCGCATACTCTCAGTTGCGTGCACCCGCAGGCGCGCGGTATGCGCATTTACGGTAGAGTTAATGTTCGTCTAGCGGGCGACTCAATCGTAACATATTTTATTCATATAATGTATTTTGTAGATTATGGTCCCTTTGATAGAATCTGAAAGTTTAGTTAATGTAGTATGTTCAGGGACAAAGAGATCCCTCTTTGTTTGATACGAAGGGTCAGACAGGGGTTACACAGTGGTGTTTAGTATCCATCGGAAGAGAATATAATTAGCAATATTCCGGTGTTGGTTTGAAGCGGATTAATCGCTTGTGCGTATAGTTATGGACATAAGAAGTTTATGGACATTTACTATATTTGCACTTTATTACCCATGCAGCGGGAAACCCAGTTTCCCACCCACCTGAGCAGTTAGGAATAGTCACAGCCCACCTGTATGAACCAACCTATGACCTTTTGTTATAATGCGAAGACGAATTCCTGTGTCCAATGAACAATAAGAATGTAGGGACCATTGCAGGGGCGGATCCAGAAAAAAATTACAGGGGGGGCACCATAAGGGGCGTGGCTTCGTTGGAATGGGCGTGGCTTCATTTGAATGGGCGTGGTATTGCAGGAAAAGACTACCTTATACCCCAGTTTTGCAACCTGCACGCCCAGACGTTAGCCACCACAGGAAAGAAAAATAATCCTGATTCATGCCCCTTACATTATTTGTCATTTTTCCTCCTTATAGTAATGCCCAGTATACATTATTCCACATACTGCAATGGCCCTTAGACATTATTCCACACACAATAATGCACATGACACAATATGCACACACTGTAATGCCCCAGACACATTATGCCACACACCGTAATGCCTGTGACACATTATGACAGGAATCGCAATGCCCGTTATACATTATGCTACACACTGCACTGCCCCTGATACATTATAGCACATACAATGTCTGTGACACATTATGCCACACACTGCAATGACCTTGAGACATTATACCACAATGCCCGTGATATAGTATACCATACACCGTAATGCCTGTGACACATACCGCAATGCCCGTTATACCCTATGCCACACACCGCAATGCCCGTTATATATTATGCCACACTGCAATGACCCTGAGACATTATACCACATACCACAATGCCCGTGATATAGTATACCACACACCGTAATGCCTGACACATTATGACACACACCGCAATGTCCGTGATACATTATGCCACACACTGCAATGACCCTGAGACATTATACCACATATCACAATGCCAGCGATATAGTATACCATACACCGTAATGCCTGTGACACATTATGACACACACCGCGATGTCCGTGATACATTATGCCACACACCGTAATGCCCATTACACATTAAGTCCTACAGTAAGGCTTCTAATTACTTTTCAAATACCTGCTCGTTGTCAGGGGTTTCATGCACTGGGTGTCATGCTCGTTGCCAGGGGTTTCATGCTCTTGGTTCCATGCACGGTGCCAGGGGTTTTCATGCTCAGGGTGTCATGCTGTTAGGCGCCGAGGGTCCGCCCGTCAGTGCGGCCCGGCGCCTAGCAACTAGGGACGCCGCAGGCAGACAGCCGCCGGCTCCCTAGCAACGCTAGACGCCGGGCGCACGGAGCCGCTCTGACCATAGCAACGGGGACGCCACTGTCGGACCGCGTTCCCCGTTGCTAGGTCTAATGAATCAGGTCAAATTGCATCCTGGCCGTGCAGCATGCAGCTGCACGGCATAATTAACATTACCCTGTCTGGATCCGGATTGGAGGGGTTCTAAATAAAAGCACTCTCAGGACTTCTCACAGACGCCGGTGTTAGCTTCCTGTTGCTGTGTCTGTTACAGAGAGTTTCCAGTCCTGCTCCATCCGGTTGTTCCTGTCCTCAGTGATCCAGTACTCGGAATTTGTCATCTTTCCTGGAGTCCTACCGAGCACCTTTAACATCCAGTGGTGTTCGTGAGTCGCGGCGTAGCCGTGTGTTGCGGCTTGACCGCTTACTATTTATTATTTAGTTTTATTGTGTTCCGGAGCTTTTGCGGAGGATTCCGCTCCCACTAGTCCACTCTGGTATCCAGCGGTGCTGGATAGGAGTAACGGATCAGTTGATCTTTGGTTGTCCTTTTCCCTGGCGGTTTGTCCGCACATACTTTTGGTTAAGTTAGATAGCTTGTAACCCCTGGTCTGGTTGCTTAGTCAGAGGGCCCCTTGTTATCACCCTGTCTCGGATTTCCCTTTGTCTCCCATTAAGACCTGAGGGGGCATCGGGGTTGGGCAGACATAATCCGCCCTTCGAACGCGGCTGCCATGGGCTCAAGCAACCATAGTCTCGCAGGGGATTTCTGATAACACGGGCGAGACAACGGAGTTAGGGCGCCAGGGGTTACTAGGCTTTCCTGCTCCCGTAACCAGCATATCTTTCCAGTACTCAGACCTCTGCCATAAGATCTCATCTGGTCTGGAGTACGGGAATCATAACATTAACACCGGCCAGACTAAAATTTAAAATTAACAGGAGTTAATTTTTTCCCTTATTCAGTTGGGAGATTTTGACAGCTTCATGAATCCCACCGGTGTTGGGCCAAATCCTGGCCAGCTTTTAGTTAGCCAGATCCAAGAGCTTACTCAGATGGTTCAGGATCTGTCCCTTCGGGTGAGGTCACAGGAAGATCTGTTACGGACTTCCCCGAGGGTCATTCCTGAACCAAAAATGCATCTGCCTGACCGTTTTTCTGGGGATAGAAAGCAGTTTTTTAATTTTAAAGAGTCTTGTAAACTGTATTTTCGTTTAAGACCAGTATCCTCAGGTACGGAATCTCAGCGGGTAGGAATTATTATTTCTCTGCTACAGGGGGATCCTCAGACCTGGGCTTTTGGTTTAAAGACAGACGATCCAGCTTTATTGTCTGTAGACGCCTTTCTGGGGTCCTTAGGGCTTTTGTATGACGACCCTGATAGAGAGGCATCCGCCGAGAGTCAGTTGCGTGCTCTCAGACAGGGTAGGAATCCCGCAGAGATTTATTGTACAGAGTTTCGCCGTTGGTCGAACGACTGTGGATGGAATGACCCAGCCTTGCGCAGTCAGTTTCGCCTCGGCTTATCCGAGTCTATAAAAGACAGTCTCCTTCAGTATCCCGCTCCTGAGACTCTCGATAAACTCATGGAGCTCTCTATTAAGATTGGTCGTCGTCTCAGAGAGCGGAGGGCTGAAAAAGGAGCATCTGTCGGGTCTACTCCTTGTGTTTTTTCCATTCCTGTGGACATAGAGGAGCCCATGCAGATAGGCCTCTCCAAACTGTCTCCAGAAGAAAGAACCAGAAGGCAAAATTCTGGTCTTTGTTTATACTGTGGGGGTAAGGGACATTTTGCCCGTAGTTGTCCGAACAAGTCGGGAAACGCCTCGACCAAGTGAGTTGTGAGGGGGTTCACTTTGGTCTACAGCTTATCTCCTCAAATAATTCACTGTTGGTTCCAGCTAAAGTTTCCTTTGGCAGCCTCTGTTCTTCGGTCTCGGCTTTTGTGGACAGTGGAGCTGCAGGGAACTTTATGGATTTAACATGGGCCAAGGCCTTAGGTATTCCTCAGTTAGCCTTGGGTAGGTGTATCACCATGCATGGTTTAGATGGGAGTCCCTTGTCCAATGGGGTTATTTCTCTCTGTACACCTTCTGTTCTACTTTCGGTAGGAGCTCTGCATTCTGAAAAGATTGAGTTTTTCCTTACCCATTGCCCAGCAGTTCCTGTGGTTCTGGGTCACCCTTGGCTGGCCTTTCATAATCCCATCATTGATTGGCAGTTGGGGGAGATCTTACAATGGGGTACCATCTGTAATAAGGAATGTATTACGCTTCCCATCAGAATTGCTGCTGTCATTCCCGCACCCATTCCTGTGGTATACCAGGATTTTGCTGATGTATTTTCCAAGGGCAATGCGGATATTCTGCCTCCCCATAGGCCTTATGATTGCTCTATTGAGTTAATTCCTGGTGCCACTTTGCCTAAGGGAAGGTTATATGCATTGTCCGGACCTGAAACTGTGGCCATGAATGAGTATGTTAAAGAAAGCCTAGGGAAAGGATTTATCAGGCCATCTAAATCCCCTTTAAGTGCAGGCTTCTTCTTCGTGGAGAAGAAGGATGGTTCACTCAGACCTTGCATCGACTTTAGAGCCTTGAATAAAATCTCTGTAAAGAATACTTACCCTTTGCCGCTGATTTCTGTCCTCTTTGATCAGCTACGTTCGGCGGTGATTTTTTCTAAGATTGACCTGAGAGGAGCATATAACCTCATCAGAATCAAGTCAGGGGATGAGTGGAAAACGGCATTCAGTACTCAGTCAGGCCACTATGAGTATCTGGTTATGCCTTTCGGCCTGTCCAACGCTCCGGCAGTTTTCCAGGATCTCATTAACGATGTGCTCCGTGAATTTCTTGGAAAATTCG
Organism: Pseudophryne corroboree; assembly: GCF_028390025.1. Taxonomy (NCBI): domain Eukaryota; kingdom Metazoa; phylum Chordata; class Amphibia; order Anura; family Myobatrachidae; genus Pseudophryne; species Pseudophryne corroboree. Next base: position 379,579,026 of record NC_086452.1, on the reverse strand, counting down.
TTGTAGTCTACTTAGACGATATTTTGATATATTCTGACTCTATAGAACAACATGTTACCCAGGTGCGTCAGGTTCTAAAAAAATTACGTGAAAATCACCTATATGCCAAGCTGGAGAAGTGTGAATTTCATGTCACGGAGGTATCCTTTTTAGGGTACATTATTTCCCCTCGGGGATTCTGTATGGAACCAAAGAAGCTCCAAGCCATCCTTAGTTGGGCGCAACCCACCAATTTAAAAGCAATTCAGCGCTTTTTAGGGTTTGCAAATTACTATAGAAGATTTATTCACTCTTTCTCTGACCTAGTTGCTCCCATTGTGGCACTGACTAAGAAGGGAGCAGATCCTACCAACTGGTCACGTGATGCGGAGTTATCTTTTCAGGCCTTGAAACAAGCCTTTGTCTCAGCCCCTGTCCTCAGACATCCCAACCCAGAATTGCCTTTCATTGTTGAGGTCGATGCCTCGGAGGTTGGAGTAGGGGCTATCCTGTCTCAGAAGGATCCGGATTCCCTAGAATTACATCCTTGTGCCTTCATGTCCAGGAAATTCTCATCTGCTGAATCCAACTACGATGTTGGTAACCGGGAATTACTGGCTATTAAATGGGCTTTTGAGGAGTGGAGGCATTGGCTTGAAGGAGCCACTCATACCATTTCAGTTTTGACTGATCACAAAAATCTTCAATACATTGAATCAGCCAAACGGCTTAATGCCCGGCAAGCTCGTTGGGCTTTATTTTTTACTCGTTTCAAGTTCATTATCACCTTCAGGCCAGGTTCCAAGAATACCAAGGCAGATGCCCTATCACGCAGTTTTCTTCCAGTTCAAGACAACAGTCCTGTTACTCCCATACTTCCGTCTTCAGTCATTCGGGCAGGCCTCACACAAGATTTATTTACCCAGTTGAAGCAGCTTCAACATCAAGCTCCTGGTAATACTCCTGCTGGTCGTCTTTATGTCCCCGAGTTTTTGAGAGCAACGGTTTTGACAGAGTTTCACGATAGCAAAGTTGCCGGGCATCCGGGGATCGCTAAGACTTTTGAATTAGTTTCCCGCTCGGTATGGTGGCCTGGTCTTTCCAAAGACATTAAGGAGTTTGTTTTTTCTTGTCAGGTCTGTGCACAGCATAAGGTTCCCCGTTCCTTGCCTATCGGTCAACTTATGCCCTTGAATGTTCCTCTTAGGCCATGGTCTCATATTTCCATGGATTTTGTGGTGGACCTCCCTCTGTCAGCCGGATGCCGAGTCATATGGGTGGTAGTGGACCGTTTTAGCAAAATGGCCCATTTTATTGCTCTTCCCCGATTGCCATCTGCCCAGGGATTGGCAGTCTTGTTCCTCCGCCATGTTTTCAGACTCCATGGGTTACCCACTGATATTGTTTCTGATCGGGGTCCACAATTCATTGCACAATTTTGGAAGTCTTTTTGTGCCTCATTGAAGATGAAATTATCTTTAACGTCTGGCTACCATCCCCAATCCAACGGGCAGACTGAGCGAGTCAATCAATCATTAAAACAATATTTGCGTTTGTACTCGGCCAAACTCCAAAATGACTGGTCTGAGTTTCTTCCGTTAGCAGAGTTTGCTTACAACAATGCCTGTCATTCCTCCACCAATGTATCTCCATTTTTTACAGTTTTTGGTTTTCACCCTAGAGCTAATTCCTTTTTTCAACATTCCTCTGTCTCCTCACTGACCTTGACCTCTCATCTCAAACTCATTTGGAGAAAAGTGCACCTGGCTCTCAGAAAAGCGGCATTTCGGGAGAAAAATTTTTCTGACAGGCTCCGGCGGCCGTGCACTTTCAAAGTTGGAGATAGGGTATGGTTGTCGACTCGCAACATTAAACTTCGACAAACCTCAGCCAGATTGGGTCCTAAATTTATTGGACCATTTCAAATTATCAAAAAAGTCAATCCAGTGGCTTTCCGGTTACGGTTACCAAAAACTTTACGGATCGGAAATACCTTCCATTGCTCCTTGTTAAATCCTTATGTTTCGTCCAGTAAATTTCCTCGCAAGATCTCTCAGGGGAAATCACCAATAGACGTACAGGGTCAGCAGGAGTTCTTAGTGGAGAAGGTTCTCGATTCCAAGTTGTCCCGGGGTCGGCTTTATTTTTTGGTGCATTGGAGAGGTTATGGTCCAGAGGAAAGGTCTTGGGTCCTGGATGAGGATCTCCATGCCCCGAGGCTCAAAAGGGCGTTTTTTCGAGAATTTCCTCAGAAGCCTGGCCTTAGGGGTTCCTTGACCCCTCCTCAAGGGGGGGGGGGGGTACTGTTAGGCGCCGAGGGTCCGCCCGTCAGTGCGGCCCGGCGCCTAGCAACTAGGGACGCCGCAGGCAGACAGCCGCCGGCTCCCTAGCAACGCTAGACGCCGGGCGCACGGAGCCGCTCTGACCATAGCAACGGGGACGCCACTGTCGGACCACGTTCCCCGTTGCTAGGTCTAATGAATCAGGTCAAATTGCATCCTGGCCGTGCAGCATGCAGCTGCACGGCATAATTAACATTACCCTGTCTGGATCCGGATTGGAGGGGTTCTAAATAAAAGCACTCTCAGGACTTCTCACAGACGCCGGTGTTAGCTTCCTGTTGCTGTGTCTGTTACAGAGAGTTTCCAGTCCTGCTCCATCCGGTTGTTCCTGTCCTCAGTGATCCAGTACTCGGAATTTGTCATCTTTCCTGGAGTCCTACCGAGCACCTTTAACATCCAGTGGTGTTCGTGAGTCGCGGCGTAGCCGTGTGTTGCGGCTTGACCGCTTACTATTTATTATTTAGTTTTATTGTGTTCCGGAGCTTTTGCGGAGGATTCCGCTCCCACTAGTCCACTCTGGTATCCAGCGGTGCTGGATAGGAGTAACGGATCAGTGGATCTTTGGTTGTCCTTTTCCCTGGCGGTTTGTCCGCACATACTTTTGGTTAAGTTAGATAGCTTGTAACCCCTGGTCTGGTTGCTTAGTCAGAGGGCCCCTTGTTATCACCCTGTCTCGGATTTCCCTTTGTCTCCCATTAAGACCTGAGGGGGCATCGGGGTTGGGCAGACATAATCCGCCCTTCGAACGCGGCTGCCATGGGCTCAAGCAACCATAGTCTCGCAGGGGATTTCTGATAACACGGGCGAGACAACGGAGTTAGGGCGCCAGGGGTTACTAGGCTTTCCTGCTCCCGTAACCAGCATATCTTTCCAGTACTCAGACCTCTGCCATAAGATCTCATCTGGTCTGGAGTACGGGAATCATAACACATGCTCGTTGCCAGGGGTTTCATGCACTGGGTGTCATGCTCGTTGCCAGGGGTTTCATGCACTGGGTGTCATGCTCGTTGCCAGGGGTTTCATGCACTGGGTGTCATGCTCGTTGCTAGGAGGTAGTCCTTGTTGCTAGGGCTGTGCTCCCAGTGCCACATATGTCCCCAGTGCCAGATATTCCCCCACGGTGCCAGGTACTCACATGCCCCCAGTGCCAAATATAGCCCCCCCCATGTGCCAGGTACACATATACCCCCAGTGCCAGATATTCCCCGACAGTGCCACATATGCCCCCGGTGCCAGATATCGCCCCCCCCCAGTGCTATATATGCCCCCAGTGCCACATATGCCCCAGTGCCAGATATTCCCCCCCCAGTGCCACATATGCCCCCAGTGCCAGATATCCCCCCCCAATGCCACATATGCCCCCAGTGCCAGATATTCCCCCCCCAGTGCCATATATGCCCCCAGTGCCAGATATTCCCCCCAGTGCCATATATGTCCCCAGTGCCAGATATTCTCCCCCCCCCCCCTGCCAAATATGCCCCCAGTGCCAGATATTCCCTCTCCAGTGCCATATATGCCCCCAGTGCCAGATATTCCCCCCAGTGCCATATATGTCCCCAGTGCCAGATATTCTCCCCCCCCCCCTCCTTGCCAAATATGCCCCCAGTGCCAGATATTCCCCCCCAGTGCGTCCCCCCCCCCCTTCCTCTGCCGCCGCTGCTCCCCCCGCTCCCCTGCTGTTAGGAGGGACACGGAGGGCACAGTGCACGCCTCCCTGTGTCCCACCCGTGTCTCCGGCGGCCGCGGGTCACTGTAATAAAGGAAGTGCTCACGAATGGCACTTCCTTTATGAGACCAGCGGCCGCCGGAGACCCAGGAGGGACACAGGAGAGGCGCGCACTGTGCCCTCCGTGTCCCTCCTAACAGCAGGGGAGGAAACGAGACCTCAGACTGACATGCGGACGCTCGTCCGCATGTCAGTCTGCACTAAAAATGACAGGGGGGGCACGTGCCTTGGTGCCCCCCCCCTAAATCCGCCACTGGACCATTGTACTGTACTGTGTGTAAGTGTATATAAAGACAAGCCGATCTGGGCCAGCTCTCTACTCTCTTCAACGGTTCTCATTGCTGATAATCGGGAGCTGGATATCCAGAAAGGCGCTTGCGATTGTTTCCCCTGGTGCGTAAGTTCTCTGCAACCATATTGTCTCTTATTTAATGTTATAAGCCATTCTCTCTCTCTCCTTCCCCCCCTTTAAATGTAATTGTATCTGTATTGTATTTTATGTGTAGTTATCCGGTTAGGTATTTTATGTTATCTTGGTAGTGTATAACTTGTATTGTATTATTCTTTTGCGATTGAACGTTCATTAATTTCCTTAAAAGGCGTTAGACCCTTAGACCGGTATTTGAGTGTTTATTATATTGCTAAGGGGTTCTCAGAGCGTCACATACGCTCCTACAGCTTTTAAACTAACAAGGTTACACTGTGTTGCATTTACACCTTATCACTGCACAAGGGTTTACAGTATAAGTACATTGTTTATGGTATTGTTTTAAAGGTTTAACACTGTGAGCGTCAGCGCCGCTTGTGATCTCATCGTGGTCTCGAGCGTCCGCTACACTGATAGCGTATCATTACGTTAGTCGGCAGCCTATAGCGTGCTTGCCTTTCCGCTCTAAGCCGTGAGCGAACGTGCCGCTCGTGCGTCTCGTCCACGGCTAAGCGTTCGCTACGCTACTTGCGTACTCTTACGGTATTCCATACGCCAATTGCGTACTGTGTTCTTTAACCTTTTAGAGTGTTTTATACAAGGTATAGAATAGGCATTGTCAAAACAATAAATGCGTGTTGACCTTTTAAATCTAGCAGTTAGTGTCCGTGTCGTTATTTCTTAGTGCTAAGCTAAAGTATATATATAAGTTTAAGTGTGTCACAATAAAGTTATGGGCGACTTATTGGGGAAGCAGACTAAGGAATAGGAGATGAGCAACAGATAAGGTGATGTGTAGGGCCACCGAGGGTGATCGCTGATGTCTAACAACGGATCTAGTTGCTGCAGATGACCATTTGGTAAGTGGGCAGCGGATGCAATAAATGTGGAAAGCCGCTGAGAGCGAATGCTGGTGTCTAGCAGCCGGTCCAGCGATGTTACAAATGATGACAAATGACACTCCTGGCAGTATAGGAGCCATACCCTGCCCGGACACAGCCAGAGCCAAAGCAATTGTGGGTGACATAGAAAAAAATAAAATAAAATGAAACCACACAGGGAAATTCGGTTATTCTCTCTATTCAGCCTGTATGCAAACAGGCACAACACTTAAATCATGGTTTGAATAGCCTGATATAGAGAGTTAGTTGATTAATTAACCTAGGTAACATAGAATTATAATGTTATGAATTATAATGTTATGTGTACATCTAGCGGCTCCGTACACTACTGGACCTGATACTCCCCTCCAGCGGCTGTGCACAGCTGCCCCTTGAACTGCAAATATCTGCTGCAGGACTTCTATGAGCGAATGATAACATCGTTGGACCCGCTGCTAGACACCAGAGTTCGCTCTCGGCGTCTTTCCACATTTATTGTATCCGCTGCCCGCTTACCAAATGGTCATCTGCAGCGACTGGATCCGATGTTAGACATCAGCGATCACCCTCAGCGGCCCTACACCAGGGCCGTAACTACGTGTGTGCCAAGTGGGCCTGGCACACAGCGCAGTTGCCCTGAGGGCACACGGCCAGCGGCATGTAATGAGTCAAATTGACTCATTACATGCCGCCTCTGCTGTGTGCGCCGCCGTGCTGTGGAGGAGAGAGCAGCGCCGGGCAGCGGAGAAGGAGGAGGAGGGAGGGGGACTGGAGCCGCAGCAGCGCTATTTCATTGGTAGTAAGCGCCGCTGCAGCTGTCCCCTCTCCTTCCGTATTGGCTGCCCGGCGCTGCTGTGGATGCTGGGATGGAGGAACCGCATCGCAGCATCCACAGCAGCGCCGGGCAGCCAATACGGAAGGAGAGGGGACAGCTGCAGCGGTGCTTACCACCAATGAAATAGCGCTGCTGCGGCTCCAGTCCCCCTCCTCCTTGTCCGATGCCTGCACCAAGGGAGCTGCCAGCACGAGGAGCCTGTCAGCGGGGAGATGGTAAGTCTCTCTCTCTCTCTCAGGGGGACACAGTCTGCCATAATGTGTAAAAAGGGGAACTGGCTGCCGCAATGTGTAAAAAGGGGTACACCGTCTGCCGTAATATGTAAAAAGGGGGACTGGCTGCCGTAATGTATAAAAAGGGGGACTGGCTGCCGCAATGTGTAAAAAGGGGGACTGGCTGCCGTAATGTGTAAAAAGGGGGCCTGGCTGCCGCAATGTGTAAAAAGGGTTACTGGCTGCCGTAATGTGTAAAAAGGGGGCCTGGCTGCCGCAATGTGTAAAAAGGGGGACTGGCTGCCGTAATGTGTAAAAAGGGGGACTGGCTGCCGCAATGTGTAAAAAGGGGGACACCGTCTGCCGTAATATGTAAAAAGGGGGTCTGGCTGCTGCAATGTGTAAAAAGGGGGACTGGCTGCCGTAATGTGTAAAAAGGGGTACTGACTGCCGCAATGTGTAAAAAGGGGTACTGACTGCCGCAATGTGTAAAAAGGGGGACTGGCTGCCCCAATGTGTAAAAGGGGGGGTCTGGCTGCTGCAATATGTAAAAAGGGGGACTGGCTGCCGCAATGTGTAAAAAGGGGGACTGGCTGCCGTAATGTGTAAAAAGGGGGACTGGCTGCTGTAATGTGTAAAAAGGGGGACTGGCTGCTGTAATGTGTAAAAAGGGGTACTGGCTGCCGCAATGTGTAAAAAGGGGGACTGGCTGCCGTAATGTTTAAAAAGGGGGCCTGGCTGCCGCAATGTGTAAAAAGGGGGCCTGGCTGCCGCAATGTGTAAAAAGGGGGACTGGCTGCCGTAATGTGTAAAAAGGGAGACTGGCTGCCTCAATGTGTAAAAAGGGGGACACCGTCTGCCGTAATATGTAAAAAGGGGGCCTGGCTGCCGCAATGTGTAAAAAGGGGGACTGGCTGCCGTAATGTGTAAAAAGGGGGACGCTGGCTGCTGCAATGTGTATAAAGGGGGACACCGTCTGCCGTAATGTGTAAAAACGGGGACGCTGTCTGCTGTAATGTGTAAAAAGGGGATGCTGTCTGTCGTAATGTTAAAAAAGGGGACGCTGTCTGATGTAATGTGTAAAAAAGGGGGATGCTGTCTGCCGTAATGTGTAAAAAAGGGGACGCTGTCTGCTGTAATGTGTAAAAAGGAGACGCTGTCTGCCGTAATGTGTAAAAAGGGGACGCTGTCTGCCGTAATGTGTAAAAAGGGGGACTGTCTGCCGTAATGTGTAAAAAGGGGACGCTGTCTGCCGTAATGTGCACTGCCCCTATCTTACATGGGGGGGGCGCCAATGTCGTTTCTTGCACACAGCGCTAAAATGCCTAGTTACGGCACTGCCCTACACACCACCTTATCTGCTGCTCGTCTATTAACGCCCATCACCAGCGGTCGCACTGTCGTATCAGGTACACAGCAGCTACCTATTGCTTAATTGGTGCATATACTACAAGTGTATTAAGATACGGAGGATAAAGTTACATACAGCCTGTTTATTCCTGCATGCAGATCTAATAGCCACCACATTCCTGTACATCTTTGGCGCTGAGACTGACTGAACTACTGAGAGTCTCCGCATGCTACAAATAACGTAGTAACTACAGTATATTTGACTTATTTCTTATGCTTTGAATATTTTCCTATAATCTCCAGGGACTCTCACTCCTACATATTAATGTGGCAATTTGGATATATTATTCTGAAATTCAGAGTAACATCTGAATAGTATTATTAATATTATTTTAATTGTGTGTTGTTTAAGTGTTTTTAATGTGTAATAAATTGTTATTTTTATAAAACCACTGTTCCTGTTGTCAAACCCCTACCTGGTATATGTTCTATGTTTCCTAGTTTTTGCTATATGGAAGAGGCTGGCTACCTCTTCACCAGGTGGCAACTGATTATTTATTATTTATTTATTAACAGTTTCTTATATAGCGCAGCAAATTCCGTTGCGCTTTACAATTTGAAATAACAATAACAAACTGGGTGATAACAGTCATAGAGGTAGGAAGGCCCTGCTCGCAAGCTTACAATCTATAGGGAAATAGGCATATGTACACAAGGAAAGGTGCTATCTTTTGCATAGAATGACAAGACATGTGAGGATATGTGTGGACTGTACAGAGTGGATGTACTTTGATAGGAAGGTTTATGAAAGTTATGTGGGTGGTTCAGGAATTTGATACGCTTGCCTAAAGAGGTGAGTTTTGAGGGAACGCTTGATATACAGGTCTTTATTTATACCCGCCTACACAGCGCCAACAAACTTTTTAGTTACTTTTTTCTGAGGAATAGGATGGCAGAGATGCTGGGAGAAGGTTGGCTGACTTATGCCCATGACTCTAGATTTAACTGACTGGAAGGTATCAGTGGCAAAAAATGTCAAGAAAAATGAAGAGCACACAGCAGCTTGTGCGGGCCTAATACAGATCTAGATTTTGCCGTGTCTGATTCAATATGTTTATTGGCAAAGTTATATAAGTTCATTAAATTGGTATGATTTACAGATGTAGCCATGCTCATCTTACTGCAATGCGGTATGCTGCAACGCAGTTTGCTGCAACCCGGTTTACTGCATGGCGTGCCGGGTTGTGACTATTCGCAGCTGACAATTACTCCATTAATTTCATTCGGAATGAATGGGGCGATCGCCGACTGTGTATATTCACAGCCCAGCATGCTATGCAGCAAGCTGTGTTGCAGAATGCTGCATCGCAGCAAAGATGAGCATGGTTACTTCTGTAGGTGGAACATCTGGAACACCTTTATGCTGTGCAGGGGAGGATTAAGAGAGGAGAGGCCAGTGTACAGCCTCCGCACAGTTGTGACTAGACTCTGGAGTCAGATGTGCCAGTCTCTGGGAACATGTGCATCTTCCTGGTGATTCCTGTACTGAATCTCTGGGAAAATTGCAACTGCATCCCTTTACCAGAAACATTTGAGAAAATGTAGCCTGTAGTCTACAATGGCTATCGTCATTACATTCTGGAGGTTAGTAAATTTGGCATTTTAACAGCTCTGAAAGAAACCTGTGGGGGTAGCTTTAATGTCATAATTGGAGACTTTCCCCCTTACATCCATAGAAGATCCATAGTTTTCACAGGTACAGTAGTGTCAGTTTTCAGGGGATATATGGCAAATTTGAATGAGACAGCAGTTCTAACAGGATGTCTTTTTATTGATACTCAATTAACTCTGGATTAAAGAGGATGATTAGTTGTTTGGCATAAATCAGACAATCACAAGAATGACATAGCATCAAAGATGATTGGCAAATCACAGTGGACTTTAGCTAATGACATGCAGAAAACATTTCATAATTCAATAGGACAATCAATGCTTATTCCAATACGACACAATAATAATGTGGTGATGAGAAGAGTGATGAAAAATACAATTCACAATGACAATTCTATATGCCTAGCTTTCCCTAGCAAGGATGTTTCAATCTTCACTTGCAAATCACATTGGAGCTCTTTTTAAATCTTGAAGTGCCACAGTTTTGCAGTGGGGGTGATGGAACATGTAAACAAAAGGGGGTATATTTACTAAAATTCGTGTTTGACCCGATTTGATGGGAGTTTAATCTAAATTTTCATCTGACATATTTTACTGCAACTTTTTGAATCCATTTTCGGTAATTTACTAAGCTGCTGAGTTTTCTATTTTCGTATTTTCCAATGTCGATGTGATTCGTATTGTTGGGCGGTGTTTTACGGGAGTGATTAGTACCACACTGCTGGACATAACACAATGAAGTCCGGCCGGATCAGTGAGATTCGTGCAGGGCTTCATTGTGTACATTATGAGAAATGTTTAATAAGTTAAAAATCAAAGAAAAATATGTGTGGGGTCCCCCCTCCTATGCATAACCAGCCCTGATTGTCTGGCGGGACTTTCAGTGACAGAAGTCACGGGGGGTCCCGGGATTCGGGGGAAAGGAGTTCCATGTGTAAACATGGAACCCTTTTAAGTGCGTGGATCGTGTTTCCGTTTGTTATTTTATTCAAGTCCGTGGATTACGTTGGATAAGAAGAGGACAGATCTACACAGGATTGGTTGTAAGTATAATTTTTATTTGACAGGTACAGTACCCTGTGGATTCTACTTGACAAGGAGACTGAGGGGCTCCGTGGGACAATAGGTAAGTATGTGAGTGTGTAAGTGTGCATGTATGTAAAATAAAGCTTTACTTTCACGGTGTGTGTGTTGTGTTTTCTTTGGGGTAATTTTTTGTTGTAGAACTACAGGTACCAGCGGGCCTGTTATTTCCCCGCATGCTGGTATTTGTGGTTCTCCAAGTACCAGATTGCGGGGGAGGCTTGCTGGGACTTGTAGTTCTACCACAAAAAAACAATATTTTTTTTACACAAAGGCTATCAACCCCCCATCCATCGCCCACGGATGGGGGGACAACCTCGGGCTTCACCCCTGGTCCTTGTGTGTCTTGAGGGGGGGACCCTTTGATTTAAGGGGTCCACACTCCTCCTGGGAACCCCGGCCAGGGGTGACTAGTAGAGATGAGCGGGTTCGGTTCCTCGGAATCCGAACCCGCCCGAACTTCATGTTTTTTTTCACGGGTCCGAGCGACTCGGATCTTCCCGCCTTGCTCGGTTAACCCGAGCGCGCCCGAATGTCATCATGACGCTGTCGGATTCTCGCGAGGCTCGGATTCTATCGCGAGACTCGGATTCTATATAAGGAGCCGCGCGTCGCCGCCATTTTCACACGTGCATTGAGATTGATAGGGAGAGGACGTGGCTGGCGTCCTCTCCATTTAGATTAGAAGAGAGAGAGTGAGATTGAGACAGAGACACTTGATTTACTGGAGCTTAGGAGTACTAGAGAGTGCAGAGTTTACTAGTGACTGACCACTGACCAGTGACCACCAGTGCAGTTTTATTTAATATAATCCGTTCTCTGCCTGAAAAAAAACGATACACAGTGACTCAGTCACATACCATATCTGTGCTCAGCCCAGTGTGCTGCATCATCTATGTATAATATCTGACTGTGCTCACACAGCTTAATTGTGGGGGAGACTGGGGAGCAGTTATAGGTTATAGCAGGAGCCAGGAGTACATATTATTAAAATTAAACAGTGCACACTTTTGCTGCAGGAGTGCCACTGCCAGTGTGACTGACCAGTGACCTGACCACACTGACCACCAGTATAGTATACTATATTGTGATTGCCTGAAAAAGTTAAACACTCGTCGTGTGACTTGTGTGGTGTTTTTTTATTCTATAAAAAACTCATTCTGCTGACAGACAGTGTCCAGCAGGTCCGTCATTATATAATATATACCTGTCCGGCTGCAGTAGTGATATATATATATTTTTTATATCATTATTTATCATCCAGTCGCAGCAGACACAGTACGGTAGTTCACGGCTGTAGCTACCTCTGTGTCGGCACTCGGCAGTCCATCCATAATTGTATACCACCTACCCGTGGTTTTTTTTTCTTTCTTCTTTATACATACTACATCTCATTATCATCCAGTCTATATTAGCAGCAGACACAGTACAGTACGGTAGTCCACGGCTGTAGCTACCTCTGTGTCGGCACTCGGCAGTCCGTCCATAATTGTATACCACCTACCTGTGGTTTTTTTTTCTTTCTTCTTTATACATACATACTACATCTCTTTATCAACCAGTCTATATTAGCAGCAGACACAGTACAGTAGTCCACGGCTGTAGCTACCTCTGTGTCGGCACTCGGCAGTCCATCCATAATTGTATACCACCTACCCGTGGTTTTTTTTTCTTTCTTCTTTATACATACATACTACATCTCATTATCAACCAGTCTATATTAGCAGCAGACACAGTACAGTACGGTAGTCCACGGCTGTAGCTACCTCTGTGTCGGCACTCGGCAGTCCGTCCATAATTGTATACCACCTACCCGTGGTTTTTTTTTCTTTCTTCTTTATACATACATACTACATCTCTTTATCAACCAGTCTATATTAGCAGCAGACACAGTACAGTAGTCCACGGCTGTAGCTACCTCTGTGTCGGCACTCGGCAGTCCATCCATAATTGTATACCACCTACCCGTGGTTTTTTTTTCTTTCTTCTTTATACATACATACTACATCTCTTTATCAACCAGTCTATATTAGCAGCAGACACAGTACAGTAGTCCACGGCTGTAGCTACCTCTGTGTCGGCACTCGGCAGTCCATCCATAATTGTATACCACCTACCCGTGGTTTTTTTTTCTTTCTTCTTTATACATACATACTACATCTCTTTATCAACCAGTCTATATTAGCAGCAGACACAGTACAGTAGTCCACGGCTGTAGCTACCTCTGTGTCGGCACTCGGCAGTCCATCCATAATTGTATACCACCTACCCGTGGTTTTTTTTTCTTTCTTCTTTATACATACATACTACATCGCTTTATCAACCAGTCTATATTAGCAGCAGACACAGTACAGTAGTCCACGGCTGTAGCTACCTCTGTGTCGGCACTCGGCAGTCCATCCATAATTGTATACCACCTACCCGTGGTTTTTTTTTCTTTCTTCTTTATACATACATACTACATCTCTTTATCAACCAGTCTATATTAGCAGCAGACACAGTACAGTACGGTAGTCCACGGCTGTAGCTACCTCTGTGTCGGCACTCGGCAGTCCGTCCATAATTGTATACCACCTACCCGTGGTTTTTTTTTCTTTCTTCTTTATACATACATACTACATCTCTTTATCAACCAGTCTATATTAGCAGCAGACACAGTACAGTAGTCCACGGCTGTAGCTACCTCTGTGTCGGCACTCGGCAGTCCATCCATAATTGTATACCACCTACCCGTGGTTTTTTTTTCTTTCTTCTTTATACATACATACTACATCTCTTTATCAACCAGTCTATATTAGCAGCAGACACAGTACAGTACGGTAGTCCACGGCTGTAGCTACCTCTGTGTCGGCACTCGGCAGTCCATCCATAATTGTATACTAGTATCCATCCATCTCCATTGTTTACCTGAGGTGCCTTTTAGTTGTGCCTATTAAAATATGGAGAACAAAAATGTTGAGGTTCCAAAATTAGGGAAAGATCAAGATCCACTTCCACCTCGTGCTGAAGCTGCTGCCACTAGTCATGGCCGAGATGATGAAATGCCAGCAACGTCGTCTGCCAAGGCCGATGCCCAATGTCATAGTACAGAGCATGTCAAATCCAAAACACCAAATATCAGTAAAAAAAGGACTCCAAAACCTAAAATAAAATTGTCGGAGGAGAAGCGTAAACTTGCCAATATGCCATTTACCACACGGAGTGGCAAGGAACGGCTGAGGCCCTGGCCTATGTTCATGGCTAGTGGTTCAGCTTCACATGAGGATGGAAGCACTCAGCCTCTCACTAGAAAAATGAAAAGACTCAAGCTGACAAAAGCAGTAGCACCGCAAAGAACTGTGCGTTCTTCGAAATCCCAAATCCACAAGGAGAGTCCGACTCCAATTGTGTCGGTTGCGATGCCTGACCTTCCCAACACTGGACGTGAAGAGCATGCGCCTTCCACCATTTGCAAGCCCCCTGCAAGTGATGGAAGGAGCACCCGCAGTCCAGTTCCTGATAGTCAGATTGAAGATGTCAGTGTTGAAGTACACCAGGATGAGGAGGATATGGGTGTTGCTGGCGCTGGGGAGGAAATTGACCAGGAGGATTCTGATGGTGAGGTGGTTTGTTTAAGTCAGGCACCCGGGGAGACACCTGTTGTCCGTGGGAGGAATATGGCCGTTGACATGCCTGGTGAAAATACCAAAAAAATCAGCTCTTCGGTGTGGAAGTATTTCACCAGAAATGCGGACAACAGGTGTCAAGCCGTGTGTTCCTTGTCAAGCTGTAATAAGTAGGGGTAAGGACGTTAACCACCTCGGAACATCCTCCCTTATACGTCACCTGCAGCGCATTCATAATAAGTCAGTGACAAGTTCAAAAACTTGGGCCGACAGCGGAAGCAGTCCACTGACCAGTAAATCCCTTCCTCTTGTAACCAAGCTCACGCAAACCACCCCACCAACTCCCTCAGTGTCAATTTCCTCCTTCCCCAGGAATGCCAATAGTCCTGCAGGCCATGTCACTGGCAATTCTGATGATTCCTCTCCTGCCTGGGATTCCTCCGATGCATCCTTGCGTGTAACGCCTACTGCTGCTGGCGCTGCTGTTGTTGCTGCTGGGAGTCGATGGTCATCCCAGAGGGGAAGTCGTAAGACCACTTGTACTACTTCCATCAAGCAATTGACTGTCCAACAGTCCTTTGCGAGGAAGATGAAATATCACAGCAGTCATCCTACTGCAAAGCGGATAACTGAGGCCTTGACATCCTGGGTGGTGAGAAACGTGGTTCCGGTATCCATCATTACTGCAGAGCCAACTAGAGACTTGTTGGAGGTACTGTGTCCCCGGTACCAAATACCATCTAGGTTCCATTTCTCTAGGCAGGCGATACCGAAAATGTACACAGACCTCAGAAAAAGAGTCACCAGTGTCCTAAAAAATGCAGCTGTACCCAATGTCCACTTAACCACGGACATGTGGACAAGTGGAGCAGGGCAGGGTCAGGACTATATGACTGTGACAGCCCACTGGGTAGATGTATGGACTCCCGCCGCAACAACAGCAGCGGCGGCACCAGTAGCAGCATCTCGCAAACGCCAACTCTTTCCTAGGCAGGCTACGCTTTGTATCACCGGTTTCCAGAATACGCACACAGCTGAAAACCTCTTACGGCAACTGAGGAAGATCATCGCGGAATGGCTTACCCCAATTGGACTCTCCTGTGGATTTGTGGCATCGGACAACGCCAGCAATATTGTGTGTGCATTAAATCTGGGCAAATTCCAGCACGTCCCATGTTTTGCACATACCTTGAATTTGGTGGTGCAGAATTTTTTAAAAAACGACAGGGGCGTGCAAGAGATGCTGTCGGTGGCCAGAAGAATTGCGGGACACTTTCGGCGTACAGGCACCACGTACAGAAAACTGGAGCACCACCAAAAACTACTGAACCTGCCCTGCCATCATCTGAAGCAAGAAGTGGTAACGAGGTGGAATTCAACCCTCTATATGCTTCAGAGGTTGGAGGAGCAGCAAAAGGCCATTCAAGCCTATACAATTGAGCACGATATAGGAGGTGGAATGCACCTATCTCAAGCGCAGTGGAGAATGATTTCAACGTTGTGCAAGGTTCTGATGCCCTTTGAACTTGCCACACGTGAAGTCAGTTCAGACACTGCCAGCCTGAGTCAGGTCATTCCCCTCATCAGGCTTTTGCAGAAGAAGCTGGAGACATTGAAGGAGGAGCTAACACGGAGCGATTCCGCTAGGCATGTGGGACTTGTGGATGGAGCCCTTAATTCGCTTAACAAGGATTCACAGGTGGTCAATCTGTTGAAATCAGAGCACTACATTTTGGCCACCGTGCTCGATCCTAGATTTAAAGCCTACCTTGGATCTCTCTTTCCGGCAGACACAAGTCTGCTGGGGTTGAAAGACCTGCTGGTGAGAAAATTGTCAAGTCAAGCGGAACGCGACCTGTCAACAACATCTCCTCCTTCACATTCTCCCGCAACTGGGGGTGCGAGGAAAAGGCTCAGAATTCCGAGCCCACCCGCTGGCGGTGATGCAGGGCAGTCTGGAGCGACTGCTGATGCTGACATCTGGTCCGGACTGAAGGACCTGACAACGATTACGGACATGTCGTCTACTGTCACTGCATATGATTCTCTCACCATTGAAAGAATGGTGGAGGATTATATGAGTGACCGCATCCAAGTAGGCACGTCACACAGTCCGTACTTATACTGGCAGGAAAAAGAGGAAATTTGGAGGCCCTTGCACAAACTGGCTTTATTCTACCTAAGTTGCCCTCCCACAAGTGTGTACTCCGAAAGAGTGTTTAGTGCCGCCGCTCACCTTGTCAGCAATCGGCGTACAAGGTTACATCCAGAAAATGTGGAGAAGATGATGTTCATTAAAATGAATTATAATCAATTCCTCCGTGGAGACATTCACCAGCAGCAATTGCCTCCACAAAGTACACAGGGTGCTGAGATGGTGGATTCCAGTGGGGACGAATTGATAATCTGTGAGGAGGGGGATGTACACGGTGATATATCGGAGGATGATGATGAGGTGGACATCTTGCCTCTGTAGAGCCAGTTTGTGCAAGGAGAGATTAATTGCTTCTTTTTTGGGGGGGGTCCAAACCAACCCGTCATATCAGTCACAGTCGTGTGGCAGACCCTGTCACTGAAATGATGGGTTGGTTAAAGTGTGCATGCCCTGTTTATACAACATAAGGGTGGGTGGGAGGGCCCAAGGACAATTCCATCTTGCACCTCTTTTTTCTTTTCTTTTTCTTTGCGTCATGTGCTGTTTGGGGGAGGGTTTTTTGGAAGGGCCATCCTGCGTGACACTGCAGTGCCACTCCTAGATGGGCCCGGTGTTTGTGTCGGCCACTAGGGTCGCTTATCTTACTCACACAGTCAGCTACCTCATTGCGCCTCTTTTTTTCTTTGCGTCATGTGCTGTTTGGGGAGGGTTTTTTGGAAGGGACATCCTGCGTGACACTGCAGTGCCACTCCTAGATGGGCCCGGTGTTTGTGTCGGCCACTAGGGTCGCTTATCTTACTCACACAGTCAGCTACCTCATTGCGCCTCTTTTTTTCTTTGCGTCATGTGCTGTTTGGGGAGGGTTTTTTGGAAGGGACATC